>NC_092318.1:42674000-42982500 GCF_036785885.1 Coffea arabica | reverse complement strand
AAAAGGAAAGGGAGAGAAGAAGAAAAGAGAGAAAGAAAGAAAGAAAAAGAAAAGAAAGGAATTTTTTTTTTAAACCATTGCGTTAAACGTGGGCACGCCTAACTGCCCTTGAATCTTCTGACCACCTCACGAAAATTAAGATCCTTAAGCGTGAGGGCACGCCTAACTACTAGAGAGTTTTCTGATCAATTTTTTAAAATTGAATTCCTTAAGCGTGACCACTAGGCGTAGGCACATCTAATTACTATAGAGTCTTCTGACCGCCGACGAAAATTACTTTCCTTAAGCGTGATCATCTGGCGTGGGCACGCCTAACTGTTGGGTAGTGTTCTATCCGCCAAATTAAAACTTCCTTCCTTAGGCGTGACCACCTAACGTGGGCACGTCTAACTGTCAGTTTCCTACCACAAAAGTAACAAATCATTAAATGCAACTAACATTTAACAAAAACTCTGGAAACATAAGAAAACTAAAATAAAGGCCTTGGGTTACCTCTCAAGCAGTGCCTTTTTTTAATGTCTTTGGCTAGACATTGTCATATTTATTCACGGAGGATAAAATCGTGTAGCTCGTTTCAGTGCTTCATCTTCTATGTAATCCTGATAGCCCTCGTAAATAGTGTAATTCTTGAACACACGAGCTACGGTCTTCCATGGGCTAGTAGATGGCGCCAAACAAACAAGTAATGATCTTAAGTCTTCACACACTCCTCCATCACAAGCACTTACTGGTTCGAGATATTTTGCCATCGTGACTCTTAACTTATTCCTGTTATGAAATTCAAAATCATCTAGTATAATAAACTCAATCTCACTAACAGAAATTGAAAAATAAGAGTCAGGAGAATATTGATCAAGGAATGGAGAAGATATCACCGCATTTGGAGATTGTTCACTGAATTCGTCCACTTGAACACTTTGATATTGGGGTTCCATTTCTTGTACTTCAATCCCCTTTTCAACTGCATCTTTAGATTCTTTTTCTTGAGACTCTTGCAGTTCCATGTCACTTGTTAAGATAATTATACCCTCATCTTCTTCGTGGTCGATAATAGTCGTTGAGGGCAATTCTTCACTCATTCGAGAAGTCAATTGCGTTATCGTAAATGTCAATTGATCCATTTGATCTACCAGGTTACGCATGCTCGCTTGTGTCTCCTAATGAAAATTCATTGTCTCCTGTTGAAGTTGATGTGTCTCCTGTTGAATTTGATGTGTCTCTTGTTGAATTTGATGTGTTAGTAGCTATTAATTCAACTATTTCTTCAAGAGACATACCTGACATGGATGACGGTTCTTGAGACTCTAGCTGTTGAAAATTTATTGGCCTTTGTTCATAATTAAAATTGGAATCATCTCACCATCCTCGCTCATACCTGTTTGAATAAGGGTCATACCACGTTTGATATTGAGGTGAAAAATTTTCAAAAGTATCTATTGGAGCACTTAGACCATCTTGAAATGCAGGGCACATGTCGGTTGAATGATTTGAGGTAAAATAAGTTCCACAATTTGCAACAGCCCATTGATCATTAGAAAAAGCATGAGTCTCATAACCCCTTCTAGAAATAAAATCCAGTCTATCATCAAAATACGGAATGTTAGCAGCCATAAACTATATATTTAAAAAAAGGGTTAAAAACAAAAAAGCCTCCTGTGCTAAACCTAATATACAAATAAGCCCCCTATGGTTTCAAAATATACAACGCGATACCTCATGTTTTGAACTAAGTTGTAATCGTGACGGAAATTGGTAAAATTAACGGGACTGATGTACTGAAAGCTAAATACAAATTCTTTATACTTAATTTTTAGCAAATATTCCTATTGTACCCCTTAACTCCCAATAAAACTCCTAGCGATGCTTGTGTACAGAAATCGATTTTCTACTTGATTGAGAGAAAAAGAAATCTTCTTTTGTTTCCCCTTTTCTCCCAAAAAAACCAAACAACCAGCAGCAATCGTACATCCATTCATACTCCCCTTTCCAGTATCTTTCCAGTTTTTTACGTCTGCACTCATGAGAATCCCTATTTGGGTTCTCTTGCTCGTCACTCTCTGATTCTTTTCCACTCCACTTTTATACGAAAAGACTCCAGACTCATTCTTTTCTTGAATTTGTGTCCCTGATTTTTTTTCTTTGTCTGCATTAACTGCTCCAGCCTTGAATTCTAACGCCTGCTACTCATCACATTGATCAATCCTGTCTGGGCTTCGGTTTTTTTATCGATATTTCCATTTGGGTTTTAGTGGGCTTCTGTTAAATTTTCTCTTTTGTGATATTATTTCCCCCCTGAATTCTTCTTTTGCTGCAGTAACTGCTCCAGTCCTTAATTTCAGCTCTACAATTCTTACTGGGTTTTTGTTTCTTGATCAAAATTTTATATGCGCTTTCCTTGAATTTCGACGATACCAGGGAATTAGTGGGATTGGTGGCTTAAAATCATCAGTCTTGAAAAAAGCCAGGAGCCAAGAAGATATAGGGAAATGAAACATGTCTTCGTCGTTGGGGAAAACAGTGTCAGCTTGTTGGCGACCTTTGAGTCAATATGTACGTATGAACAGGGATGATAATAGCAACCGCAATATTAACAATGAAGATGCTAGTATCACTATGTTAGGCGAGGAAGATGACCCCTCGATTTGGTACAAAGATCTTGAGAAGCATTTTTGTGGAGAATTCTCTTTTGCTGCGGCTCAGGCCAACAGTAATGCTTTTAATATACTGTAATGCTTTTAATTTGAATGAGGAGTGAACTGGTGCATGTTTGTTCTTTTGCAAAAGTTTTGGCCAAGAAAGTTGCTAGACTGAAGGAAGAGAGAATGGAGAAAGAATAATTTGACTGTGTTCAATATGCTTTTGGTTATTTATACAACGGTATTTTGGTCCTTTCATCAGTTCCCGTTAATTTTACCGATTTCCGTCAGGGTTACAAGTTAGTCCAAAGCATGAGGTATCGCGTTGTATATTTTGAAACCACATGGGGTTTATTTGTTTATTAGGTTTAGCACAGGAGGCTTTTTTGTTTTTAACCCTTAAAAAAATTTAAAAAAATTAAAAAAAATGAAAACAAGATAAACTAAAAAAAAATAAATTAATCAGGCACCAGTCCCCGGCAACGACGCCAAAAAGTGACAGGTGCCAAACTTGTGCAATAATAATTATCTACTCAAGAAAAATACAGATTTTGTATATAGCGGTTAGTAGGGTCGATGCATAGGGATTGGGGATAATTCGTTTCCTCTAGAATTCGAAATATGGGGGGTTTTAGGGTTAAATGCTTATGAATTGCTAACTAAATAAATTAAATGTGCAAAATAATTAATTGGAAGAAATAATCGGGGAAACTCTAGCCAAGGGTACACTTCAGAAATGGTTCATGCACTGATCATCGATTCACTGATAATTCTACATTTATTAATAGATTGGTTATAGTTGTCATGCACGCGATAAACAACTAACCCTTCCTTAATTTCTCGGTAGTTAAGGTACGACTGTTAATTATTTCTCTAATCCAAAAATAACCCTAGGTATGACCGTAGGATTTAATTTCTAGATTGCATTAAGAATTAGAAATGCCTAATCCTAACTAACAAACACGCTACGAGGGTTTGTTTCAGTTAGATCGTATGTTTCCCTGACATAAAACCAATTACGCCAGTTGCTCCAGGGATAGAGATAACGAACAATTACGGATTCAATTACCCCTATTTAGCAAAATAGCCTATATGAATAATTAATTATTGCGCACTAATCAATCATATACAAGAGCTATAACAATTAAAAGCAAGAATCATATAAATACCAATAAATGAAAAAAATAATTAAAAGCGGTTTAGATCTCACAGTAATTGCTGAACCAATTTGTCAGTTGCCCCCTTGACTAGAATTAAGAAGCTAGTTCTCCATTGATGGAGAACAAGCTATTCGAAACTTACAATTGCCACCAATTCGTGACATATGAGAGAGACTCCTTTTTCTCTCCAATTGTGTTTTTCCAAGGTAAAAAGCCAAAAGCCAATAGTCAACAACGGCGGTTTGCCTCGTTGGTTTCTCCTTAATTGTCTTTTAGAAACCAAACAAAATCAAAGACTTAGGAAAGTGCAAATCCTTTTTCACGTTGATTCCACCCCAAAATTGAAGGAATTGCCTCCTCTCTTTTCGGCAAGAAACAGCATAAAGAAAAGCTGATACCTCCTGTCCCTTGTGCGGCCAGGCTGATAGGTTGCAATTTTATCATTTATTTCTCCTATTACCTGACTTGATGTGGATTAATTATTCGATTCTACTCACTTTTTGTAATTTGCATTTATTTCAGGGAGTAGAACGAAAATACCACAACTAAGGCCAATTTAACAGTCATTGGGAAAGAATTCAAATAGCAGGCATACAGGGGGCATTTTTGGGAACAAAAGAGACGCAAGCCCTTTTTTGGGCAAGTGGGCCAAAGTCCTCGTTTTTTCCTGGTGCGGGCCACCGCACAAGAGGATAAGACGAAGCATTAGATAAAAACCAGGGATGACAGAGGAGTAGGGAGCCTTGAGCTTTTGTTGACTTTTCCCTTAGATCTCTTTTTGCTTTTGATTCTTATGCATGTCAGGATCAAATGGAAGAACTTTGATTCTTCCTTTCTTGCTTTCGTAGTAGCTTTCCTCTATATGTCAGGACAAGGGCTCAATTTAGTCATTCTCTGGAAACGTGTTATTCTTTTTTTTGTACGGACGAATTGAATTTCCCCAATTTCAAGGGACAATGGCCGCAGCTTTCTTTACAATTTCCTGTGGGCTTTGTTCATCAAGGATGAACTAATTTCCTTACTCAAGTCAAGGAACATCGGAGGCTTTGGTTCGCCTAAAAATTGTGAGATTGATTTAATTTATTCTTTTCCTTTTATTTATTGATATTCGCATATTCCTTGATTGCAGTACTTATGATTATTTAATTAATTGATTGTCTTGGATCCGGATAATTAGTTAATTGAATAATCTATTGTCAATTGGAACATTAAATCCGTAATTGTTTGATTGCCTCAAATAGTGACAACTGGTATGATTAGATTTGTGTCAGGGGAATACGCGGGCTAATCTAAAATAACCCTGATAGTGTGTTATTTGGTTAGAAATAGGGCTCCTCTAATACGTAAGGCAATTGGGGAATTAAATCTTACGGGCGTACCTAGGATTATTTCTCAATTAGAGCAGTGATTAACGGGCGTACCTTAGTCACCGACACAGTAAGGAGGGGTTGGCTGTCATTGCTTGTTTGACAGTTATAACCTATTTATTAGTAAATAATTGGAATTGCTTTTGTATCGATGATCAATAAGGTGAACCATTGCTGAAGTTATTTCTTGGCTAGAACCTTAATTATTATTCATTTGATTTTAGTAAATTGTTATTTAATTTTTAGTAGATTCTTAGATTTTATTTGAATTTCTTAGATCACCACCTTCTGCACAAAAACACCCCCTTTGTTACTGTGAATTTGAAAAGAAACAGTTACACCCAGTCCCTGTGGATTCGACCTTACTTACCACTATCTACAGAAGTTAACTTTAGTTGAGCAGGTTTTTATTATTGCACAGGCTGACAACCTGTCAATTTTTGGCTCCGTTGCCGGGGACTGATGCCAGATTAATTTATTTTTTTTTGAGTTCATCTTGTTTTTTATTTTTTTATTTATTTTTCTCTTATTTTTTTATATAGTTTATGGCTGCTAACATTTCGTATTTTGATGATAGACTGGACTTTATTCCTGAATGGGGTTATGAGACTCGTGTTTTTCCTAATGATCAATGGGCTGTTGCAAATTATGAAACTTATTTTGCCTCAGGTTATTCAACCGACATATGCCCCGCATTTCAAGATGGCCTAAGTGCTCCAATCAATACTTTTGGAGATTTTTCACCTCAATATCAAACGTGGTATGACCCTTACTCAAACAGGTATGATCTAGAATGGTGGGCAAATTTCAATTTTAATTATGCGACCGGACCAATGGATTTTCAACAGCAAGACTCTCAACAACCATCATCCGTGTTAGGTATGTCTCTTGAAGAGATGATTGAATTACTAGTTGCTAATGCATATCGAATTTAGCAGGAGACCCAAGCGATGACGAATGAAGTGCAACTATTGACATCCGGGATAACGCGATTAGCTTCTCACCTTGAAGAATTGCCCTCACAAACCAATATCGACCTTGAAGAAGATGAGAGTGCAATTATCCGGCCAAATGACATGGAACTGCAAGAGTTTCAAGGAAACGGATCTAAAGATGCAGTTGAAAAGAAAGCTAAAGTGCAAGAAATGAAGCCCCAGTATCAACTCGTCCAGGTGAATGAATCCAGTGAACAATCTCCAAATGCGGTGACATCTCCTCTAGTCCTTAATCAATATTCTCCTGATTCTTATTCTTTAATTCCTGTTAATGAAATTGACTTTATTATACCAAAAAATTTTAAATTTCATGACAGGAATAAATTAAGAGTAGTGATGACAAGATATCTTGGACCAATAAATGCACGTGAGGGGGGAGTGAATGGAGAATGCAAATTATCGTTGACTTGTTTGGCGTCATTTACTAGTCCATAGAAGCCCATAACTCGTGTGCCTAAGGATTACTCTATTTACGAGGGCTATCAGGACCATATAGAGGAAGAAACATTAAAACGAGCCACAAGATTTTATCCTCCATGAACAAAACATAATAATGTCTAGCCAAAGATATTAAAAAAAGACGCTTATTGGGAGGCAACCCAATCTCTTTTAATTGTTTGTTTGGTTTTGTGTGATAGTTTAAATATGTTTTCCTTAAGTTTGATTGATTTCACGTTTTAAATTTTCTTTTTTGGTGATTTGTAGGTGTTCTTCTGTCATGACGCGCCCGCGTCAAGTCGTAGGGAAAGCTCATAGACAGAAGGGTTCCTTCCCTCTTGACGTGCCCACATCACGTTCTCAGGAAAGGTAAGTATTCAAAAAAACAAAAACTCGAGGGCGGTTATTGATTTCGTGTTAGTCTCTAATTTTGAATTTCGAAAATGAGTTTTGTAATAATAATAATATTCAAAAAAAAATATTTTTAATGAAAAAAAAAGAAATCCAATTTCTTTTTTTTTTCCTCCTTTTCCTCTCTTTCTTTCTTTTCTTTCTTTTTCTTTATTTCTTTCTTTTTCTTCTTTCTTCTTTCTTTCTTCTTTCTCCCCTGTTCCTTCTATGTCGCCTGAAGTTCGCACGCCGCCCGCTGCTCGACGCCACTGCCGCGCGCCGCTTCTCCTTCTTCCTCCGAATCTCTCTCTCTCCAGTTGCCGCCCAAGCCGCCAACTCCGCCATCCAACCTCGCGCACGGCGAGCCATCCAGCAGCGCAGCTCCCACGCGCGTCTCGCCCCTGCTCACGGCCGCACGACCACTCCACAACCAGCTCTCCTTCAAGCCTAGCCAGCAGCTCTTCCGTCTAGGCAACGCTCGCAGCCGTGCGCAGACCCTGCGGTCTTCTCCTTCTCCGTCGCACAGCTCACCCAAGCTCCAGCTCGTCGCCGCCACTACTACAGACGCTGTCCGCCATCACCACCTGTCAAACAAATTGACGGGTGGAGAATTTGGCAGCATTCATGCAGCGTGCGGGTCTTATGCCTCATTTTGGGTATCACCCACCACTTTGACCCCACTTCAGGGAAGTTTTGTTACCCTCTCCCCTACTTTTGATGTTAATTTGTCACATTGAAGGCAATGTATTGTTTAGGTATGGGGGGGATCAGTTGTGGTTCTAGTTTTTAGTACTTTTTAGTTTTTAGGTGTTTTTCCTTTATTTTTAGTTTGGCATTTGTCTAGTTTTCGTTACTTTTTTGTCATTCACCTGTCTAGCTCTCCTATGACTGCCAAAGTTTGATGTTGGTTTGTTGCCTCTAACTTCACTGTTGCCAAGTTTTATTAATAAAATGTATCAAGTTAATGTGGTTGAATCCAAAAACATCTTTTTGGTGAATATCGGTGATTGCTTAATTCTTTTGATTTCTTTGTTAACTTTTCTAGGTAGAGAGAATGATTGTTGGCATTTTCATGTGAATTGGTCCAATATTAACTCTAATACTCCATGTTGGGCAATAATGAGCCTAACTGCTCCTATTCTTATTTTTTAACAGTGTTATTTTGCGTTATTGTGCTATGTGGCTGTAAATAAGGTTGATTGTACTCCGCTATTAGTTACTACCGAGTAACCGGGGGTCTTCACCAAAAGTGTCGATTCTCGCTTCAAAAGGTAGTAATTTTTATGAGTACGTGGTCGTATAGCGATAGGAGCTAAGTAACCGGGCTCCTTCATCTGGCAAATATTGGAGTTCGCGTCAAAAGGCTCCGACGGCTAGAGACTAAGTCCTTTGTGCTATTGAAAAAAAAAGAAAAAAAAATAAATAAATAACAAAAAAAAAAGAAGTGAAAGTTGTGTTAGTGTGTGATAAAAATCAGCTTGCCGATTTGTGGATTTAATGTTGAGATTTTGGTTAATAACTGGATCATTTGCTGATAAATGTTGTGTGCCATTTCTTTTTCTTAGATTAGTTAACCTAGAATTGAAGGAGTTTGTGATTTAGAAGTTAATCGGGGTGATGTTTCTTGGGTATTGATCACTGATGCTTGATATATGTTTTTCTTGCTATCTTGGCAATGTGGTAGATGGAGCAATGACCATTATCAAATATTGGCACTTGTTTGCTGTTCTCATACTTGAGGGCAAGTATGGTTTAGGTGTGGGGGGAATTGATAGGTTGCAATTTTATCATTTATTTTATTATTAATTTCTCCTATTACCTGACTTGATATGGATTAATTATTCGATTCTACTCACTTTTCATAATTTGCATTTATTTTAGGGAGTAGAACGAAAATACCACAACCAAGGTCAATTTAACCGTCATTGGGAAAGAATTCAAATGGAAGGCATACAAGGGGCATTTTTGGGAACAAAAGAGACGCAGGCCCTTTTTTGGACAAGTGGGCCGAAGTCCTCGTTTTTTCCTGGTGTGGGCTGCCGCACAAGAGGATAAGAGAAAGCATTAGATAAAAACCAGGGATGGCAGAGGAGCAGGGAGCCTTGAGCTTTTGTTCACTTTTACCTTAGGATCTCTTTTTGCTTTTGATTCTTACGCATGTCAGGATCAAATGGAAGAACTTTGATTCTTCTTTTCTTGCTTTCGTAGTAGCTTTCCTCCATATGTCAGGACAAGGGCTAATCAATTTAGTCATTCTCTGGAAACGTGTTATTCTTTCTTTGTACGGACGAATTGAATTTCTCCAATTTCAAGGGACAATGGCCGCGGCTTTCTTTACAATTTCCTGTGGGCTTTGTTCATCAAGGATGAACTAATTTCCTTACTCTAGTTAAGGAACATCAGAGGCCTTGGTTCGCCTAAAAATTGTGAGATCAATTTAATTTATTCTTTTCCTTTTATTTATTGATATTCGCATATTCCTTGATTGCAGTACTTATGATTATTTAATTAATTGATTGTCTTGGATCCGGATAATTAGTTAATTGAATAATCTATTGTCAATTGGGACATTAAATCCGTAATTGTTTGATTGCCTCAAAATAGTGACAACTGGCATGATTAGGTTTGTGTCAGGAGAATACGCGGACTAATCTAAAATAACCCTGATAGTGTGTTATTTGGTTAGAATGGGGCTCCTCTAATACGTAAGGCAATTGGGGAATTAAATCTTACGGGCGTACCTAGGATTATTTCTCAATTAGAGCAGTGATTAACGGGCGTACCTTAGTCACCGACACAGTAAGGAGGGGTTGGCTGTCATTGCTTGTTTGACAGTTATAACCTATTTATTAGTAAATAATTGGAATTGCTTTTGTATCGATGATCAATTAGGTGAACCATTGTTGAAGTTATTTCTTGGCTAGAACCTTAATTATTATTTATTTGATTTTAGTAAATTGTTATTTAATTTTTAGTAGCTTCTTAGATTTTATTTGAATTTCTTAGATCGCCACCTTCTGAACAAAAACACCCCCTTTGTTACTATGAATTTGAAAAGAAACAGTTACACCCAGTCCCTGTGGATTCGACCCTGCTTACCACTATCTACAGAAATTAACTTTAGTTGAGCAAGTTTTTATTATTGCACAGGCTGACAACCTGTCAATTTTTGGCGCCCACCAAAGAGTCACTCACGCTGCTGACTCCTTCGAGTATTAATCACACGGGCCGGCCATCCTATCATTTTCCTAATTTTTAGTTTTTTGAAACCAAATAAACTTCCTCCTAATCTTCCGCCAATAATCTACGTAGACTCCATTTTGAATTGGGAAACTCTTGAAAAATCACATCTTTTATTTCTTTTTGCTCCACCTTCCTACAATTGGTACCATTAACCAAATATAAGTAGAATCTATCAATTAAAATAATATTTGGCTAAAATCAAAGGAAAAATAATTATTAATTTAGCAACAAATTATGATCTATCAGGTCTATTACGGACACAATTCTAAATGTTACGAGACAAATCCTTTGGGATGTTTTAAGTCACATAAGAAAATCATCACTTAAGAAAATTTTAATTAACATGTTGTGTAAGGTTCCGTTTGATAAAACTGAATCTGAATTCTGAAGTCTGAATTCTGAAATCTGAATACTGAAACAATTAATTTGCTGAATTTTAAGCACTGAAAAAAATATATGAATGTCTGAATTTTAATGCTAAACCTATTTATATTGTTTGATAAATATTTATAGCTGAATGCTTAATAAGTTTAATTTGACAATTTTGCCCTTATATCCTTTCATTCAAAAATAAAAATAAAATCTATGATTTAATTAGTTTAAATTTGTTAGGTATGAAAATGACAATATTTATTTTTAAATCAAATTAATATAAAAGATGAAATATATTATATGAGGAGTATGGAGAAGATGTGAAAGTCATTAAAAAGGGAGAAAGAGAAACTAAAAATCGTTAGATAGAGAATATTAGGTTATTTAATTAAATAAGAATTTTGAACATAATTAACAAACAAGGATAGATTTGGTAGATAAGATAAGGTAGTTGAAGTAATTCTATTGATTCTTATCAGAATTAAGCATTCAGTTAGGATTCTTGTGCTGAAAAAAATACACACAGGTTCAACACTGCTTAACAAGTTTAGCAAATTGATTTTCATTTATCAAACACTCAAAACATCTGAATGTCTGAAACAATTCAGATTCAGCACTTTTTTATGTTATCAAACAGACCCTAAGTCTTTGTTCAAGTGGTTTGAGAACTTAATCATAACATTTTTTGTTTTTGTTGGGGAGGGGGGAGTGGGGGGGGGGGTGTTGGAAACATGAAGTTGATATCTAAAACTAGGGTAAAGTGCTCCATTGGTTACTTAATCTATTCAAAATCTTAATTTAGTTGTCCGGCCTGATGAGATAACATGCTTAGCATTTCAAGCTTCTTAAAATCAGTTTGCATAGAAAGAACTTTGAGATTCAGGTTCAACATGAGGAGAAATTAGCTCAGTAACCTATGGCCAAAATTGTCAATTTTTTTCCAATTTCTTGGCATTTTGTTAAAGTTCATGTCAAATGGACACTAAAATTATGTAAATTTTGGAACAATTGTAGAACAATATTTCTGGTTTATGGTATGACTATGTACAAAATCTAACCGTTCCGCAGTTTATGTAACACAATATTCTTGGTTAATTATAAGCAAACACCCTTGGTTATATCTCCTGTACAAGCCTACCCTGAAACCCCTTTATAACTGAACTATTTTTCTTATTGAGGGAAACTAGGGTTATATTGGTATTTTATATAAAAGATTATATTTCTTTTTGGTCCTATTCTTGACACATTGACGAGTGCTATCTGATGAATCTTTTTGGATTTTTGGACATATATATGAAAAAAATTAGGTGGCACTAATCCCTAATGAATATTTAATTAATGAACATTTCAAGTTAATCTATTTATTGACGCTTTACCGTGTACATTTTCATATATTTCATCATGATTAGGTGACATCTATATTTGCGGGCCAACTAATGACTCTGACATCTTCGCAAGTGCAAGTGCAAGTGCAGCAGCAGAAGCAGCCGGTCCGAAACGAAACAGAATTGTAGATTATTTTTAAAAAAATTATGGAGACAAGATCATTGAGGCAAGTGCAGCAGCAGCCAGCCTGAAGCAGAATTCTAGATTATTTCCAAAAGTTATGCAGACAAGGTCATTGATAAATTAAACCAAGAAATCAAAAGTTTAATGTGCAACAAAAGTACAGTTTTGGTCCCCAATATTTCGATTAAAACAAAATTTGTCTTCAACGCAATTTAAGACAACTAACCAAAAATCACAATAAGTAATAGTCAAAATCAAATTGATGTACCTCAACAATTTTGATAATCTATATTTTTGTTTAAGTTCACCAAATTTGCATGTGTATGTTGTTAATACCTCACAAATCCCTTATGATTCAACCAAGGATGGAACAGGGGGGCTGGGGAGGTGCAGCCCCTTTGTGTACAACCCCCAAAACTTTCGGAATAATCCTAAAGGCACTAACACATTTTATCTAAGATAGATTAATCTCCTCCCCCTCCCCCCTCTCCCAACATGCATATCTATTTCTAGTTCCTCTTAATTACTCTTCGTACATTTATCTATTTCTTGTCCCCCTTAATTACTCTTTTTATAAGACTCTTATATCAAACAAACTCTTATTTCCTTCTCGTATTAGTGTATTCACAACTAGTATTGGTGGAATCAGGGTAACTACAACTGCAGCCTGCCGTCTGTGGCCCTAATCTACCAAATGAGGCTGGTTTGAATTGGGTTGCCCATTTAAAATTGTTTGAGACAGTCCAGATTAGAGCCCATCTCATTTGCCAAATCGGGCCGTGTACTGATCTCTAATAGTGAATCGAAGAAAACAAACGGAGTTAGGTAAACATCTTTATAGTGGAGTGTAATAACATTTGTGTTTGTCAATGATTAATTGGGTGAGCTAGGATTTTTGTGTTTTCCAGATGTTTATTTAAAATTTTAATATAGCTTACTCTATTTTGTTTTAAGAAAATATTTATATTTTTCCAAAAAAATTTCCTCCCTCCTCCTCCCCCAACAGTAGCAATCTCTGCCACCTACCATCAATGCTCACCTCCGAT
The DNA here is from genome assembly GCF_036785885.1 of Coffea arabica. Classification (NCBI taxonomy): domain Eukaryota; kingdom Viridiplantae; phylum Streptophyta; class Magnoliopsida; order Gentianales; family Rubiaceae; genus Coffea; species Coffea arabica. Next base: position 42,969,344 of record NC_092318.1, on the reverse strand, counting down.
ACTGGTACCCTATTTAATGTTTTTTTTTTTTGATGTTTTTCTAAAATTTGAGGTTTTTTAATTTAGAGTAAAGTGTAGATGTTTTTTTTTTCTTTTTTGTCAAAAGTAAAGTGTAGATGTTGCATTGAACAAATTCTGCACTTCTAAAACAGGCCTGTGAAACAGATTCAATAGTAGTTGTCTAACTGCCCAACCCATCATCAACAGTGGAAAAAATGGACCACTGAGGTGATGGGCTTCTTTCCATTCATGATTCAGCCACTTCTTGTAAACACACAGGTCCAGGCCATTGGGCCCAATACCTACTCACAATCTATAACCTATTCTAGCGTTTTGAAACCCCGAACAGCTCAGCGACACGTAACATAGTCGAATTGTCATAGATTAAAGACCTGATTCAAGGTATTCCAACAGATGTCATTGCTTAGATGGCAGCCATGTGTTTAGATTTCATCATTGGAGGTTGATAATTATTTTATATTTGGATATTATGATTATGTAAACTGTAAAGCATTTGATTTTAAGACTTAAAATCATGATAGATAACAGGTTTATATTCTCTTCTTTATTACTTGTCATATAGTAAGTAAAAAATGCTATATATTTATGAGTAATTTATTTATTTGATATCTTTTAGGAGATACAAAATGGTATATGAATTTTAAATTCATTAATTTAGTAAATTTATGAACTTTTGGTGAGATCTTACGATCCGATTCTATGAAACTAAAATCGATCCTACGTAGGATCCCGATTTTACAAACCTTGCTCACAATCTATAACCTATTCTAGCATTTTGAAATCTTTTTTCCAGCCAAAAGTTTCATCCAAGTTTTTTTTTCCATTGGTTTTTTTTTTTTTGGTAACCTTCATCCCAGTTGGTCATTATTTACAAATTAGAGTCCTTTTTTTAATCAAGATGGTACAAGTCAGAAAGAACGGATTGAATGGCGACTGAAGAGAAAGAAGACAGCATGAATTTGTCATTCCGTCAAGATTTAGATAATTCTACTTCGTTAGAAATTGATCAATCCACAGAAAGTTTGTCATCCCAAAAGAATTCTGAAGTTCGAGTTAGTTTTATGGGAGAAAGTAAGAAACTTCTCACCTCTTTTTGGGGCAAAATAACCAGATTGGAAAGGGTCCTTCACGAAAAATGCATCCAATTTTTCCAAAGAAAATTGAATGAACAAGAGTTTAAGGTTTTTGGCCTGGAAATAATGTAATTCATCATTTGATCTCACTTTACATTCAAATATCATTGAAATGGGTTTTGGAAAATTATTGTAAAACAAAGAAAGAAATTGAGGATTTGATGGTTGTCATTTTATTCCAAATGCAGGTATTCTTGTTCAGAGGGAGACTAATATGTGGTCCGGATCCAAAAGGGCTGATTCCAACTGTCAGTTCCATTGGTCTATCAAGTTGGACATTTGCTCTTCATGTTGCAAGTGAACCCGGCCATCACCATAGCATCTTCAATTCTGGCAACAATTGTTAGTTCTGAAATTAAATGCGCGCGCGCAGACACACTGACACGTATATGTTTGTGAAAGTTATGCACGTAATTGGATGCCCTTTTGCTAACGAAACCACATAAATATTGACCTTAATAATGCAGGTTCTTATCAAGTTGGGACTTGTCAGTACAATTGATGCTGGAATTATTCCTAGAAATAATCAATATTCACGTGATCTAGGAACAATTGAAGATGGCAAAAGGAGAAGGAGATAAAGGGTTGTTGTCATAAATGGGAGAGAGGTGAAGTTAAAGTATTGTAAGATTTGTAACATTTATGCTCACCAAGAAGTTGTCCTTGTGCAACTGGTAACGACTACATCCAACAATTCGATCACTGCCCCAGGATTGGTCATTGCTTAGGGCTGGTATATATGATCACAACTTTGCAATTCCATCTGGCATTAAAATGAATTTACGAACTATTTTTCTTTTGATTTTTTCTTCAATGCAGATAAATTATCGTTCTGTTATGTTTCTATTTACAGGATTGCTTTTATTTACCTTCACATTTATCTTCTCATGTAAAACATTACATCACATTGTTAGGAGATGGAGATGGGGTGATTGGATTGTTAAGAGATTACCCAGAGACACTGGCATTGACATTAGTTTTGCAGCCATGTCTTTTTTTGCTGGCCTGTCTTGTCATCATGTTTATCTAATTGCTACAAACCAGGTTTGACCTTCATACTTCCATTCTGCAGTTATATCATGGAGGTTGATCTCAAATTTGCATTGGTACAATTTTTTCTTGCATGGTTATTGAAGAAAATTAAATCAAGCTATTTTAGTATTTAGTTTCCTAATTTTTTTAGTTTCTTGTTTTGGTGTTCTCTTTGTTTAGTTTCCGTATTAGTTTAGGAAATTTCAAATCAATTTTCAAATAAGTTTCAGTATATAATTGTGTTTGTTTAGGATGTTTAGCAGTCTACAAATACTACTAGTCTAATAAATTGTTATTTGAAGAGTGGAGCTGAATCAAGTCGTAAGATAGAGGGAAAGCTTCTAAGAGTTGTGAGTCATGGCAAGTGAAAGGTTACAACTTGATATTGTTATTGTTGAATTTTAAGTTAATAAAATTATAGAGTATTTAGTTGTTTGTTTATTATCCTCCTCTTTCCAAATATTTTTATATGTTTCAAGCTTCCACTGTGCTCGTGTATTTTTGTGCCAATCAGTAGTATCAAAGCTCTGAATTTTGATCCTGGAGGCTTATTTGTGAAGTTGAAGTACGGATTCCTATCATTTACCAAGTTGTGACATTTTTAACTTTGATAGTAAAAACGATTTTGATGTTTGGAGTTGGATGATGAAGACATTTTTCAAGCTATTGGCCATTGGAATATTGTCCAAAGGGGTTCACGGAACCTGCACAAGGTGCGAAATTATCGAGTAGTGCAGTTAAAGAATTGGACAGTTAAATCGTACCTCATTTCATTATCTCTGTAACAAAGTCCAGTTGCATGTAACTAAAAAATTCATACATGCACAAACGGCAAAGGAGGTTTGGAAATTTTTGATGAATTTTTATGGTCATGATGGAGAAGAAATTTGTGATGATAAAAAAGAAAAAGAATTTTTTGATGAGGCAAAGAAAAAAAATTGCAGAAATTGTGGATGCACTTAAAGATGAAGAATTTATGGCTGAAAAAGAAATTTCACATGTGATTGTGAAAAAAAAAAAGTGAAGTCGTTGGTGATTTGGAAGCTGTGATTGAAGATTGTGATGAGATAGAAAATCTTGATGAATTATTTGAAGGACAAAAAAAATCAAATAGTTGAATTGGTTGATATCAATTATGGAGTGGACGATTTAGTTAAAAATAGTGGTAGTGATAAAATTGATGCGATTGTTAATGTGAATCAATCAACAAAAAAGTAAGGTGATGTTGAAAATATTAGCAGTGGCAACTATATTTTTTTTGTTTTGCAAGATTTTCTTGATGATATTGATGAATTGAGTTATGAAATATTTGGTAGAGCATGGGTGAATATGTTTGAATTTTTTGACAAAAATGATCAAGTTAAGAAACTGTTTGAAAAATACAAGTTTCATCCACTACTACGTGTGAAGATGAAGTTGAAACCCAATCATAAGTTGGGTTGAATGTTGTATTTAGGCGAAATTCTTCATGGAGAATCAAGTTCGAGATGGTATTGGAAATAACCATAATGAAGATTTAGTTTAAAGGAGATAATGAAGGAAATTAAACCAATCTATTTTAGTATTTAGTTTTCTAATTCTTTTAGTTTCTTGTCTTTGCGTCCTATTTGTTTAGTTTCCATATTAGTTTAGGAAATCTCAAGTCAATTTCCAAATAAGTTTCGACTTACAATTGTATTTGTTTCGAAAGTTTAACCGTCTGTAAATATTAATAGGCTAGTATATTGTTATTTGAAAAGTTGAGTCAAGTCAAGTTGTGAGATTTTGAGTTCATAAAATTTTTGAGTATTTGATTGTTTATTTATTCTCCTCCTCTTCGCATATATTTTTATATGTATCAAAATTGTTTCCATTATACTCATGTGTTTTTTGCCAATAGTTATAGTTCATGTGTCGGGATTTCTCTTGATGTAGGGTGACAGGTTTTAAACTCCCTACCTGCATTTTTATAGGATTTTCCTTGAGAAAAATCCAATAGGTGCAATGGTCACTTGTTAAGGGTTCTCCTACTCTAGTTCTCCACAATCCAATTGGTCCTCCTGCGCATAGTGTAGGAATAGGTTGTACATTTGCTATTGTGTTGAGAATGGATTAATATTGACTGTATATATATATCAGAGGATCTAAATATATGTAATATTATTTCAATTTGAATTTCAACTCTAAATTTTGTACATATAACATGCATCAAAATTCTCTCTAATGTATAATACTATCAATTTATGAAGAGTGAATGGCCCAAAAGGTCACTAAACTATTGAAAATGGCACCGTTTGGCCATCAAACTTTTTTTGTGGCTTAAAAGGTCACTAAACTCACAAAAACGCACTAGCGGAGTCATTTTACCGATTTTTAGCGGTTTCTCATCCGGTGGCACTGGCAATGTGGAGTGGAGGAATATTTTTTAAGGGGCAAAAATGTCCAATAAAATATGACAGACCTGTTTTGTCCCCGCAAGCCGTGCCCTTAGATCTAAAACTTCATTGAGTCTCTCTTTCATCTATTCAGAGAGAAATCTTCTTTCTTAAAAAATGAACACAAAAAGTAAAATTAGTAGAGTTCATACCGAGTCCCAGCGGTTAAATCATCTGCCCCTTGTGCAGTCTTCATTTTTCTTTGCTCATACAAAAAAGTTTTAGTGATCAAATTACAAAACAAGTAAACAAATTGAACTGAATCATTGGCACGCACCAGATAAGTAATCTTCTTATAAGTTTCCCACGGCATACTCGAATCAACATGCCCCACAATCGGAACTTGCAACCATTCAGCCTCCAAAATAACCGAAGACTTCCTCTCCGTATCGAAAATCACCACACAATCAGGAGCGTGAATGGCTCCCAAGTTCAACTTCTTATTCCGGCCGCGAAACTTTTTGGGACTCGAACTGTTTGTTAAAAAGCCCTCAAGACGCCACGACTTGTCATTCTTAATCCCAATGGCTTTCGTCATTTCCTCGATGATTTCGTCGAAAAGGGTGTTGGTGTTGACGAAAAGAAACTGCCCTTTTAACCTGACGAGGTTGCCGACGAAATTGCAGGCGTTGCGGAGGCAAATAAGAGTCTTGTCGGAGTCTATTATAGTCATGGCATTCTGAGAGCCACAAGAGTAGATTTTGAAGTGGTGAGCCGCAAGAGTGGGGAAGATGAAAGAAGATTTGTCTAATAGACGAAAGAAGGGCTCAATGAAGTTTTAGATCTAAGGGCACGGCTTGCGGGGACAAAACAGGTCTGTCATATTTTATTGGACATTTTTGCCCCTTAAAAAATATTCCTCCACTCCACATTGCCAGTGCCACCGGATGAGAAACTGCTAAAAATCAGTAAAATGACCTCGCTAGTGCGTTTTTGTGAGTTTAGTGACTTTTTGGACCACAAAAAAAGTTTGATGACGAAAGGGTGCCATTTTCAATAGTTTAGTGACCTTTTGGGCCATTCACTCATTTATGAAAGATGGAAAATTCTATATTAAAAGACATATATTTTAAGCAATAGAAACAAACTAAAGAATGACCCATTTCTTTGATTAAAAGATTTCCATATTTATATCTATCACTTAAGAATATGGTGATTTAGAGTTGCATTTTATACGTGGACTCATGAAAGATTTATCCTCATGAAAATACCTATTCTTGGTACAAATATTTAGTTTGCACTTTGAGGAAATTTCTACGTAGGCATGTAAACACAGAAGGTGATTTAAATTAATAAAATTATGATGTAAACCTTGTATGTTGTCTATCCAGGCATCTTGTGAGCATCTTCACAAAAGTATGTGAGGTCTTTTTTTTTTTTTTTTTTTTTTTTAAAGGTTGTGAGGTCTGGAAACGCCTGACAAAGGAATCCTAAACAACACCCTCTAGAGTCGACTTTGGAGCAGATACAGAGCCAGGATTGTTTGGTGGATTAAGTGATATCAACATCAAATGATTTTATTTTATATTTAATACATTTGGTAGATGATTTATTTGTTTCCTCCAATTCAGTAGTCCCATTTTAAATCAGGTACCATGTTTTGGTAGCTAAATTTTTGTCTTAGGGTACGTTCGATAAAACTAAAATCTGAAAACTGACTTCTAAAATCTGAAACCTGAATTCCGTTGAATTACTGAATTGTTAAGTACTAATTTGATACATTTGAGTATATATTATATTAAGTGATAAGTGAATAGCTTATCACTAATTTTTGAAGCAAAGTATGTTTAGGAAATTCAGTGCCAATTAATTCATTCAAATGTTTTATTTTTTGTTATCAAATGCATCTAAATATATTAAAACCTGAACCCATTATTTTTTTTGTCAAAATATATGAACTCATTAAGTTTAAGGATTAAATTGGATTGTGAAACAAAGCCTTAGATTGATTACAAACTACAGAGCGATAGCTAGATTATCAACCTTTTTAATTAGTGACTACATAATCGAGAAATTTCTAAAATTGTGCTGATTTTTAAAAAATTTCTACAAAGGGGGTAATTTGTGTACTGGATTCTGTTTTTGGGGTCTTCGCATTCATCAAATGCGAGTTCCTTGAGCTCGCATTTGATGAATGCGAACTCTCCTTAATCTTTATACCACCGAATTTAAAAAAAAAATCAAAAAAAATAGATGACCTCGCATTTCAGAAATGCGAGTTATGTGTACCTCGCATTTCTGAAATGCGAGGTCATCTACCTCGCATTTCCATAATGCCATTTTCTGTTGCTTTATGAATTCATTGCAAATTGTAAAATGCAAATTTCTACAAATTTTACTACTTAAGGCTCTAAATTCATCACAACTGGAAAAAAAAAATCCCATAATATTGACATCAATAGTTGATAATAATTTGGGGGAATAAATCTTAACCAATCTAGCAAGCTTTTTGGTTGGACTTTATCTTGCATCCGATAAATGGAGGGTCCTAGAAAATTGCATTAAAAAATTCTAATAATTTTCAAATTACTTTTTAAATTTTTTTATTTGTTAAAAGCATTCTTAATAATTTACCATAAACTCTTTGTTGTTAAAAAATATATGTAGCTGATGTTGTAAAGTGTATTAAACTAGTACGTCAACAATTTTTGCAAAGTGTATTAATCTAGTTATTCAATAATTTAAGTATCTATAAACTAATTGAGAATTCGTAGTTACTCAACTACTTATATTAAAAGTAACATATTATCTACCACATAAAAAAGAAAAGTTAGCAATTATTATTTATAGTGAAATAAAAAATAAGAATGAACAAGAATAGTATTTTATTTTTTTGTTATTGATACTACTAATAATTGATTAATCAATTTCTCTAATTGGCTATTATTTAGTGGAAAAGTAAAATTTCTTAAATGACATTTATAATACATTTATAAATAGTTGTAAATAAATGTATTTATGTATTGATAAAAAAATCTGTAAATGTATAAATGTATTATATTATATATAATACGTAATATAAATATATTTATAAATGTATAATTAATAAAAATGTATAAATTATAAATGAATATTATATAAATCTATAAATTATAATTTATAAATATATATGTTAATATTATGTATAAATGTATAATTAATATTATTTGTAATTTATAATTTTTATTGTTTAAATATTTATATACATTTATGCATTTATAGCATAAAAACTTAACTAATGAGAGGGATGTATTCATACTCCATTTTATTTTAATAGTGAAAATGCCTTTTTACGCGAAAATCGACACTTTTAAGTGAAGAATCCCGGTTACTCAACATTTCACTTATTCAAATTGCTAAGCATACTCTTAATTCTGATACCTTTTTACACGAATGTCGATATTTGTAGATGCCAACCCCCGGTTACTCGGTATGTGAATCATTGGAGTAGAAGATTAATATGCATATTTTTTCTCTCTCTCTCTCTTTTTTTTTTTGAAATGATTTCTTTTCCCTCTAACATCATTAAAGGAAGAATTTGGCCTTGTTTTGACTATATCAATCACTTACTTATAAAATTAAGTCAAAATGAGAAATATCATTAACCTTGCAAATTTGTAAGCATAATTTTTCTTATTTAACCGAATATACTTTCTAAGCATAATAATTATTTCCAAACATAATAAGGACTAAACCTGATCACAGTACATGTAGCATTCTATCCAATGGAAGAGTTTGAGCACTTAAAATGTGAACATTTTGGCCATTAATATTGGAAAAAAATTTTAGAAAAATTTTGACAGAGTTCCCCATAAAAATGGACAAAACTCCTTGCCAACAACCTCAAGACAATATTTCCAAATAAAAGTTTAAGCCATAGACAATCAAATTCATGCATTTCAAGACACAATCAGAACACAATAAAGTAATCCCTCCCCCACACTTAAAATCTACAATGTCCTCATTGTAGATGAAGGTACAAGAAAACAAAACTTCCCACTTGGTAAGTGGTGATGCAGTTTCAAGCCCTTAATCCTCACGACCATCCAAATTCTGTCATGCTTGAAACATCAAGGGTACTAAACAGTGTAAGTAGTACAAGAAAATCCAATAAGAAAACAACAAAGTTTGAACCGAACATCATAAAAGAAAAATAAAGCAATAAAAGATGGAATCCTCGAAAGGTCTTCATGACTGCGCAGAACGAGGGTCCACTGCCTCCTCAGCTCCCTGAGATGTACCAGTAGGCCCCTCCTCTTGATGAGGGGTAGGAGTAGGTGAGCGGTGAATGTGGAAATGATCTTCCATCGCTCGAAGACGACGGTCCTGCCTGTCTAGTCGCTCAGTCATCATCCGCTCGGTCTGGTCAATGCGCTCCATGACACGTGTCTCCATGCAGCAGATGGCATTGAGGATGTCTTGCAACTTGGATCGCGGCGGAGGCTGTGGCCGTGGAGTGGGAGGAGGAAGGGTCTGCTGTGCCTCCGTCTGTTGAGCTTGCTCTTGTGGTTCAGTGTGAGGTGGAGGCTGAGTGGAGGTCGAAGCTTCTCCTGTGTGCCGAACTAGAGCAGCTCCAAAATCCGTAGGAATGCCTAAAACCTTGAGTATAGAGGCATTGACCTCTTCAGCAGACCGAGTCACCACTGCTCGTTCGGTTCCAAGAGGAACCTTGAACTTCTCAAAAATAAGGGAGAGGAGACGAGGGAACCCGAAACATGTATCACCGGCCCTCATGCGAGCTGTAGTCCTCATGTAACTGATAATGATGCTGGGCAGAGGAATTCCAGTCATATGATTACCTATACCATGCATCATTTTGTCGAGGAAGTATAGGTCACTGTTGCGGAGCTCCCGTTTTCCACTTTTTTTGGGTACCACATTGAAGGCAAAAAGATAAAAAATCAGGTGGTACCTATGCTCGAAGGAATCGGCATATACGGTGAGCTTTTTCGAACTTCCTCGCTCACGGTATTGACCCTTAAGACGTGCCACAGCTTCTCCCACTTGCCATGGGTCACGTGCCTTGAACTCCTTAGTCAATTTGATATCTTCTCCAGAGTCTTTGAGTTTGGCCCACTTGGCAACTTTGTCTCGAGTGAGAGCCACTCGTTTGCCTCGGACCCAGGATTCGATCAGATTGCCACTATGGCTCTGTTTGTATTCCACATTGGCATAAAACTCTCGAATCAGGTTAGGATAGTAATGCTTGGGCAAATTGAGGATGTCCTCCCAACCAAGTCGCTTGAAGGCCGTGGAGATCTTGTAATGGTCATCCACCTCCGGCGCCAAGTGCTTCTCAACTATTATTTCTTTGTCTAAACCGGCTTCGTACCACTGCTGATTCTCGATTGATGTGAAACGTGTGGTATCGTAGTCCGGAGGTGGCTCGTCACGACTGGTAGATGTCGTCTTATGCCTAGAACGAGGTGGGGACTGAGGAGAAGGAGATTCCTCTTCAGGCGACCCCTCTTGTAAAGAGGGTGTATGTTCCTCACCCGATGAAGGTGTAGGAGTGCGAATCACTGTCCTTCGTGTGCGAGCCATGATGCCTGGATTACAAATATTTACTCAACACAAATTAGAAGCAATACAAAACATAACAAACACAATTGTCATAATGAGTTAAGAAAATTTCGGCAGAGATTCCCCTTGAAAAAAGGCTAAAATTCCTGCCAGCAAAACCCAAAAACAAGCACATAACCATCTTAAATCATTTTACATACAGCTAAAATACCCGATGAAGGGGTGACGTTCTTTGATGATTTTCTACACATTTACATCAAAAGGACACCTTTAGGTCCCGTATGCACATTGAATGACTCCATGAGCTATTATAAACATTTTATCACTGAAACTCACTTGAACATTCATGAAAATGCACATTGTAGGAATGCTCCTCCATAAATATATATATATATATATATATGGATATATATGTTTATATATATACATCTACTATATTTTGAAAAAAATTTGACAGAATCTCCCCTTAAATGTGGACTAAACTCCCTGCCAACAAATCCAAAATATACAACATTTAATCTAAACAATATTTCCGATCAGATGTCCAAGTACAGAACATTAAACTACTACAAGTCCCACACATTTTTCTCCCACTGCCACTTAGACATATTTTTCATAACACGAGCACACAATTACAGTTAATGTTCATCAATGATGTCCAAGTTTTCCATGAGTGCCACATCCTCTGGGTTTGTGTACTCTTTGTGTGCGACGTGGCTGGGTTGGCATCACTATATCGACTTGCGTAATATGTGACTCAAGGCTTTGATCAAGTGTTTGGGTATTTTGGCCTGTATCTGTACCTCCCACGTGTTGTTCACCACTGCCATGCTGCTCGTCTGTATTGGGCGTAGACTCCGCCATAAGTACTGGGGACCTGGAATGACCAATAGGTCCCGTTGAGGTGCCCTGGTGCTCAGTAGCCTGTGACCTTCCATCAACTCCAGTTTGGACGGTAGGTTCTGGTGATCGGAATCTACGACGGCGTCCACCGCCATGCTGTCCTCCGTAAACATTCCTAGGAGCTCTTTCAACGCGACGGGGGTCGGCTGACTGTGGAATTTGCTGTGGCACTCGTGGAGGTCGAAATGCGAGTCGGGATGACTCCCCTACAGTTTCCAATGTCATGGATGCAAAATCCTTCATTGCATTAAAATAATTCGCGTGCTGTTCGTCACTCTGTGTTATAGAGGTCTCTGCCATGTAATACACCTGAGTCATAGCATCCATCTACAGTGCAAATATCGATTAATAGGTGTATGCGATCTGCATCGACAACTTGTCCGACAATCTATTTCACGTGTGAATGTAAGAAAAACTTACCAGATATTGGGTTCTGGCGCTATCACCCTGAAAGCCCTCCGGAAAATTGAGCTGCCTAGTAGGATTTGAAATATATAGCACTGTCCGCTCGCGATACCACTGACGGTACTCATCGGATGGATATGTAAGATCGTCAGCTACAACACCATCTTCCACGTGTGAATGACGATCAGTCCACACGTCAACATATGCTCCATGTGAAGTTATCCAGTCTTGGTTCCCCTTGCCACGACGATCAAGAGAATGCAGTGCCTGTTGATTTTCGGTCAATCTTAGATCAGGCACGGGCTGATGATATCCGAACTGTCTCATTACCCGATTCGGAAGATGTGGCTCGACAACTTCCCAACATATGAGATACGTGACAGATCTCCAAATGCGGCGTCCTGCAGTACAATATGCAGGCAGAGAAGCGAGAATATCATCCGAGTATGGCTGCCATACGAACTGCAAGACCAATAATGATTGAATGACATAACCGAGCAACTAACATATGACCCTAATTTTCATGGAAAAATACATTGCAATAACGGCAAAGTCCAATCACAAAAGCATCACAGGATGTTAGTGTACCTCTCGGGCACGTAAGCCCGTCAACTGATCTCGAAAAATAGATACAACATGCCTTGCCACTCTGTGTACATCAAATTGAACATTCCACCTGCGGCAACGAAGTTGAGCCTGTGTCATGAAGTCGTCAATTGATTTGTATTAGTATTATAGACGATTATTTCATATACATACCGAGCTCCATATGGACCAGGATAGTGATCTAACGGGTGCACTCGATCCGGGCGCATTGTTGGTATACGTTCCCACGCCCATAGCTGTAATTAAATTGTATTTGAATATATTAATTGACCATGTAATAATTCTTTAGTTAAATGCAGACACGTTGATATGAGACAAATGTACCTGAAGTAACATTAATGGTCCCGCAATGGACGATGTAGAGGGAGATGTGGCGCGACACAATGATCGATACAGAGATGCTAATATCGCACTACCCCAGCTATATTGCCCAACAGTTTCCAAATCTCGTAGTAATGGCATATACAACAGCGGGACTTTATTACCGGATTTATCTGATAATAAATGACCGCCTAGTATCAGGAGCAGGTATACGCGGGCCCGTTGTCTAAATTGGACATCCGAAGCATCGGGTGCCAACCCTGCATCTAATACTCTAGATAAACATCCCAATTTGAGCCGTTGCCCATCAAAATCTGACATCGTTGGAGAAAAACCAAGCAACTCGTCACATAAATTCATCCACTCCTGAACAGTATGAGATGTATCAATCCCAATAACTGGAGGTCCATCTATGGGTAGACCCCACAGAACCTCCACATCCTGTAAGGTGACTGTAGTCTCTCCAACGGGAAGATGAAATGTATGAGTCTCAGGCCGCCATCGTTCCACTAAACTAGTGATCAAAGCATGATCGAGCATCATATATCCACAGTCAAGCACCCCTTCAAAGCCAGCCAATCGAATATAATGCCGAACAGTCTCAGGGATAGGTGTATGATCCCAAAAATGCCTATCACATCGTCTGACATCAAGCTGATCACCTAGAATGTGCCCGTCAAAAATAGAACGTGCCCTGTGTGCAGTGCCTGCTGAGATAATATCATACACGAATGGGCCCGGATGCAAGGCTGCCCCCGTAGGAATGTCGGCCATACCACTGACGAGAACAGCTGCAAATATAGTATGTAACATGTAAGCCTATACACATTTGAATAGTGGAATAGTAGTTTCTAAAACTAATGCAACACTTTAAAGGCAGAGCTGCTAAAAATACTTGAAAAAGTATAACGAGTAAAACATTGATCAACAACATGTATCTCATAAATCATATTAATTCACATACAACCACAAAATTACAGATATCATAGTACACTGGTTCCTATCCCTAAAACGGATGACATCAAGCTCTATAATTTGGACAATTTCTTCGATTATGACCCGATTGATGACAATTTGTACATCTTCTTGGCTCCTCTGGGTCTCTCTCATCCATTTCATTCCGAATTCTTCTAGCTCTTACCCTTCCAGCCCGACGTGCAACATATTTACTATTATCTGCCCGTACCTCCCAATCTGGTTGGAGCCAAGTATCCGGATGTGGCAAAGGGCTAAACTTTCCTGAGTACTGCACCGCCCACCGCCTTTTTGTAAATTGGGGATCTACAAGTGCTCCAGGATTATCACCTCGGTGCCTGCACACGGCCATCGCGTGCGAACAGGGAAGTCTGTAACACTGCCACTTACCACAAGAGCATATTTGATCAAAATACTTGACAGTTTGTGTATTACCCCCTTTGCCATCCACACGTCTGCCAGTCACAACTTTATACACCCCCGATGAGCCATCGAACTCAACAACCCTGTGGATTCCCGCTTTTAGGTCCGATTTCTTAAACCGCCGCCATATGTTTGGAGGAAATGGATTACGGCAGCGACTTGCATCCTCTCTTCTTGTTTTAAACAACTCAACTGTCCGATGAAATGTCATATCAATACAAGCCCGGATAGGCAAATGACGTGCTCCTCTAAGTACATTATTATAACTTTCGGAAATGTTGGTTGTAAGAATACCTCAACGGTTCTCACCGTCATGTGTTAGACACCACTTCTCAGCTCCAATGTTAGACAGATATGTCCATGCATCTGGAAACATGTTCCTCAATTCTCGTCTGAATGCCCGCCACTTGCGCAATTGTCTGGCTTTTCCCATTGCCCAACATAACTTTCTAAGGTGCAAGCCTTTGAAGTGAGTCATTAGGTTACTCCTAACGTGTCGTAGACAAAATCTATGAAAGGCCAAAGGTTCTTGCCAATAGTCATAATGTGTCATGGCATGGATGATACCATGATGCCGATCCGAAATGACACAAATAGGATATTGATCACGGGCCACATTGTATCTTAGTTGTTCCATGAACCAAGACCAACTAGAAATAGTTTCTTCGTCGACAATGGCATAGGCTAGCGGAATAATGTGGTTGTTGGCATCTTGCGTAACTGCAACAAGTAGTTTGCCTTTATATTCGCCCCGTAAATGAGTGCCATCAACACATATAACCGGTCGACACATGTGAAATGCATCAATAGCCGGTCCAAAAGCCCAGAAGACATACTTAAATGTCTTCACGCGATCCGTACTATCAGAATGGTGCAACCACCTGATCACGGATCCCTGATTTGACTGCATAAGTGCATCAAGATATTTCGGTAGTTCAGTAAAATTGGCATCCCAAGAACCGAATATAAGTTCAATAGCTTTGCGTCTACCGTACCAAGCCTTTTTATAAGCGACATCCACTTTCAAAACTTCCTTAACATGGCTTACTATATTTTTTACTTTAAACCCAGGATCATCTTCAATCCTACGAACTATGTGTCTAGCAATAACCGAAGATGTAAGGCTAGCATTGTTATTACTCATCAAATCACCAACACAATTATGGTCGTTGACCCATTTGGTTATTTGCCACAATCCATGAGTTCTTTTTTTCACTGCTCGGACACACCAGTCGCATGGAGGATACGATACGTCGCCCGCAGTGGTGGTGCTCCTTTCAAATGCAGATTTACATTTGGCAACCCAAGTATTACTCTTACTCTCAACAACCCTAAACTCCCTATTATGATTGATAGACCACATTCTAATAGCCCTGCTCAGCTGTTGTTTGCTCTCAAATCTCATATGTAAACATATGTGATTATTATCCTCACTAAATGTCACAATACGCTCCAACTCACTTTCATCTGTGAGTTGGTCGTCATCATCTATGTTTCCAAGGTTAGAGAAGAATTCGAATCCTCGTGGAACATACGAAAGGTTGGCAGATGCAGCAAAGGCCTGTTGGTGTGTAAGATCCTGGTGAACTCCACGTCTTTCATTTGCGCCATCTGAGTCACTGTCTGACACATCTACCGACTCAGATTCTTCCGCATCTTCTACATCATTTTCCAAATCATCATCTACCAATGTGTTACAATGACTTGGACCGGCAGTCGAATCGAAGCCATAAGAAGGCACGTGATTCGGCGATACGGGATCTCTAAAACTTTGAATCGAGTCAAGGCCTTGAACATATTCAACATCCGTCCTTAAGCCTGACGTGAACCGTGGCTCTACCAAGTCCCTAACACAATCCTCATGTGCTCGCTGTGATACCGATGCTGTCTCTGGTACCACTGTACTAGAGTATGATCGATACCTAGTTGGATCCATGCATGCATGGACAAGCGACATCATCGGACCAATATTGGTAGTTGGTGGAATGAATGTGCTACTGACTCGAGGATTTTGGACTATTTCCTCCTTCTCGATATAAAGTTCAGCGATGTATGGGACAACTTCGTTCCAGACATCATACATTATCTCCAGAGTTTCATCATCCACCACTGGAGAGACATTATAAGAAGTACGGCCACAAGGTTGGCGGAGAAATAAATTCAACTTGAACAGCCCCCTATCGACCCCCATGTATTGATAAATTCTATCCACCAGCTCATCATATCCAATTCTATGTCGTAATGAGAATGTGCGGTTGGAGGTACGAGGCAAATAACAAATTGACCCATCTTCATAGTGTATTTTACCTCCCCAATAAAGAGATACTCGTAGAGGTCTTTCTATAGACATATCAAAGAAAACAATTCCTACGTTCGAAAAAATAAACTATCATTAGTAGTACAAAACTATTGATAGTGTATTAATCTAGTACGTTTAGAATTTTTGCAAAGTGTATTAATCTAGTACTTCAATAATTTAAGTACCTATAAACTAATTAAGAATTCGTAGTTACTCAACTACTTATAATAAAACCAACATATTATATACCACATAAGAAAGAAAATAGTACAATTATTATTTGTACTCATTATACAAAATAAGAATGAACAACGATAGTTGTTTATTTTTTTTTGTTATTGATACTACTAATAATTGATTAATCAATTTCTCTATTTTGTTAATATATATTTGGAAAGTTAAATTTCTTAAATGACATTGAATTCAACATTTGGGAAAATAATCTTTTACTCACATACATTTTTTTTGTATAAAATATTGACCTACGAAATTAGATATCCACCTTATTCTGACTAATCTAGTCTACTTATTTACACAATTGTTTATAGGGGTTTTTTTCCATTTAAATAGTTTATAGGGGTTTTTTGCATTTAACCCTTTATCAAACAATTATTTCGTGATTTTTTTTGTCTTATACAGTACAAGATATAATTTGCGATAAATGCAAAAATAAAGATCCAGTATAATAATCATTTCCAAATTTTATTTGTTAATTGTAATTTATTATTCATAATACATATATATATATTTTGAAAAAATTACTTTTTATTATATATATTTTGAAAAATATATATATTTATTATGATTAACAAATACACATTGTCATTACTTTTTTTAAAAAAAAAATTTGATAGAATCTCCCCTTAAAAGTCTATTTACTTTTTTTAATGCTCACAAGAGCTTAGGGAAGGTTTTTATTGTGAAAAATTGGAATTTTTATGGATGAAATGGAAAATTAGGGTTTCGGTGAGAAGAGGGAAGAGGAAATCTGGAAACTGAGGAACCGAGCCCTCGGTTATAGAGTATATTGCGAACCGATCCGAGCACGTATCGGTTCGCAATAGACCTCGGATTTGTCAAGCCTCGGATCCGTCTCACCAGGAACACAGACGATCCCTCGGATCCGGGCGGGTTTACGTGAATCCGAGCTCGTATCTTATGGATCCGGGGTCGGATTCGTCTGGATTGAATTCGATCCGACCTCGGATCTTTCTTCGTCTGCACTAATTGCAGAAACTGCGATTTTCCAAACTTTTTGTCCCTTTTCCAAACTAATTGTCAGACTAAGCATGGCAAGCTAATGCGAGCCAAACCGAAAGAACAAGAAGGATTAATAAATTGCCAAAACAGAACAGCCACCTCAATTCAGCAAAACCAAAAATCCTGTTGAAACAACAAACAAAAAAAACACATAAATTCATACCTCTTATGGCAAATTGGGAGGGAGGGGGGGAGGGGGAGGTGCACGGATTCCAAACAGCTTGGCAGAAATGAGACAGCTTGGTTTCAGCAGACAGCTTCCGACGACACGGATGTGAGGGATTTCGTCTACAATGGCAATGGCGGAGAACTGTGATGCTTGGAGCACTGACTACCTCAGCAAAGGAGACGAGAAAGTGACCTCCAATTTCTGCCGGCTAGGAGAGTTTTGAATTGGGAAGAACTCGCATTGGTGAAATGCGAGGTAAGGTACCTCGCATTTCAAAAATGCGAGCTACCTGTTGGCTTTTTTCTTTTCCGCACATCATTTCTCATCTTTTTTCGGGTAGACTAACCTCGCATTTGTGAAATGCGATGTCAGTGAACGCGCATTTCACAAATGCGAAGACCCTAATGCCAGAACCAAACTCAAAAATTGCCCCCCTTGTAGAATAACTTATTTTTTCCATCACCATTTTAGAATTTTCCCCTACATAATCGTACTTCCTCAATGTTTCAAACATTTTGCTGTATTTAGCGCTTGCTAAACTTTGCTTAGGTAAGTTTGCGAAGTTTGGTTACTTTGACTTCGCTATCTGCATTCCACGGTTAAGAGGAAAATGCATCAGTATTTACTATGTTAAATTAAGATGAAAATGTCTAGATTCTTCAACCTCTGTGTTTGTGTTTATTTTTTAAACTATAAATTGGTAGTTTGCCTCTAACATACTCAGCACTGATAGCGCAAAGGCGTTTGGAATTGGTTTTTTGAATTCTGTCGAGTTTGAATCATTTTACAAGTATTGGAGTAGTTCTTTGCCATCTAAATTTTTTAAAACTACCGGAATAAATTCATTATTTGCAGAATTTTTTGTTTATTGTTTGTTAGATCACTTGCAAAGTTTTTTGGCAAGTTTTGTGAATTTCAATGCAATAAGAGTCGTGAAAATCTTTAAGAGAATGTACTATCTTCTCTGCTTCACCTATATTTTTGGATCCTAGCCATGTAATATATTTCGCTTGTAGACCTACAATAAAAGTTTACAGGGGTGAGGTAGAGATAAATATGAGTAAATTTTTGGGATAATTTCACAAACCTCCCCTGAGGTTTATGACAATTTCACTCGAATCCCCTTAGATTTTATAAATTACACTGACCTCTCTTGTCACAATAAAATGACTATAATGACTTTCACTTAATAAATAATTCATAGTATAATAAAATGAGATTAAAAAAAAGAAAAAGAAACCTGACTTTTTTGACTATTCTGTTTACAAGTTATAACCAATGATGATTCTCTCTCACTTACTGTCATCCCATTCGCATCCATCAACTTTTTCCTCCCATAACTCGCTCTCAAATTACCACAAACCATTGCTTATAACTGCAGCCAATCACACCACAATTGATCCCTCAAACCCTACTATATATTCCTATTCCCCCTTTTTTCTCTTTGGAATTGCCAAATCAAAAGTTTAGTTAAGGAATTAGATTTGATGGTTGAAGTAAAATTCAATTTTATGGTCAAACTAAAGGAGATGAAGAGGCACATAATACTAATGGAACAAATAATGCAATCGTTGGCCAAAAGAGGAAGAGGGATGGAAATTGGTAAATTTGCTAATTTGTCTATCATTCATCCAAAAAACTTTTTAAGATGTTAATAAGTACATTTATATTTCTTTTTATGCTTGACAATTGTTAGTTGTGGTTTCGCTATGGAAATAGAGTTTTTTCTCTGTATTCAATATGTTAATATGTTTGGAGATTTGATGGTAGGCTAGATTATTTTGTTTTGAGAAGGTGTGAGCATTGGGCTTAAAGTTTAGGGTGTGATTAGTTGTAAATAGAATTTTTGTTTTTGGCAAAATGAATTTCTTGAAAATCTCTATAGTCATAATGATGCCTTCCTTCATTAAACTTGATTAATCCCATCCATGCCTAAATTTCCCCGTAAGGATTTTCTTCAAAGCCATAATGTGGGTCATGTTGTAGCAATTGAGCCACTTATATAGAACCAAACCATGACATCCTATATTGAAAATTATGCAAACATAAGGGTAGTTGATTGTGAGTTTAACGATATTATGGAACCATATGGTGAGAATATTTCTCAAGGATGGAACGAATCTTCAAAATTGAATGCATGCTTTGGGAAAAGCAATTTTATGACTATGATGATGGGATTGCTTGGGTTTATAATTTGGAATTAGACTATTTGTTAGGCTAGTTTGTTAGTATAATGGGTTTGGTTGAAATATGGAAGAAAGCAATTGGCAAAATAATTTTTGTTTTATTTTTGTACAAAAAGGGTAGTTTAGAATTTTTGAAAAAAAATATAGCCTTTTGGGTCTATATTATTATATAAATAGTAAAAGCAAGGGAGATAGGTGCAATTTAATAAACTTGAGGGGAGCTCTCTAAAATTGTCAGAAACCTCCCCTGAGGTTTCTGAAATTATCCCTAAATTTTTTGAAGATTGAAATATATAGTTGCGGCTACAAAATCTTCAATTTAAAGGGCATTTAACAAATTGTTAGAATTTTAAGGATGAGAAATCTTTGGATAAGTGCAGTTGAAGAAACCTGGTCCGCCACCAATTGCGATCAAACTCCTATATGAGTTGGGGTGGCCCTAAAAATTAGGATAACTTTTTTATACAATATTAGTATATAATTTTTTTTTTACGCTCGTAAATTTAGATTATGCCACATAACATGAATTTTAATTTAAAATTTAAATTATGCAAATGTGGAATACATCAAAAGTTACTAGTATAAAAAAATCAATATACTACCAAGGCATAAAAAATTAAAACTAAAAATCATGCTAAAATCTCTTCAAAAGTGTTGCAATTATACCTCTTTCTCTACATTTTTCTTGAATGTTACCTTGGAGGCCTTTTACACAAGGTTGGCAACGAGGCAAGTACCCGCCTCGTGAGAAAAGTAACAGGGCATCCTGTGGCCCACTAAAATTAATTAATATACGCAAATAATATACATACACACGTACATATATATATATATATATATATATGAATTAATTATGAGTCATATTAGTTTCTAATTTTGTTTAAAACTTAAACACCCACTACTTTTGTATTTTGAAAATTATAAAGAAACTTTTTAAGGCATCAATTTTAGAACAATTCAGAAGATGCATGACAAATAACTTTATGAAAAGTTTCAAAATCTTTTTAAAGCAATAAAGAGAGCTTTTAGGATTATGATGTTTCTCAAGTGAAGTTAGCACAATTAACTCTCTCTGTTCTCCTTAATGCCAAGTTCAAGATTTAAATTCTAAACCTGATAGTTGGCGGTGAAAAAGGTGTAAGGAAGGGTGGGAGGTGTTAGAAAGAGAAAAAAACATAAAGACTTTCTTAACTTGGCTTCCTTTTTTTTTTTTGGTAGAAACTTGGCTTACTTCATGTTGTACAACAATCAGTTCTGGTTTGTGCTTGCATCAAAACTTATTTTAAAATGGCTAAAATGGTCATCCAACTATTTAAAATCAGTTGGGATTCCCTGTACTACTATCCAATACTAAATTTCAGTGCTAGTTTCACTTATCACGTGATGGTAAAGAAAACTTAAATAAATAGGATATGACAACTTAAATAACGGAACACTTGATATAAATATAGAAGTTGACACTAAGGATCCCATGTGATTTAAAATGTTTTTTTTTTTTTTTTGGCAAAGATGTGTTGTTGCATAAAAATTAAAAAGAAAAAAAAAAAGAGAAAACCTGGGCAAAAGAAGTACTTACAACCAATTCACTGCTCAAGCAGAGTATGACTTTTAAAAAATTTACCTTCCACATTAGTATTTGGGTACGTAGACAGGGAGAAGAATCAATTGGACTGTAAAACATTACTTCCAAGTCAGATTACATGATGCTACTACTAAATAAATATGTACTTATTATGCAACTAAGCAGTATTAGCTTAAAAAAAATGCAAAACATACTATTTGAGGGAAAAAAGAAACAGCAACTTCATTGACTTAAATCTTAAAAAAAAAAAAAAAAAAAAACTTGGGAAGTGATATTTCCCACATCAAATTTCTGCTACAGGAATTAAAGAAAAGTTACAAAGCAAGCAAGAATAACTTGATCTTAATGCTAGACAGATACAACATAACCAGTTTCAGTTCAGAAGTAAAGGATTGATTAAGAAAAGAAAAGTAGATTAAAGTGGCTGCCTAAATCAAACATACTTGAGAAGATCAGTCATCCATTATAGGATAAGGATCTTCAGATCAGTATATCTCATGCTTATTTGCACTTCCTGAATTTGAATTACTGAACTTGTAGAGTTGGGACATTTAGACAGCTTATTTCAAGGGTTGAAACAATTCCCAAACGAGAATGGATCTCCTCCAAAAACTTGCAGTCTTCCAATGCTAATTAAGAAAAAGAAAAAGAAAAAGAAAAACAATTAAGAAAAAGAACAACTTGATCTTGATGCAAAACAGATAAACATAACCCGTAGCAGTGCATAAGTAAAGTACTTAAAAAACAAATGTAGAGTAAACTGGCTGTCCAAAGCAAACTTACTTGAGAAGATCAATCGTCCATTATGAGATAAGGATCATCAGCTCTGTATATCCATTGCTTCTTTGCTCTTCCTGAATTTCCTCCAATGAACTGGTACAGTTGGGACATTTTGACACCTCAATTATTTCGAGAGTTGAACTATTTCCCAAACAAGAAGGGATCTCCTGCAATGCATCACAGCTTTCCAACACTAACTTCTGGAGACGAGGAAAATAGTCCTGGTCCTCGTACTCAGAGGCTGTCCACTTCACAATATCCAGGGAATCTAATTTCAGGAACTTAACTTTAGGGAACTTTTCTACTTCCATTTCCCATATTTCCCCCTCAAATGATCGGTCGAGTAATTTGAGCACCTCAAAATTGGGTAGATTTCCAATTGCTGACATTTTGCTCCATGGCAAGCGAAAATAAGACAGCGTCAATTTTTTAATAATCAAAGGAAATTGGATATCTAACTGATATCGGTCACCACCGTAAACAACGCAACTCAAATCGAGTGATTCCAATTGACTTAGACACTCAATTGCGACATGATATTCATAGCCATGATTGAGATAAAGAGAGCTTCTCAGCTTGCGGATATTTGGAAACTTTCTCAACAGCTTGTTGATGTTCTTCAGAGGATTGAGACTTAGACAGGACAAGATATCTAAGTCACACAATTGTGAAGAGTTGTCAAGATTGTCGTCAGGGAATGAAAAATGATAATTCTTAGAGATCTTGTCCTTTAACTGTAAATGCCTTAGTTTCTTCAGGTTCCATATAGTATCTGGCAATGAAACTGAAGAATGAAACGAAAAATTTTCCCAAATCAAAGTTTCCAAATTCGAGAGATTGCATATTGATGCTGGGATGGGACTGCCATTACCTAGAATTGCCAAGTACCGCAAATGAACAAGCAGTTCCAATTCTCTTGGAAAAGTGGGTCTTAGTTGAATTTGGCTCAAATCTAACACTTTGACAAGTTTGATGATGCTAAAAATGAATCGAAGGTCAAAACTTCTTTCACGGTCTACACCACCATGATGGAATAATAATAGACAGCGTATTGCGGAAGAAAATAACCTCAAGTTGTCAAAGTGCTCAGGCTTAGAATCAATGCATAAGCGGCGTAGGTAGCATGGCATGGTGAAAGCAGATAGTTCATCGTACCTACGTACCAGCTGCAAAAGCTTTTCTCCTTTGGCCTTTGTCACACAAAACTCATATAATAAATCGTGAATGCGACAAGCTTTGACCCCATCAATGGATCTTGGTTTGGAAACTATGACTAAGCTTCTGCTAATAAGTTCCATCAGGTAATCATTTGCCACATCCTCTGATCTCTTGAGCTGAGTTTTTTGAACAAATCCTTCAGCGACCCATAGGGAAATCAACCTCTTGGTATTGTGTTCATAGTCTTCTGGAAAGGCTCCAAAATAAAGAAAACATGCCTTCAAATTATCTGGTAAATGTTTGTAACTCAGCTCTAATGTAGCGGTACATTGTTCTGTGCTAGAAACATTCCTTGAACTTAAACCTTCCACAACTTCTTTCCAATCATGTCGGTCCATGCTTGAGAGAATTCCAGCAAGGATGACAACCGTAAGAGGTAGTCCTTGACACATTTCCACGACTTTCTGTCTAATTTCACATAGTTCTGGAGGAGCCAAATCTTGTCCAGGATATAACTTTGCTTTTAGCAAATCCCAGCTCTCATCAGGTGTGAATTGACGAAGAGAATGAGGTTCTTGGTCAAGTTTATCTTGGGGAGCAACATCTTGACGTCGACTCGTCAAGATAACTCTACTTCCATTTCCATTGTCAGGGAATGAGGCTTCTAATCCATTGAATGCTTCAATGTCCCATACATCATCCAAAACAATGAGGTATTTGTTCCTTAACAAACGTCTTTTGACTTCATGAGCCAGATCTTCTTTACTCATCTCAAAAACATTGCAAGGAAGCTTGGATTCAATACAACTCAAAATTTCAAGTAACAGATTTCTCTTGTGATACACTTGAGAAACAGTACACCAAGCACGCTTATAAAAATAGGACGTAACTGTCGAACTATTGTAAACTTTTCTAGCTAAAGTTGTCTTACCTAGTCCTGGCATACCCACAATGGAAACAATTTGCAGTTGGAGTGACCCTCTTGTGAGTCGATTAATTATCGATGCAGCCTCAAACTCCAATCCCACCACCACATCATTGATTATTGGCTTATTTAACTGTGTTGGCATGTGAAAGAGCCTCTTGCTTACTTTCTTAACTTTGCCATGAAGTCTATCATTATCACAAATCTGCAAAGCCTTAGCCTTAATGATCTTAATTTCTTCTACAATGGAATGAAACGACATTGAAGAAGAATCAAGATCATCCCCAACCATTAAGGAATCAACAAGAAACTCTATCTTGTATGCCACCTCTATAGCACAATCCCGAATTGCTTGGAGCTCCTCATCTTCACTGCGCAACTCCACAATTCTCCCCAGCAAAGAGCGTAAACAAACAAGTTCTTCCTGGACTGCTTGAATTGGATGATTCATGAAAGTGATCGAGCCAGCCTCAGTACTTGTCAGTTCCATCAGATTTTCTAGAAGGAAATCGATAAAGCCCAATCCGTTGGTCTTAGGATAGTCGAACAATGATGGTTCTGGACATCTCTGTGCAACCGTTGTCTCAATAAGCTGAATCTTTTTCAACAAATCAGAAGACAAAAGTTCCATATCCTGGGATAATAATACACCATCTTTGATTGCATTTAGAGAGGGAGAGAGAATAGCAAGTCCTGCATCACAGATCACAAAGTACAGTTGGATCCCTTACTTTCTCATCAAACCTCTTTGGCGTTCCTCTTGAGAATGATTCTCAAGGATCTTCGCCCTTAGTAAACCATTTGCAGTTGATTTTTAAAGAAATCATAAGAGACGTACCAGATTTTAGTATGTCCCCAAGATTACACAGGAGAGAATCAACAAAATCTCTCAATATTTGCTCATCTGTGTCCCCAAGTGATTTTCTTGATAACTTTGAAGCAATCAGAGCCTGGACACAAGTCTCATGGACTTGGGGCTCTACAGGAATAATCTTCAGCAGCAGTTCCAAAATACTTTTGTCAGTTTCATCCTGCAATTCGGATTTCTTCTCGAACTTGCACTGATAAGAGAGGCGTGCTGCTTTGATAGCCACAGCTTTAACGTGAGTCAATAAAGGTCCCAATTGTGTGTCTTCAACGTCATGTAGTGTCACAAAACGGATGAAGTTTTTCAGGAACTCTAGCTTCTCTTCGAGGGCTTTGATGAGACCATCCGCAAATCCCCAGTCATGAAAATCCTCTAGACTCTCCAGAAGAGAATCCATGAATTCCATAATGTCATCTTTTCTGACAATCAAATTACTAGAAAGCTTTGATGAGCAATCTGAGAAGAAGAAGTACCATCTGTAAATTTCTGGCCTCAAAGATACCATGTCTGATCCTTCTATACAATCGACAATCTTGAAAGCCTGATTATATGATGGATTCTCCGAACTAGAAAGATAAATGGAGTGAAGCTCCTGTGCCCTTTTGGAAATGGCGTCTTCAATCCGAACTATCAGAGCTTCTAGACTTGCATGATGATTATCTACCTCCTCTTTGTCGTCAGATGCTAAATGCACATAATCTTTGCCCCACTTTGTCGCACACAAAATAAATGTTCTCAGAAATGTTAGCCAGTTTTTCACGCTAAGCAAAAACTCCGGATAATGAAAAATATTCAAGAGCGATTGCAAATCATCCAAGGCGGAAGAAATGCAAGTAATACTACTGGAGGCCATCTAATCAAAAGAAGATTAATAAGAGAACCAGAAGGGATCTCAATTTGGAGATGAGACAACTCTCAAATATGAAAGGAGATAAAGAACTGCAAAACCTCAGAATCGAGTGCTCTCCTCTTTCTCTGGTCATAGATTGCTAGTATATAGAAAAGAAAGGACACATAGTCAATGGACATTTCTTGTATTATTAAAAAAAAATTATAGAAAACGACTCCGCTGCACTCCCTTAGTCATTAGTCCAAATGTTTGAATAATACAGCATTAATTACGCTCTTAATAATCTTTTAATACATCTAGCAGCACTAATTTCGCACCGGGTTAATCACAGCATACTGCCAAATTATTTTGATTAGTCTTGCACGTTATATGTAATTGCTTATGTCAATGAAGTAGGACTTTAATTTTGAGATGAACAACAAGAATTCAATCAACAATTCATTTAATAAACTAGTAATAGTTCACGTACTTTGCACGTGATTATATTAACCCAAATATAACATGTCTTAGATATATATTTTTGTGATATTTGATTGTTTGCCTGATAATAAAATATGTCATATTTTTATTAACCAATTATTATTCCAAAGACCATCTAAATACGAACTCTTTTATCTATTATTTTTTAATTCATTTTGAGTTTTCTTTTTTTAATTTATGTTGATCTTTTTGGTAAATTATGGATTCAGCTTTGATAAATAATTTCTAATACGGTTATTTTTCACCAAATTTGTTCTATACTCACAATATTTTTACCATAAAATCATAATATTATTTTTTTAATATTGTACAAATAATATTGTTGAACAGGAAATACATGCATACATGTCAAGTGTAATCCTAGTAAATAGAATTCATAATTATTAGCAAAATAAAGACTTAAGTCGTAAAATCAATTTCTAAAGGGGTATTAGAATAAATAAATTGATTTGTTAGATTTTGTCATTCTAATTATTTTCACCACACTCACCCCTTTCTTTAACCTTTGGAAAGCTCGTTTACGAACCAGAGTCTAGATGTTGCCTTTTCTTACTTAAAAATAAACCCCAAAGTTAAGTTTCTAATGAAATCAATAAATTTTAACAAATAAAAAAATTTGTATCCACATTTTAAATATTATTTTTCCTTGCTAAGACAAATGAAATGCAATTGTATAGTTAGAATGAATTAATTATTTAAGAATAAAATATACGAATCATGCTCATATCCAACTTCGCATTAACATTTAATCATTCTACTTTATATCTTTCCAGTTGAACTTTTCAAAAAAAATTTTGTGAATTTGAATTGAATAATATGAGCTGCATTGTTGATGGATTATTGACATTTTTTCTAAATGTTATTGAGGTTAATAAGATTATAAATTAACTTATGTATGGTCTGCATTCATAGCCAGTTAGACGTATCATTCAGACATTTGGACATTTGGAGCTTGTCTTCAGAATCTCAACATTCAACACCCTTCTTACCTAATTTTTCTTTTCGAGGCAACACTGCCTATACTAATAATTTATCTGAAAGCCTTTATTGCTTTTTGGTCTATTACGGACACAATTCTAAATGTTACGAGACAAAATCTTTTGGGATGTTTTAAGTCACATAAGAAAATCGTCACCTAAGAAAATTTAATTAACATGTTGTGTTAATCTTTGTTCAAGTGGTTTGAGAACTTAATCATAACATTTTTGGGGGCCATTTTTGGGGGCCCGGGGGTGGTGGTGGAGGTGGTGGTGGTGGAAACATGAAGTTGATATCTAAAACTAGGGCAAAGTGCTTCATTGGTTACTAAATCTATTCAAAATCTTAGTTGAGTTGTCCGGGCTGATGAGATGACATGCTTAGCATTTTCAAGCTTCTTAAAATCATTTTGCATAGAAAGAACTTTGAGATTCAAGTTCAACATGACGAGAAATTAGCTCAGTAACCTATGGCCAAAATTTTCAATTTGTTTCCCAATTTCTTGGCATTTTGTTAAAGTTCATGTCAAATGAACACTAAAATTATGTAAATTTTGGAACAATTGCAGAACAATATTTCTGGTTTATGGTATGACTATGTACAAAATCTTACCGTTCCGCAGCTTATGTAACACAATATTCTTGGTTAATTATAAGCAAACACCCTTGGTTATATCTCCTGTACAAACCTACCCTGAAACCCCTTTATAACTGAATTATTTTTCTTATTAAAGGAAACTAAGGTTGTACTGGTATTTTATATAAAAGCTTGTATTTCTTTTTGGTCCTATTCTTGACACATTGACGAGTGCTATCTGATGAATCTTTTTGGATTTTTTGACATATATATGAAAAAAATTAGGTGGTACTAATCCCTAATGAATAGTTAATTAATCAACATTTTGTGTTAATCTATTTATTGACGTTTTTACATGTACATTTTCATATATTTCATCAACCTCAGGGGTCAATTTTTCTAGATCATTAAAATTTTTTAAGTTATTTCGTTAGATCTCAACATCGAATTTGAGTTTGAACAAGTTGAATAGTAGATCAGATAGCATTGGCATACATGGATATTCATTGGGTTGTTCGTGATTTGTCTAAATTCCAAATTTGTTGAGTTTCCCAATGTAATTTTTGTAATTTTCTAGATCTATTTTTTTTTTTGTAGATCGTCAATCCTACACTATTCTAATCTAAGGAGGAGATTTAACTGGGTCTACGGGGGCCGGTGAGGACTGAACCACCACCGGACCAGACGGATACGTAGCGCACTAGTCTGAATTTTTTAAGAAGTCATTTAATGTAGCAATTGGTGGGAGGCAAGATTTGAACCTTGTCTCCCACCTTACCAAGCCTTAATTTTCTAGATCTATTAGATGCAATGATTTTTCGGATTTATTGTATCTGTGATATAAGTAAAGTATTTTCTGCCACGTTAGTGCATATTTCATTGTGTGAGATTATATCGTTTATCAAAAAAAAAAAAAAAAACTATCTAGATCGCAAGATTTTGGCATATATATATAGTGATGGTACTCCTGATGTGCGCACGGAGCTGGTTAACATCATGATTAGGTGACATATATATCTATATATATATATATATATATATATATATATATATTTGCAGGCCAGCTAATGACTCTGACAACTTCGCAAGTGCAAAGGATCAGGGCAGGAGCGGTTGCAGGGACAGTGATGTGTATTTTGCATACGACGTAATTTTATTTGTACATGGTGTAATTTACTTTCAATAATATGTAACTTTAGAGCAAAATTTTATGGATCCCACACATATTGTTAAAATCAAAATACAAGATAAAATTTAGACCGTATAATTTTTTTGATCAAATCTTGACCTGAACTGTCAGGAACAATTGCCTCCTACAACCGTTCCTGCCCCTCTTCCCCGAGTGCAAGTGCAGCTGCAGCCGGTCCGAAGCAGAATTGTAGATTATTTTAAAAAATTATGGAGACATAATCATTAAGGCAAGTGCAACAGCAGCCGGCCTGAAGCAGAATTGTAGATTATTTCAAAAGATTATGCAGACAAGATCATTGATAGATTAAACCAAGAAAAGTGGTCTTACAACAATGACAATATGTCAATATTGAATCCCTTTTTTATATATTATCAGTTTGCTACCTAATAAATTTTTTATTACTGTAATCAGACTATTGTCAAGCAATTATTCTGATTGAAAGAGACCTTGCACCTGCTCTCAATTTTAATTTCATTGGTTAACGTGAAAGTTTCCTTGAAAGCTTGTATCCGGACCAGAATTCAGCTTGGATGCCTTGATCTCAATATTTGTTTAGCATGCGCATTTCCTTTCAGACTCTGCAGTGGGCAAATGTTCGTGTAACAAGCTCCATTTCAAATCACCGTTTATTTAGAAAATGCCAAAGACAAAGACGAACTATTTTGAACCAGAAATGCGAAAGGAGAATTAAACTCAATCAATAATCCCTCCAAAATCAAACGTTTAATGTGCAACAAAAGTATCAGTTTTGGTCCCCAGTATTTAGTCCATCTAATATTTCGATTAAAACAAAATTTGTCTTCAACCCAATTTAAGACAACTAACGAAAATCACAATAAGTAATAGTCAAAATCAAATTGATGTGCGTCAACAATTTTGATAATCTATATTTTTGTCTAAGTACCAAATTTGCATGGGTGTTAATACCTCACAAATCCCTTATTATTCAACCAAGGATGGAACAGGGGGGCTGGGAAGGAGCAGCCCCTTCGCTCCCCCACAACCCCCAAAACTTTCGGAATAATCCTAAAGGGACTAAGACATTTTATCTAAACTAGATTAATGACAGGTGCCGAATCTGTGCAATAATAATAATAAAACCTAACAATCGCCAAAAACAGTCAATAATCAATTCTAGATATTGAAGCAGGGATTATAGATGTGCAATGAGTTACTTGATTCACCCTGTTTCCGAAGAGTTTGCTTAATCCGATATATCATAATTAATTAACTGACAAAATTTACTAAATAGTAGATAGTGGCAAGTAGGGTCGTCGTCTCCTCAGGGACTGGGAAACAGTTCGTTTCCTTTCGAGTCAAGACAAACGAGGGGATTTAGGATTGAATGCTAATGAATTGCTAACTAAACAAATTAAAGGTGAAAAAATAATTAATTGAAAGAAATAATTGGGAGAGCTCTAATCAAGGGTACACTTCAGAGATGGTTCATGCAACTGATCATCGATTCAAATATAATTCCAACAATTATTAATAGATTGGTTATAACTGTCATGCACGCGATAAACAACCAGCTTTTTTTTACTTTTTCGATAGTTAAGGTACGACTGTTAACTATTTCTCTAATCAAGAAATAACCCTAAGTACGACCGAATGATTTAATTTCTAGATTGTCTTAAGAATTAGAAAAGCTCAATCCTAACTAACAAACACGCTACGAAGATTTATTTAAATTAGATCGTATGTTTTCTTGGCATAAACCCAATTACGCCAATTGCTATCGGGACGGAGGTAATCGAACAATTATGGATTCAACTACCCCTAAATAGCAAAATAGCCTACGTGAATAATTAAATATTGCGCACTATTCAATTATACACAAAAGTTATAACAATTAAAAGCAAAAAACATATAAATACCAATAAATGAAGGAAGCGGTTAAAATAATTTAGATCTCATAATAATTGTCGAACCAAATCTCCAGTTGTCCCTTTGACTAAAATTAGGAGGTTAGTTTTCCATTAATGGAGAATGCGCCACGCAAAACAGTTGAGAAAAACCGTCCATGCTTGTTTCACAAAATTGGTCAACAAAAAAAGAAATAACAAGGAAATTCGTTACTTTTTATTGTCTCCCACAAAAAAAACATAAAAAGAGTCTGATGTACCAATTCGGTCAAAACAAGGGAAAAAGCAATTGAACAAGTCAACAACGGTGGCTCTTCTCAAGTTATTCCCAAAAAAGTAAGCAAAGTCAAAGACCAAAAGGAGTACAATCTCTTCTCCACATTGGTAGCCACCAAAAAGGGTGAAAGAATTGATTTTTCTTTTTGCGGCCAGGCCCACTAGAGAAAGAGACGCACCCTAGTCCTAGTTTTTCTTCTAAAAAGTTGGTATCCGAATACCAAACACTTCCTAAATAACAAATCCTATAACAAGTCACTTTCTTCCGCTTTGGAGTGACCCCACTGATTTTCCAATTTTTAGCCAGCCACTTCACTCCTTTTTTGAAGCTCCCATGTGCGAAGAATCACGACAATCTGGCTTTGAAGGTTGGGGTGAGGCGTGGGCACGCCTAACTGTAAGGAAATCTTCTGGAATTTGATTTTCAGCACTTTTTTTTCATCGCATCCTGCAATTAACACCAAACACAAAACTTGAATAGAATCCCCCAAATAGTGCAACATGTAGTCAAAACAATTATGCAATATTATCCAAATATCTCACTAAAAAGCATCCTATCAATCTCCCCCACACCTAAACTATGCTTGCCTTCAAGCATAATTAACTCATAAGTGCAATTAAGATACCAAGCAATTCACAGCAGTTCATACCAATAACGGTATTCAAATTTCCTCAACAATCTCATCAAAATCAGGATATACCAAACTGACAATTCTCACATTTAATGTGCAATCATTCACTCCAATGTGTATAAGATATAGAATGACTCTCAATTCAACACAATAGAATGACATTACCATAAGTTTGCTTATATATCATATCTCCACCACTTAATTATGAATTAGATGCACCAATCAAAGGGACTTCACAGGGTTGTAATGAGGCTCGGGTGAAGGGATTGGATAAAAAGGATTTTAAGGGTGTAAAAAGGTCAAAGAAGATGCCCTCAAATTCATTGCACAGGTTCTTGCAAATTTGTACCTCCAAGGCGTATCAACGACCCAACAAGTGAAGTAATAGTCGGCACTTATCACAAATACTTTGATTTCAACTTCTCTTTTTTTTTTCTTTTCTTCATATATTTTTCTTCTCTTTTTTTTCTTTTGTTGCTTCTCTCTTTTTCCTCTTTTTTTTTCTTTTCTCTTTTTTTTTTTGAATACCGACACCATGGAAATCAACTTCACTTGTCATACTTGCATTTTCGATTTACTGCCTTTCAAATAATATCCCAAACTCCCATGCCAATGAGATCAAAGCATTTCTTTAACTCAAGGTACAAAGAGAAAGTCTAAAAAGAAGGTTTTTCGAGTAACAATTAGGGTATCAAACGAAAAAAAGGGGTAAAGGCTCAACTTGACTCATTAAGGGTAGATAAGATAAAGGTAGGTTCTTGAGCAAGTAAAAAAAAAAATGGTTCAATCCTAGGTGCCCTCATCATTTTAATGCATCAAATTCAATTAAATGTGATCTTGACATGCATAACCGAGTAAGTTCTAGAATGACAAATCATGTGCAATAACCACTCAATAAACGAAAATTTAAGCCCAAAAATCGTACAAGTGGTCAAAATTATGTCAAGTTCAGCATATTCATCAATCAATTCATTATCGAGAAAAGTAGAAAATCCTATGGCATGAACTTACTACTCATACTCGTATCTCAATTGCAGTTATCATTGTTTAAAGCAAAGAACTACTAAGGCAAAGAAAATGCAAATCAAATAACTAAAAGCATAGTTAACTCTCCCCACACCTAAACCTTACATTGCCCTCAATGTTAGAAAATAAAGACCAAAAATAGAGGTAATGGAGCAACGACACTTCCCTGAACACGGAGGAGGGTAGAAACGGATTAAGGCTCGGGAGGAAAGAGTGGACGGAAGCCCACGTGGGTGAAGTACTGAGCTAAATTCTGCACCATTCCGCACACTTGGCGCTCGATCCGCTCTAATCAAGTATCCATGTGATGTAGCTGAAGCGGAGGTCGGAAGACTGTCTGTCAGCAAAGGACGACGGTAGAGGTGCCGAAGAGGAAGGCCCAGCGGCGTCAGTAGAAAGACCGCTAGTCTCCGAAGTGGCATATTTAGAAGTTTTGCGCCTAGGAGGAACCTGGATCGGCCCCGGGGGGACGAATTGGAAGACACCATGTACCTGTTGCACTAGACCCATCTTTTCCAAACAAACTAAATCAAGAGGTTTCATAGTACACGCCAAATGCAGATTATGATTAGTTAAGTCCAGAATCGCCAGATTTATAGCCAATTGAGTGATAAAAGAGCCCAGAATTAACAGCTTATTTTTCTTGCTTAAAACAGTTCAGAGGTGAGAAGCAAACCAACAACCCAAGTTGACCTTAACCTCAGCAACCATACACCAAATAAAAAAGAACTCAGGTTTGGTCAAAATAACTAAACTGTCTTTCTTACTAGAGAAGCTATAAGCCATAAAACGGTGTAAATAGCGAAAAATGGGGCTCTTAAGGAAAGAGGTTTTAGACTGGTTAGATACATAAGATTTTCGGTCAACCGATAAGTTTCGCCAATAGCCAGTGTTATGGGAAAAGAAGGGCTCAGTGAACTTGTAGGCACTTGCCATATATTCATCAGTTTGAGAGTATGGAATGTCAATAAAATCAAGAGTCAAATTAAACTCAGTGATAGACTGTGCGAACTCCCTACCCATCAATCTAAAACGTACCACCCCAAGAGTATTAACGGAGAATTCATCAGGGACATTAAACTCAAAAGTAGCATAGAATTCCCACGTTAACTTAATGAAAGCAGGTAAAATGATAGCAGCATAACAGGTCCAGCCTATGGCGGCGAACTTTCTAGTGACCTCATCCCTGATATTCAGAAGATCAAGTGTAGGGCCGTGGATAAACTTACAAGGAATAATTTTTCTTGTGCAAGCAGCGGCATACCTTTCCTTATCGGCAGCCCTGGTAAAGGTCAAATGGCCCCCGAAGTGGGTCGGAGAGAAGATGTGAACCTCCCTATTCCGCCCAAGGCGGGTTCGGGAGCCTCCCGGAACAGTCGCTTGGGAAGGCCCACTCAAAGGTACAGTTGGCTGTGGGTTGGAGGTGGATGGTCTATTCCTTTTTTTATCTTTTAGTTTAGCCATTTGATACCAGTAAACAGGGCAGGGGCAAGGTCCAAGTACTCAAAATAAGTCAAATGGCAGCCAATTAAACAAAGGCTCCCCAATCACAGCTCCAAACACCGACAATTAAGGAAATAGACAATAAACACACCAAAAACTAATTAAACGGGTAAACACAGCAAAAAACCCCCAAATACCACGATTTTAATGCAAAATTGAGCAGATAGCCAAAAGTAGCCAAAGACCAAATCACAGCACCCCAATTAAACACAAACTATCTGTCATCAGCTACAAATTATAATATCTGGCCTCAGCTAACAATTAAAAATCTGTCCTCAACTAAAAGTAACAGAAAATTAAAGAAAAAATTACCTGAGTGGAGGATAGGTAGTAGGGATGACAGCGGTAGAGTAGCGGCGACGGCACCGAGATGGAGGAAGAGACGTGTGACGACCCCACCTCCCCCTAAGGCGAACCAAAGGGGATTCGGCGAACCGCCTGCCCAACTCTCATCGGAACTCACTCACTTATCGCTTCAAGAGCAAGTAAAGATGTGCCAATCAAACTTAACATATATACAATCATTAACACAGATATACAATCCTCAAGGTTAAGCACAAAAATTCAAGATCCAACCAACTACTAATATTATCACTATTACACAACAAAAGTTCCAGTCAAACGTTAGTCGTCCTCTAATCGTTCGTCCTTGCTCTCAACCCTGTAAGGAAAACAAATGTAACGGAATAGAGGGGTGAACTAAAACTCAGTAAGGTTCCCCTACACATAACCAAACAATTAAAACAAGGACATTATTAATTTAATAATAATCATTCTAGAAAACATTCACAATATAAAAATAATGAAAACACACTCATTAAAAGGATACATGCTCATGTAGAGCCCTTCGTTCCATCCATCATTCATTCAGCCAGTCATTCTCCTTCCTTCAATCATTAATTTCTTCACTTAGAACTTCAATATTTCAGTTCATTCATTTCATTTTCCACCACTAGCCAATTCACTGGCCAGTTCTCCATCAACTTTCGTAGTCATACTCGAGTATACCAAAACACTGTTTCAGAGTCACCAGCCGCCCGACCGAATCCTCTTCTGGCTCAAGTCAACTGGCAACGAAGTAGTATTCAATCATTGAAAATTCACTTTTTGGCTTGGGTTGACTGCGATAAAGTACGCACTCGCCCATCGAAAACCTATTTAACAATCATTAGAAATCATTTAACATTCAAACAATCACTCACAGATATTCACATGGTCACTTATTGCACAAACATACAAGAAATACTCACCCTAATCAAGTCACGTTTTATCAAAATTCAGTTCAGGGCCAGCACCTTGGCCACTCTTGAAATCTACAGTCAAATATGGTCCACAAAGAGCCAATCATATTCCCGAGAAATGCATACTTCAAATGGTTCGAGAAAGGCTTGAACTCCAGCTCGGGTGCCTGTACAACAGAAGGCAAAAACTTTTTCTGAGTTTCAGGTACAAAAACAGAAGTGAGCTCATACCTTGAAGAAATTGATGGAAGTGAGTGCAGTGCTTCAACCGCACGGTAAAACTCATCACTTATTTTCACACTAAGAGTTGCTCCTAACTCAAGATGTCTGGCCAAAATCATTCCCAATGCATCCTCTCCCTCCAATTCAATGGTTTCCTATACAAGGGGTTCAATAACACTCAAAATAAAAATAGAGTTAAATTCTTCCGGATATTTCATCGCATCAAAAATATTAAAATTTATAATTTCTCCATCAAACTCCATTGATAGAGTACTCTCATTCACATCTATTTTTGTCCTAGCAGTGCTTAAAAATAGTGTACCTAACAAAATAGGTAACGAATTTACTGATCTTTCATCCCCCATATCTAGGAAATAAAAATTTGCTAGAAAAACTAACTTATTGACCTGCACCAAAACATCTTCAACTAACCCCTCTGGATAAGCATTGGTACGGTCCGCTAGTTGGATTATGATGCTTATGCCTTTTAATGGCCCAAGATTTAGAAATGCATAAATAGTTTTAGACATTACATCAATCGACGTCCCTAGATCCAATATTACTTTTCTAATTGGGGTATCTCCTATTTTACATGGAATTATGAACATATCTGGGTCCCCACACTTTGGTGGGAGTTTCCTTTGAAATATAGCCGACACATTTTCTCCCACTGCCATTCTTTCGTCACCCCTGAGCTTCCTCTTGTGGGTGCATAGATCCTTCAAAAACTTTACGTATTTTGGTATCTGCTTAATGGCATCCAACAAGGGAATATTGATCTCCACTTTTCGGAACACATCTAGAATTTCTTTTTTCTTCTCTACCTTCTTTGTCTTCTCTAACTTGTAAGGA
Organism: Coffea arabica; assembly: GCF_036785885.1. NCBI lineage: Eukaryota > Viridiplantae > Streptophyta > Magnoliopsida > Gentianales > Rubiaceae > Coffea > Coffea arabica. Next base: position 42,932,689 of record NC_092318.1, on the reverse strand, counting down.
AAAGGAGGTAAGTTAGATTTAATAGGAATTGAAGAGGTAAATGTTACCTTAGAGTCTTCGCGAATACGCCATTCTTCTTCAATTTCCTTTTTTATCTCTTCCTCACTTTTGCTCTTTGGATTTGTCAGCTTAGGTTCCTCCACTTCCTTGCCACTTCTCAGTGTCATGGCACTTACATTTTTGAGATTTGTCTCGAGTTGTGATGGCAATTTTTCAAAGACGTGCGACTCCAGGCGATTAATTGCAGTTGTCATATGACTTATTTGATCTCCATATTTTTCATGCCCGATCTAGTTTTCAACAGGCCCGCTCCAGTTTCTAACAGGCTCGCTCTAGTTTTCTTTTGAAATTGAGCAGTACTTATGGCCAGACTCTTGAAAATGTCTGCCTAAGATTCTCCTGAATCTGCAAATGAAAGCTGAGGTTTCACTTGCCATGGTTGCTGAAATCCTGGAGGACGATTCCCGAACGAATTCTGCGACTTGTTCCCGTAACTGAAGTTGAGATGATCTTTCCAACCGGGATTATACGTGTTGGAGTACGGGTCATACTGTCTATGGGACGCTGGGATGCCACCTGCCATGTTTACTTGCTCAGCTCCATCTTCTTGCACAATGGGGCATGCATCTGTGGGATGGTCCATACTTGTATAAACTCCGTATACCTTCGCTCGCTGCGCATTCCCTATGGCTAATTGTCGAACAAAAGACGTCAACTCTGACAGTTGCTACTGAATGGATGACGTCTCTACCTCGTTGACCCTACGGGTGGGTAGTAGAGGAGAGTTACTCTCACGGAAGCCAAATTATTGAGAATTTTTTGTCATTGCTTCAATAAACTCCCATGCTTCTCTCGGTGTCTTATTTGCCAGTGCTCCTCCACTCACAGCGTTGATGATGCTTCTGTCAGATGATTGCAGCCCCTCATAGAAGTACTAGATCAATAGCTGCTCACTAATTTGATGCTGAGGGTATCTAGTGCACAACTTATTGAATCTTTTCCAATAGTCATACAAAGATTCTCCGGGGTACTGCTGCTGCATATTTCCTTCCTCAAACTCGCAGCCCAGGATGCAGGTAAGATTTTTCTAAAAATTTCTTTTTCAACTAGACCCATGTTGTGATACTACCCGCGGGTAGGTAGTATAGGCAATCATTCGCTGCATTCTTGAGAGAGAAAGGGAAGGCTCTAAATTTGATTTACTCTTCAGTAATCCTAGGAGGCTTCATGTTAGAACATACCACTTCGAACTCTTAGACGTGTTTATAGGGTTCCTCACCAGAGAGACCATGGAATGAGGGTAAGAGATGAATTAACCCTGATTTTAGTTCGAAGGAAGTGTTCTCAACCAAAGTTGGGAATGTATTGCACAAAGGCTGGTGGATCAACTCCGGAGCAGCCAGCTCTCTTAGTGTTCGGTTGTTGGTCATGCTAATTTCGTCTACTACTGACTCGTTTGCAGTAGATGACTGCCCTTCTTTTCGTCTCTTGGTCTCTTGTTTTCGCCTGCGCGCTGCCTTCTCAAACTTAGGGTCGTATATCAATTCTCCTGTGTGAGAAGAACGTGGCATAAACTATCAAAAATATCAAAAATAAACTGAACTAAAAGAGAAACAAATAATTCAAGCGCCAGTCCCCAATAACGACGCCAAAAATTGATAGGTGCCGAACCTGTGCAATAATAATAATAAAACTAATTACCACCAAAAGCAGTCAATAATCAATTCTAGGTATTGGAGCAGGGATTCTAGATGTGCAATGGGTTACTTGATTCAGCCTGTTTTTGAAAAGTTTGCTTAATTCGATATACCAGAATTAATTAACTGACAAAATTTACTAAATAGTAGACGGTAACAAGCAGGATCATCTCCTCAGGGACTGGAGAACAGTTCGTTTCCTTTCGAGTCAAGATAAACGGGGGGATTCAGGATTGAATGCTAATGAATTGCTAACTAAACAAATTAAAGGCAAAAAAATAATTCATTGAAAGAAATAATTGGGAGAGCTCTAGCCAAAGGTACACTTCAGAAATGGTTCATGCAACTGATCATCGATTCAAATATAATTCCAACAATTATTAATAGATTGATTATAAGTGTCATGCACGCGATAAACAACCAGCTTTTCTTTACTTTTTCGATAGTCAAGGTACGATCGTTAACTATTTCTCTAACCAAGAAATAACCCTAAGTACGACCATAGGATTTAATTTCTAGATTGCCTTAAGAATTAAAAAAGCTCAATCCTAATTAACAAACACGCTACGAGGGTTTGTTTAAATTAGATCGTATGTTTTTCTGACATAAATCCAATTATGTCAGTTGTTATCGGGACGGAGGTAATCGAATAATTACGGATTCAACTATCCCCAAATAGCAAAATAGCCTACGTAAATAATTAAATATTGTGCACTATTCAATCATACATAAAAGCTATAACAATTAAAAGCAGAAAACATATAAATACCAATAAATGAAGGAAGAGGTTAAAATAATTTAGATCTCACAATAATTGTCGAACCAATCTTCAGTTGTCCCCTTGACTAGAATTAGGAGGTTAGTTCTCCATTAATGGAGAACGTGCCACGCAAAGCAGTTGAGAAAAACCGTCCATGCTTGTTTCACGAAATTGGTCAACAGAGAAAGAAAGAACAAGAAAATTCGTTACTTTTTATTGTCTCCCACAAAAAAAAACATAGAAAGAGTCTGATGTACCAATTCGGTCAAAACAAGGGAAAAAGCAATTGAACAAGTCAACAACAGTGGCTCTTCTCAAGTTATTCCCAAAAAAGTAAGCAAAGTCAAAGACCAAAAGGAGTACAATCTCTTCTCCACGTTGGTAGCCACCAAAAAAGGTGAAGGAATTGATTTTTCTTTTTGTGGCCAGGCCTACCAGAGAAAGAGACGCACCCTAGTCCTAGTTTTTATCCTAAAAAGTTGGTATCCGAATACCAAACACTTTCTAAATAACAATTCCTATTACAAGTCACTTTCTTCCGCTTTGGAGTGACCCCACTGATTTTTCAATTTTTAGCCAGCCACTTCACTCTTTTTTTGAAGCTCCCCATGTGCGAAGAATCACAAGAATCCGGCTTTTGAAGGTTGGAGTTAGGCGTGCTGTCTGGAAATCTTCTGGAATTTGATTTTCAGCACCTTTTTTCACCACTTCCTGCAATTAATACCAAACACAAAACCTGAGTAGAATCTCCCAAATAGTGCAACATTTAGTCAAAAAAATTATGCAATATTATCAAAATATCTCACTAAAATGCACCCTAACAATTAATCTCCTCCCCCTTCCCCTCCCCCTAACATGCATAACTACTTCTGGCTCCTCTTAATTACTCTTCATACATTTGTCTATTTCTTGTCCCCTTTAATTGCTCTTTTTATAAGACTCTTATATCAAATAAACTCTTATTTCCTTCTCGTATTAGTGTAGCATTAGTACAAATGGGCTCAGAAATGAATCGAATCGAAATTTTGACCCATTATGCTCGATTCAAAATTTGAACTCGAATCCTATACGAGCTCTAAATTTGAGATCAAGTTCAATTCAATATTACATGCTCGATATTATATTATTTCCTCCTCTTGTTATATTGTTTGAACTCGAGCTTGAGCTTGCCAAATATCCACCCTCAAATCGAGCCCTTAATGTGTTGAGTTCAAACTATTTGTTAAATGCTCAATTCATTCACAGCTTACAATAGAAAAATAACAACTGAAAAACACTACATAAAAGTAAATAAAGGAAATAAAAGGTAATAGAATCCACTTGACTTAAGAATGTACGAGGATTAGTTAAAAAAATACAAAGTCACAACTTTTTATCTGGCTTCTCAAGGATCCACTCTTTCTAAGCTCCATTATTATGCTTCAAGCATCAACTGTTCTCAAACTCCAGTTTTGCAAGGCAAGTTTTTATTTTTATTTCCTTCAAACTTTTTTTATTATATTTTAAATTGTATTATTAATTTTGAAATAGTTATTTTTAATTTGAGTTTGTTGTTTTAGAACTACGTAATGATTATTGCTTCTATTAATGTAAGAAAAAAATAAACGAGGCCAGTAATATGAATTATTAATCTATTAGTATATTAGGTAGTTATTTCTCGCATTGATAGGAAATCGAATGGTAGGGAATCCAAATTTTGTAGTTTGGTTTATACTTTGTCTTTTATTATTGAAATACATAATTTTGATTTTAAATTTACCATGCTTTATAAGCTACAATATGTGTTGTTACTATATGTTGGATTTTTTGCCTCCTCTAAACTAAAGTTTTTGGTTCTACCACTGTATTCAACAATATCCATTTAACTCTTTTGTAGCATCATATAAAGTGGAAAAATTGACCCCAACCAAAAAAAAAAAAAGTATTTCCAAGCATTAGTTAATATTTAAGCACAACAAGTGTCTAACCACTTTACATAAAATTAACAGGGGATTATGTGGCCAAATGCAAAGCCATAAGGGGAATAAGTGGCAATTCCATATTTTCACATATACCATGTTTCTAGCTAGCATGCACATAGGTTGATCACCATGACTATAGTTGCTTTTTGTTTATTTTCGGCTTTACGTAAAATCATAGATAGGTTAATTGGATATTTTAAACAATAGGAGGATTGTATGATAAAATGCGAAATTATGAAAGATAATATTATTTACTCCATTCGCGTACATCTAGTCTAGTATTAAGAGAAGGAAGAAGCTGAGGGTTTTGCAATCACTCCTTACAAAACCTATGCATTATATCATCTTTCTGCAGCTTCACTACACCAAATCCCGTTTGGTATAGTACAAAAATCGTATGTTTTCAGACTCGAATTGGGCATCAACTCGGTCGAGTTCAGGGGTCAGAGATCAATGGGTTCGACGGATTCGATCAGGATTGAACCGGATGGCGTCATAAATAAAAATTATTTAAAAATTAAAATATTGTATGTAAAATACTTAAGAGCATGTTAATATTAATAAATGTATATTCATATATATTTGATATTTCAAATATATTTAACAAGAAAATAGAAAGAAATTAGAATGATCAAGTAGCAATTTATATTATTCAATGAACATTAACAAGTTTAGAATTAAAATTATGGATTTAATTGAAAATAACACCAAACTTTAGGGCAACATTTATAAAGTATTAAATATTTGAGATATATTAATAATTTTTAACAACCTAGGGGCCAAAACATAATTTTGAAAATGCTTTGACTATTTCAAAAAAAAAAAGCTTTGACATCAAACTGATTCATCCAGTTTGCCCGTCAAACCCGATTTTTGACCGAGTTTGACCAAATTTTTATACATTCGGGTTTTTAGAGTAACTCGGACAGGACACTTGGCCAGTTCTCGATTCGACCGGCCAGTCCGGTCCAAGTTTGAAAACACATCTAAAATCTTGATTTAACTCCTATACAAACCTGTGTTTAGTTTAGCTATCTTGAAATTGATGACCGGTTTTACCTCCTATACAATAATGTTTTTGCTGCCTTGTGGAAAACAGGTCATACTACCTCTATTTTATTTGAATGCCTTTATTTTATTTGAGTGCCTTTATATCTTTGTTGTCCCATTACTAATGAAGAAAACAAATTGTCGCAAGTGGAGGCGCCAGCAGCGGCCGGCCTGAAGCACGACCGTCGATTATATTCAAAAGTTATGGAGACGAAAGATCATTGGGAGATCACGCCATTAAAATTGGTATCAGAAACAATGACAATATTGTTCTTTTTTTTTTAACTTTTCCAGGCAAACTTTACAAGTTGAAGCAATGAAATTCTAAATGTAAACTGACATGGAACACTACTGACTAATATATTATGGTAAATAAGATTTCATGTTAATGCATAGTGAGATATAATTAGATATAAATTTTTTATGGCATAATACTTCTTTTTTGAAGGATTTATCGCATAATGCTTGCTTGCTTGCCGTGCATATTTTACTTTACAACAATTATTTCTGGGCTTTACTTGAACTTTTCCATTTGCACTTTATCTGATCCTATTTCAATTGCTATGAGGAAGCTTCTTGTCCATTTAAGTTGAATACTACTTGTTTTTGATCAATTTACATGAAAAAATTTTCACAAAATAAATATTTTTATTACTTGCACAAACGTAGAGTGTGCCATTTTATTATTGAATACACATATAAAGTGTGTTTTAAACATTTTTGCATTTATACCTAATCCTACTTCTATATTATAGGGAAGGGGATAGACTGAACTAGGTCATTGGAAACCAAAGTGAGTTAAACTACCCTTGAACCAAACGGGTGCCAAATGATGCTCATTGAATTTGAAAAAGTCACGTATTAGTGACAATTGATAGGAAGGAAGAGTCGAATTCTTAATCTCTTACCTCATAATAACCTTAAAAGCCTTTGTCATGGCCAACACCTGATCTTGCCAAACGAGATCGGGTTGATTTGGATTGTCCATTTGAAATTTTTGGACAGTCCAGATTAGAGGCGATCTCATTCGGCAAATGAGGGCTGTGTACTAACTACTAAGCCCTAATGGTGACATCAATGACATCAAATGATTTTATTCTATCAGTTTGGAAGATGATATCCTTGTTTCTTCCAATTCATTAGCACCATGTAGAAGTATAATATAATGAAGCTGAATTTCGTTTTAGATACAGGAAATGAACTTTTTTTTATGGTATCTTGAATTAGTTTTGTAATTGGTGTTCAAGAAATTGTTCAAATATGACAAAGACAAACTAGCTTTTATTTTAGGCTGCAAACCTATATACATATAAATTCGAAATGATTAAGAAACTGAGGCAGCAAACCTAAAAAAAAAAATTAAAAGGTATTTTCCTTAGATTTATTGCAATTCGATCACAAAATGGATCAAGCTGAACAGCAATACAACAAATTATTAAAATGTTGGGTTTCTTAATTCTTTACCTGGTTGCTATATGATCTAATGATCTAATTGTACAACAAAGTACAATTAGCTCTCTTAACTTGGATTTTTCTCAATGTCAAATTTAAGATTCAAACCCTGAGCCTAATAATTGGGAGTGGAAAAAATATCGAGAGGGATTAAAAAAGAGAGGAACTTTCTTAACTTGCGTTTTTCTTCCTTCATTTTGTATAACAATCAATTTAATATGTGCTGTGTATTAGAAGTTATTCTGCTAACTACCATAAACCCCCCCTCCCCCCAATGGTATATAATTGTAGTTAAGAAAGATAAATAAGTTCTTAGAGAATTCATAAACTTGGTTGAGCAATCAGAGTATTACTAACCACCGGATCAAACCAATGGTCAGAGAAGCGCTATTGGAATCTTCTTAACTATCAAGTTTAGTATTCGAATCATGTGCTCCTTAATTAGGAGGGAAAAGGATGTGGGAGAGGACAGGTGATAGGTTGCATTTTTGTTATAAAATTCATGATTATTTTTCCTTTAATTTTGATCAAATATTGCGTTAATTGATAAATTCTACTTATATTTGATAATTGGTGTTGGTTGTAAGGATTCGAAACAAAAATGAGTTAAAAACATGAATTTTAACTAATTTCTATGTAAATTTGGTATAGGTGCATCAAGATCTAACTCTGCGTGTCCGGAAACTCTAGATTTTGTGCGCGATTTTCAATCTTGAATTGAAGTCGGAACGAAGCCGTGGAAGTCGAACTCTGCACGGAATGACTAGTCTCCTATATTTTATTAGGTCACTGGTCTAGTTATCTATCTTGACTTTTTGAAAGAATCAAGGCGGATTGGAAATTGGATTTCGCTAAATAGAAATAGTCTAGTAGTATTAGGAAACGGAACGACAGAGGATTATTGTTTCTTTATCTCTTCGTTCCCCAAGTGGGAGACTAGTTAGTAGGTACTCCCTCCGTCCCATTTTGATAGTCCTGATTTTTTTTTTCACACAGTTTACGAAAAAGTAGTTAACTTTGTTGGAACAATCAATTTAGGTAACTATTTTCCTAAAATACCCTCACATTAATTAGAGTACAACTTTATGGGAACTTGAATTGATGGTAAAAAAAGAATCAACTCTCATTAAATGGGGTAGATTTATAGTAACAACAACTTACATTGAATAAGGGTATTTTAGAAAAATTAAAATACAACTATATTGTTCAATTGGAAAGTGGACTACAATTTGGGACAGACGAAAAAGGAAAACAGGACTATCAAAATGGGACGGAGGGAGTATCTTTTATTCTTAGCAAGAAACAAGACAACGGACTTCCTTTTCTTTTCCTCTGGAATTCATTTCAATTGGTGAATGCCCGCAGTAATAAATTTCAATATTTTGCGCATGGCTTTTTCCATGATGATGAACTAAGTTTGTCATTCTAATCAAGAAACAAAAAAGGATTTGGTTCACCTAAAAATTGTGAAATCGAATTAATTATATTTATATCTTTTATTTACTGGTATTCATATGTTCTCTGAATTAATTTCTTATGGTTATTATTTTATTTGAATATCAAGGACGCCCAATATTTACTTTAATCTAACAACTTACAACCATTAGAGCAGTTAAATCCGTAATTATTTAATTACTTTAAATTAGTGGTGACTGACATGATTGGATTTGTGTCAGGGGAATATATGGGCTAACTTAAAATAACCGTTGTAGCGTGTTATTTGGTTGGAACATGACTTTTCTAGTTCTTAAGGTAATTGGAAAATTGAACTCTAAGATCATAGTTAGGGTTATTTCTTGATTAGGGCAATGGCTAATAGTAGTACCTTGACTATCGATAAAATAAGGAGAAGTTAACTGTCATTGCTTAGTTGGCAGTTATAACTTGTTTATCAGTTAATAAGTGGAATTATTATTGCATCAATAATCAATTAAATGAACAATTTCCAAAGTTATTTCTTGGCTAGAGTTCAATTATTATTGATTCGATTTTAATACATTATCATTTAGTTTTCAATTACTTATTTATTTATTGAATTACTTCCATTTTCCCAAAAATCCCCCCATACTTGAACTTTAGAAGAAATAAATTTTTTTCGAGTCCCTATGGATTCAACTCTACTCACCGTTATATATAAAATTTTGTACTTTATTTGAGTAGGTATTTACTATTGCACAGGCTCGACACTTATTAATAGGAGGGTAAAAGAGATTTAAAAAAATTCGAGTATAACCTTTAAAAACTTGCCTTCCACATGGTCATTAGGTCTTCCACGTAGTATTTAAGAGGAAGCATGAATCACACGACATGATGTTATTTTTAAAAGGCCCATGTCCTTCATTATTAATTTTTATTTTGATTTGGAAGTTGTCTGATGATCCCTTTCTTGTTATGCTGAAGCCTTTCTTGAACTGATCTGCTCTAATCCCTTCCATTTTTTATTTTTTATTTTTTTGAGCAATCCATTCTAATTTTGTTAAGTCCTATCTTGAATTGGCTTTATTTTTGTTGCACAAGAAATGCATCAAATGCTCAGACAAAGAGGAACTTTTACTTTAGCCTGCATATCTATATCCCTGAAATTTCAAAATGTAGTATAATATTGAATTGATGATTGTGCCAGCAAACCTGAAATCGTTATAGGCTTTCTTCTAAGATTTATTTCAAATTTTGAATGGGGGAAGAGGTCCGATTTTGCCTGATCTATTAAACTATTATAATTGGATCAAGAAATGGATTCTAGTAAACCGCTATATATAACAGGTATTAATATGCTGAGTGCTTGATTTTAAACCTGATTGATTATATGATTTAATAAAGTTCTACTGGGAGAGTCAGAAAGATCAGAAATTGTAACCATGAATTCTAGAAAATAGGACGTCAATGGCATTTATTCTACTCGACGAACTCATTTAGTTGTACCTATACCTATAGGTTGAACAAAACAGTAGTCGATATGCAACTAAGCAGTATTACCTTCAAATAAGTGCAAAACATTCTTGAAAACCTGACTCTTATTTGAGACAAATCCACTTGAATCTTTACAAACAACATCAAACTTGGGAAGTGATATCCCACTACAAGATTCTGTCACAGGAAAAACGAAAAACTTACAAAGAAGACAAGAATGACTTGATCTTGATGCTGAACAGAGACACAAGACCATTAGTAGTGCAGAAGCAATGGACTGTCAAAGAAAAAAGAAGTACAATGAAGTGGCTGCCCAAACCAAACATACTTGAGAATATCGGTCATCCATTATGAAATAAGGATCTTCAGATCAGTATATCCCATGCTTATTTGCTCTTCCCGAATTTGCTGTAACTGTAACTTGTAGAGTTGGGACATTTAGACATCTCAATTATTTCAAGAGTTGAACTATTTCCCAAACAAGAAGGGATCTCCTCCAAAAATTTGCAGCCTTCCAATACTAATTGGAAAAAAGAACAACTTCATCTTGATGCCATACTGATACAGATAACCAAACCAAACACACTTGAAAAGATCAGTCATCCATCGTGAAATAAGGATCTTCAGATGGGTATTTCCCCTGCTTAATTGCTCTTCCTGAATTTGCTCCACTGAAATATTAGAGTTGGGACATTTAGACACCGCAATTATTTCAAGAGTTGATATATTTTTCAAACAAGAAGGGATCTCCGCCAAAAATTTGCCGCCTTCCAATACTAATTAAGAAAAAGAAAAAGAAAACTATTAAGAAAAAGAACAACTTGAGCTTGATGCTAAACAGATACACATAACCCGTAGCAGTACATAAGTAAAGGACTTAAAAAAACTTACTTGAGAAGATCAATCGTCCATTATGAGATAAGGATCTTCAGATCGGTATATCCATTGCTTCTTTGCTCTTCCTGAATTTCCTCCAATGAACTGGTACAGTTGGGACATTTTGACACCTCAATTATTTCAAGAGTTGAACTATTTCCCAAACAAGAAGGGATCTCCTGCAATGCATCACAGCTTTCCAACACTAGCTTCTGGAGACGAGGAAAATAGTACTGGTCCTCGTATTCATACTCGGAGGAGGCTGTCCACTTCACAATGTTCAAGGAAGCTAATTTCAAGAAGCGAACACTAGGGAACTTCTCTGCTTCCATTTCCCATATTTCCCCCTCAAAGGCTTGTTTGAGTAATTTGAGCACCTCAAGATTGGGTAGATTTCCAATTGCTGCCATTTTGCTCCATGGCAAGCGAAAATAAGATAGGGTCAATTTTTTAATGGTCAAAGGAAATTGGAAATCTAACTGATATCGGTCACCGCCGTAAACAACGCAACTCAGACTGAGTGATTCCAAATGACTTAGACAATCCATTGCTACATGATATTCACAGCCCTTATCGAGATAAAGAGAGCTTCTCAGCTTGCGGATATTTGGAAACTTTCTCAACAACTTGTTGATGTTCTTCCGAGGATTGAGGCTTAGACAGGACAAGATATCTAAGTCACACAACTGTGAAGAGTTGTCAAGGTTGTTCTCAGGGAATCTAAAATGATAATTCTTATCGACCTCGTCCATTAGTTGTAAATGCCTTAATTTCTTCAGGTTCCATATAGTATCTGGCAATGAAACTGAACCATGACTCCTGGAATTTCGCCAAATCAAAGTTTCCAAGTTGGTGAGATAACTTATTGATGCTGGGACGGGACTGCCATTACCTAGAATTGCCAAGTACCTCAAGTGAACAAGCAGTTCTAGTTCTCTAGGAAAGATGCCTTCTAGTTTAATTTGGCTCAAATCTAACACTTTGACAAGTTTTATGATGTGAAAAATGAATCGAAGGTCAAAACAACTTCCATTGCCTTCATCGTGACTGAATAATAATAGACTGCGTATGGCAGGAGAACATAACCTCAAGTTGTCTAAGTGCTCGACCTTAGAATCAATGCATAAGCGGCGCAGGTAGCATGGCACGGTGAAAGCAGATAAGTCATCATACCTACGTACCAGCTGCAAAAGCTTTTCTTCTTTGGCTTTTGTCACACAAAACTCATATAACAAATCGTGAATGCGACAAGCTTTGACCCCATCAATGGATCTTGGTTTCGAAACTATGACTAAGCTTCTGCCAATAAGTTCCATCAGGTAATCATTGGCCACATCCTCTGATCTCTTGAGCTGAGTTTTTTGAACAAATCCTTCAGCGACCCACAGAGAAATCAACCTCTTGGTATTGTGTTCATGGTCTTCTGGAAAGGCTCCAAAATAAAGAAAACACGCCTTCAAAGTATCAGGTAAATGTTTGAAACTCAGCTCTAATGTAGCAGTACACTGTTCCGTACTAGAAACATTCCTTGAACTTAAACCTTCCACAGCTTCTTTCCAACCATATCGGTCCATCCTTGAGAGAATTCCGGCAAGAATGACAACCGTAAGAGGTAGTCCTTGACACATTTCCACTACTTGCTGTCGAATTTCACAGAGTTCTGGAGGAGCCAAATCTTGACCAGGATATAACTTCCCTTTTAGCAAATCCCAGCTCTCATTAGGAGTGAGTTGACGAAGAGAATGTGGTTCTTGGTCGAGTTTGTCTTGCGGAGCAACACCACGGAGCCGACTTGTCAAGATAGCTCTACTTCCATTTCCATCATCCGGGAATGAGGCTTCCAATCCGTTCCATGCATCAATGTCCCATACATCATCCAAAACAATGAGATATCTGTTTTTCAGCAAACGTCTTTTGACTTGAAGAGCCAGATCTTCTTCACCCATCTTAAAAACATCCTCAGGAAGCTTGGACTCAATACAAGTCAAAATTTGAAGCAACAGATTTCTCTTGTGATATATTTGAGAAACAGTACACCAAGCACGCTCATAAAAATGGGACTTCACTGAAGAATCATTGTACACTTTTCTAGCCAAAGTTGTCTTACCGCATCCCGGCATACCCACAATGGAAACAATTTTCACTTGGCGTGATCCATTTCTGAGTTGATTGATTATCGATGCCATCTCATCCTCGAATCCCACCACCACATCATTGACTATTGGCTTACTTCCCTGTTGTGGCATGTGATTGAATCTCTTCGTTACTTCCTTAACTTTTTCACCAAGTGTTCCGCTATCACAAATCTTCAAGGCCGCAGCTTTAATGATGTTCATTTCATCTAAAATGGAATGAATGGACATTGAAGAAGAATGTATGATATTTCCAGTTATTAAGGAGTCAATAAGAAACTCTATCCTATATGCCACCCCAACAATACGATCCCAAATTGCCTGGACCTCCTCGTCTTCATTGCGCAGCTCCACAATTTTCCTCAGCAAAGAGCGTAAACAAACAAGTTTTTCCTGGACTTTTTGAATTGGATGATCGATCAAAGCAATCGAGCCAGCCTCAGAACTTGTCACATCCATCATCTTTTCTAGAAGGGAATCAACAAAGCCCAGTCCATTGGTCTTAGGAAAATTGAATGATGATGATTCTGGACACTTCTCTGTGATTACTGCATCGATGAGCTTAATTATTTCCAATAACTCAGAACACACAATATCCATATCCTTGGCTTGTATGGCATCTTTGATTGCATTCAAAGAGAGTGGAGAAATAAAATCTCCTCGATAACAGTTCACGACTCGAGCAGGATCTCTCACTTTCTCATCAAACTCCTTCGGCTTCTCCTTCAAAATGGTTCTCAAGGAATTTAGCCCCTCGTAAAACATTTGTAGTTGCTGCAAAATCACAGGACAAGTACCATGCTTTAGTTTCTCCCAAAGATTACACAGGAGAGAATGGAAGAAGTCTCTCAACAGATGCTCATCTGTGTCTCCGTATGATTGTCTTGATAACTTTGAAGCAGTCAGGGCCTTGATACAAGTCTCAAGGACTTGCAGTTCAACAGGAATAATCTTCTGCAGCAGTTCCGAAATGCTTTCCTGGACATCCTTGGGCGGTCCGAAACCCTTCTTAAACTGGCACTTATAAGAGAGGCGTGCTGCATTGATAGTCACAGCTTCAGTGTGAACCAACAAAGGTCCCAATTCTGTGTTTTCAACGCCATACAGTGTGACAAAACGGATCAAGTTTTTCATGAACGCCAGCTTCTCTTCAAGGGCTTTAATTAGTCCAACTTCATGTGCCGGCCAAATCCGTGACCAATAATTCACTAGATTCTCCAGAAGAGAATCCATGAATTCCATGAGGTCATCTTTTCGAACGACCGAATTACTGGACTGCTGTGACGAGGAACCCAAGAAAAAGACATACCATTCGCAAATTTCTTGTTCGAAGGATTTAATGTCTTTTTCTAAATCATGGACCGCATCCCAAGGCTGATCAGAAGATTGGATCTCCTTTGCCCACTTGGGAATGGCATCTCCAATCCGAACTGCCAGAGCTTCTAGGCTTGCTTTATGATTATCTGCCTGGTTCTTTTTGTTGTCGAATGGTAATTGCACATAATCGTTGCTGTATTTTCTCGCACACAGAAGAAATGTTCTCAGATATCTTAGCATGCGTTTCAGGTACTTCTGCTGCCCATTTGGAAATTCTGGACAATCGTTCTCCAGCACTTGCAGATCATCCAAGATGGAAGAAATACAAGTGATACTAGTGGAGGCCATCTAATAAAAGGAAGATTAACAAGGGAACCAGAAGGTATCGATCTCAATTTAAGAGATGAAACAGATCTCAAATATGAAAGGAGATAAGAAAGATCTGCGAAACCTCAAAAACAAGTGCTCTCTACTTTTCTGTACATTGATTGCTAGTGTCCAGAAAATAAATGACAAATTGACAGAAAAAAAAAAAACGACCCCACTGCACATGCGTTAGCTAATCTGTTTCTCAAACACAGCCGCCACCTCTTTTGACCACTATCCTAATGGTTTGCTCGAAGCATGTCTGGTCCCTATCCATACTTACCCCATTCTTCATCCGAGAACCCTTCCTCCTCTCGACTCTCTTCAGCATTCAAAAGGCGCTTGGCGCCCACAATCAAACTTTGGTTTTCAATATTTTCAACTGTTTATTTGATTCCCTCCCGGTTAATTAATTTCTAAGGATAACGAGTTTTCTGACAATTTCACTCAACTCCACTGAGGTTTTGAAAATTACATATATCTCCTTTAATTTGATAATTTTAAAATAATATTAACTTGATCAAATTTTTAAATAAATATCTAAAAATACTCTTGTGTAATAATTTTTAATTGACTTTCCTATAAAATTATTAAATTATCTAATATAATTATAAAAAAATGATGTCGAATTTTTTATTTCCATACTGTTTGAATGGTACAGCATTGATTATGCCCTTAACAATCTTATCATCTGAACTGTATAAACAGTATCAATTGGGTTGTAAACAGTAACAATAGACTGGTTATAGTGTCAACATGAGAAACTTTGATGGTTTTCATGGTTAAAGAGTGCTAGTGGCGTAATGGACCAGCGGCAACTCACCACCATCCCCCTTTTGACCGAGATGGTCTTTCCTCGAATCTCTTCTGCATTCAAAAGGCGATTGGCAAACGCCCACAATCAAACTTTTGTTTTCAATATTTTTACCTGTTTAATTGATTCTCACCCGGTTAATTAATTTCTAATTTGTCACCACGCTTTCGTTCGTTGTGTCTTCGAGGATTTCATATCTTATCCCTATTTTCCTTTACGTTTTCTTAAGCACTTGAGGGCGTTCATTGATCCGTTTAGATTGGATATTATACATTTTAGCAATAAGGTAAAAAAAAATGATTAAAAATATATTCACGAAAAATAATATTTCTTTTTTAGAAAAACACAATTCAAACACAACATAACTCTTCCAATTTCTTCAAAATTTTGCTCCCCTCCCTTTTGTTTTACTCTCTTAAAATTCCTGCAACATTGGTTTAGTGGGTTCTCATTAAAATAATTAATTTTTAACATTTTTTAATTTGATTTACTTATAAATTTTTAGAAATTGAAAACTGCAAAAGGAAGGCCAGTTAGATAGCTCCAAATTTGCTTAAAACTTTTTAGAAATTGAAACCTGAAAAAGTAGGGCCAATTAGGGAGTGAAGCTAATCTCTAAATACATAAAACGCGAAGGGTTGGGAATAGTGATTTCTGTTGGTTTCTTTGTAATTTGAGTGTTGATTTTGTCCACATTTGTCTTTTTGGGTGTGATGGAACCCATTGTGGAATCATCTCTGTTTCATGTTTGTTGGCCACAAGTTATGAATTTTGGTGCCCCGTTCCAATTTTACCCTTTTACGCTGGTTTCGCTGTTGTTTCTCTACAGATTTTGGCCTTTTTTGTCTTTTTATTGCAAATACTATTTTTAGTGGTTAGGTCGCTGCCTGCTTCATATGTCCACCCACATTTCTTCGGGCCTCTCACGTTTTTTGCAAAATTTTTTTGGGTCTACCGCCTTATGCTAGCCCACTATGTTTGGGTTTAAGACACAAGAAAAATACCACTGTATTCATCCATATATAGCTATAAACATATGACACGCAAACAAAACAACTACTTTAGTTGCCAAATTATTCTTCACAAGTTAAATAGTACCAACAACAAACAATTAAAACATTGATACAATTTACACATTACTAATCAATACAAAATATTATAAAAATCAACACAACCTAGGTTCCGTTTGATAAAACTGAATTTGAATTCTGAAGTCTGAATTCTGAAACAATTAATTTGCTAAATTTTAAGCACTGAAAATAAATATATAAATGTCTGAATTTTAATGATAAACCTATTTATACTGTTTGATAAACATTTATAACTGAATGCTTAATAAGTTAAATTTGACAATTTTGCCCTTATATCTTTTCATCCAAAAAAGAAATAGAACCTGTGATTTAATTAGCTAAAAATGTTAGGTATGAAAATGACAATATTTATTTTTAAATTAAATTTATATAAAAGATGAATTATATTATATGAGGAGTGTGAAGAAGAAGTGAAAGTCATTCAAAATGGAGAAAAGAGAAATAGAAAATCATTAGATACATAATATTAGATTGTTTAATTATATAAGAATTTTGAACAAAATTAATAAACAAGGGTAAATTTGGTAGATAAGATAAGGTAGTTGAAATAATTCTATTGATTCTTATCAGAATTAAGCATTCAGTTAGGATTCTTGTACTGAAACAAATATACACAAGTTTAGCACTACTTAACAAGTTCAGTAAATTGATTTTCATTTATCAAACACTCAAAACATCTGAATGTTTGAAAAAGTTTAGATTCAACACTTTTTTATATTATCAAACAGACCCCTAGAATAATACACCTCAAATTATACTATCATACACACTAAGAAATCCTTCAATTAATCCACTCTCACAACTTTCACTAGCACAAAATTAATCAAAACCAATAATCAAATCACAATTAGACAAATCATAAATATACTGTAAACACTAAAAATACCAAAAAATTAAAAATGCAAAACAATTAACCACTCTACCAATAGAAAAGCATATCAAAATCATAATCATTCAAAATAATACAAAATATGACAAATTCATACTACATTATAAAAATTATGTTACAAATCTTTACACATGTTCCAATATAAGATACATGTACATATAATTAATAAACAAACAAAGGAGGGTTGGGTTGGATGGTCAGATGAGAAAAATGGTAAGTAATAGATTTTGAACCTAAAATCTTTCACTTATAAAAAAAATAATAATAACCTATCATACCCCAAAAACACACAAAAAAAAAGTATAATATGAGCACCCCACGACCCCGCGGGGACCAATGCCTAGTACTATATCAAGCATGCAATGCATTGGTTCAAGCTAAGCAATGATTGACTAGTACTTAATAATAGTAAACTAACACTTGAATAATATTTATGATGACTAGATTATTTGAATAATATTAAAATAACGCTTGAAATATTATTTGAAATAATTATTGTGACACTTCTGGTGATATGATATATATAAGATAAAAAATATTTGTTGATAAGATAAAAAAGTTAATTGAGAATTATAATTGTGATACAAGCAAAATAGTATTTGTGGAAAAATTTGCTATCAAACACAATAATTTGTATAAACTACTACAATTCAATTTCAAGTTTGGTGTTTTCTAACAAATAGAAGTTTTAATGCTTTGAACTGTATTGATTGCCATGTTTATTGCGTATTTGCCTTGCTATCAAAGAAGAGCTTTTCAAATTGAGAGCCGTCTACAATCGCTTTTAAGTAAAATTGGTAAGCACCACAATCTCCAATTTTAGTTCTATGTTTTTAGATGAAGTTTGTCAATACCTACGTTAACTATAAGTTTCATTTCATAATTTCAGTTTACGACTCCTTTATGATAACTAGTAGTAAGTAGGGTACCCCTATTTAAGATTAGATTAGATTACCTTGGAATTAATTATTAGTATTTATTCTGATAATTTTGGCGGTTGTTCATTGTAATGTTGTTGAATGGAATTCCATATGTAGTGATAATTTCAGCATTGCTGCGGCTGTCTAACCAATCAAAAAGGGCTCCCTTTAATCATTAAAAGTTTGAAACATTTGAATTTGGTCAATCGCAAAAACTTTTTGTCAGCTCAATCGTTTTAGCGTTTGTTATACTTTCAATTTCCACACAGCTCATGCACTGGAAAACAGAGGAACCACATGTCTCAGTCAAAATTAAATTTATTTCACGTGGCAACCAGTAATAGTCCTAAAGTTGTCGGGCACTACTAAAATAATTGCAAAGAAAAAAGAAACGTCATGAAAGTCCTCAAAAGGGATCCAGTGTCAGTCTCCGTGACATGTGATTTATAGTAACCGGCGATGGACTGGTCTGTTGGTATCTCCATTGAAATGTTCACGTGTTCCTGAACTTGATGGAGAAGATATGATGAGGAAGGCAGTGCTTGTGTTATGTTGATGAAACGGTGTCGGTTAAATAGAAGGATGTGGTGTTGTAACTGTTGAGGAGCTCTACCTGATGATGTCACTGAACCCAATAGATGACGTCACTCACCCCAATGCAAAGTATCTGTTATATTGGGTATATCGGGTCGAGTACACGTGGCAGATCGAACGGTACGAGCGTCTTATAATATTACAAAGACGCTCGGGGCGGACACGTGGACGGTGGATAGGAGGGCCACGTCATCATCCAAGGGATAATTGGATGGTTGAGATTTACTCAACCCAATACAATGAACGGCTATGATTGAAGAAACACATCAACATGGTAGCCTTCCTCCGAGGACGAGGAGTTATTTTGGTAAAAACAGCCATGTCGCTCAAGGGGAAAGTATTCATACAACTCGTACCATGCTTTCGGAATCGCTCGTACTATTTACATCTCAATTAATGGAAGCAAAAGCAAGATATTGTCCGCAGCAAATTAATAAATTCTTTGAATCATATCTTTTTCCTTCGCATCCATGGGTTACAACTTGATGCCACTACATCCTCCATTCTTGAAAAGTTTTAGCATCAATCTTAACTCTTGATGCCACTAATGTCATTCATTGCATTGCTACTAGTATAGGGGTATGTGAGTTGCATGTTGAATTACTAGCAGTGACCTAACCACTTCAATCAGAGAGAGACCTTCAGCTAACTTTGCATTTCCATCCAAGACGTAGGGTAGGGTGAGAATGAATTCAGGCCACAGAGTTTGAATTTCAGTGCAATTTCTTTGGACCCTCAAATTATTGGAGTCGACAATTTGCACCCTAAACTGCTAAAAATTGTCGCCAAAGCAAAAGTTTAGAATGTGGATGATGGAGCAATTATTGGGCACCTTTTGCGCTGTTATTTGGTCATAATTTTGGCTACTTACTGTGCTAAATATTGAGATTTTGTTCATATTTAATATTATGTAAGGTTGGTGTTAAAAATGGTATCTTGGGGCAAATTTCCAGAAGACTTTTTATTTTAAGGCGTGCCCACGCTAGAAACTATAGAAAGATGCCTAAAAAACGGACCCTACGGGATTAGTGAAGAAAAGTGAGAAATTAGGAAATCAAAAGGTTGGTGGGCCGCGGAGGTGCAGAGGATTAAAACTTTCCTCCTAGAGAAAGTAGTGCTCTGACGTTTTCCTTTTTTTTTTCTACGGCTATCTGCAGTAAATTGGAAAAAAAGCCAGATTCACATGGGATCGATAGATTAACTTTAGTTTCTTTCCCTGTTTTTGCTCTCTGCTTTTGCTTTTGCATGACTGTCTTTAGCCCCTTTTCTTGACTTTGCTCCAGTGCGGACACGAAAGAAGAAAAGAAACTAAGAGGCTTTCTCTTTCATTCCTTCGTTAATTCATCTTTCTCAATTCTTTAACAATTGTGTGGATGGAATCAATCAAACAACGCGTGATTGATACGATGAGGAGCGGCTAGCTTTTTCCTCTATCCAAAGGCCGACGTGCAGGCGCAGTCCTTAACATCTGTGAGATCTAATCGAACTTTCGCTATTTCTTTCAATCCGTTACTATTTGTGCGTTTTTCTGAATTAACTGTTTATGGTTATTTTATTAATTGAGTATCAACGGCCAGATATTTAATTTAATCTAATAGCCTACTGTCACGTTAACTAAATTGAATCTATAATTGTTCGTTTAGTTGACAACTAGTGACAACCACCATAATTGGCTTTGTATTGAAAAAACGTAAAATCTAGTTTAAATAAACCCTCTTAGCGTGTTTATTGGTTAGAGTTGAATTTTTCTAGATTTAATGCAACTAGATAATTAAATTCCTACGATCGTACTTAGGGTTGTTTTCTGGTTAGAGAAGTAGTCAACAGTCGTACCTTAACTGTAAAAAAAAGTAAGAAAAAACTGGCTGTCAGAGCTTGTTGATAGTTATAACCAACCTAGTGACAAATGAATAAAATATCTTTGCATCGATGAGCATTTAATTGGACCGTGCCTGAAAAGTTGATTATTTGGGTAGAATTTTATTAATTACTATTTTTAGTAAATTGTACTTGTTGAGTTAGCGTTTGAATTTTGTTTATTTTATTTTCATTTTCATTCCATTAAATATCCCCCAATTTTGTTCTATTGACTTGGAAAGAAAAGACTTCCTATCTGTTCCCTGTGGAATCGACCCTACTTGCCATTATATGTATTAATTACTATTTTTAGTAAATTGTACTTGTTGAGTTAGCGTTTGAATTTTGTTTATTTTATTTTCATTTTCATTCCATTAAATATCCCCCAATTTTGTTCTATTGACTTGGAAAGAAAAGACTTCCTATCTGTTCCCTGTGGAATCGACCCTACTTGCCATTATATGCAAATTTAATACTTTTATAGACAATTCTAGTATATCGGATCAAGCAAACTCTTTGAGAACAGGGTGAATCAAGTAACCTATTACATACCTAAGGTCCCTGCTCCAGTATTTGGATTTGTTCTATAATTAATTGTGGTGGTAACTAGGATTTTTTAGTAATTATTATTGCACAGGCTCGACACCTGTCAATTTTTGGCGCTGTTGTCCGAGAACTGTGTTTTGGTTAATTTTGTTTCTTTCTAAGTTGTTTTCATTGGATTTGTCTGGTATTTTTCTATTTTATGCCTCATTCTCCTCGTACAAGCGAATTGATTTTGACCCGAAAGTAGAGAAGACTGCGCGTCGAACTAGAAAAGAGACTAAACAGCTCAGAGAGGAACAGTCTAGCATTGCATCTCAGAGTCTGGATCCAGAGGTTGAATCAACAAATTCGAGTGATGGTAATTCAAGTGACCCAAGCCAAGAGGACATACCTATAACGAATGCAAGAATACTAAGGGAGTTGGCTGCTCCGGAAATGACCCAACAGCCTTGTGCATTACATTTCCAACTCTAGCTGAGAATACCTCCTTCGAACTGAAGTCAGGATTAATTCATCTCTTATCCATGTTCCATGACCTTTCGGGTGAAAACCTCATAAACACATTCAGGAGTTCGATATGGTATATTCTAGTATGAAACTCCAGGGATTACTGAAAAGCAGATCAAACTTAGAGCATTTCCTTTCTCCTTAAAGAATGCAACAAAGAATTGGTTATACTACCTACCTGCAGGGAGTATCACAACATGAGCCCAACTAAAAAAGAAATTTTTAGAAAAATTCTTCCCTGCATCCTGAGCTGCAAGTCTGAGAAAAGAGATATGCAGTATTAAGCAGTATCCTAGGGAATCCCTATATGATTATTGAGAAATGTTCAATAAGTTGTGTACTAGATACTCACAACATCAAATTAGTGAACAACTATTGATCCAATACTTCTATGAGGGACTTCAGTCATCTGATAGAAGCATCATTGATACTGTGAGTGGGGGAGCACTGGCAACTAACACACCGAAAGAGGCATGGCTGCTTATTGAATCTATGGTAGAAAATTTTCAACAGTTTGGCTTTCATGAGAGTAACCCTACCCGTAGGGTTAACGAGATAGAGACGTCGTCCATTCAGCAGCAGCTATCAGAGTTAACATCTTTTGTTCGGCAATTAGCTGTGGGGAACGTGCATCAAGAAAAGTTCTGTGAAATTTGCACAAACGTAGGTCACCCCACTGACTCATGCCCTGTTTTGCAAGGGGATGGGGCTGAACAAGTAAACATGAATGGAGGCGTGCCCACGCCTCATAGGCAGTACGATCCATACTCGAACACATACAATCCAGATTTGAGAGACCACCCCAACTTCAACTATGCGAACAGATCACAGAATTCATTCTCAAATTGTCCACTAGGATTTCAGCAACCATGGCAATCAAAGTCTCAACCTTCGTCCACCAATTTATAAGCCTCTTTGGAGGATGTTGTCAAGAGTCTGGTTACAAGTACTACTCAGCTCCAGTAAGAAACTAGATCCTTGGTTACGAGTACTGCTCAGTTACAGCAGGAGATTAGATCGGACATGAAAAATTTGGAGACTCAAATAAGTTACATGAAAACTGCAATTAATCACTTAGAGTCCCAAGTTTTTAAAAAATTGCCATCGTAACCCGAGGCAAATTCCAAGAATGTAAGTGCCATGACACTGAGGAGTGACAAGGAAGTGGAGGTGCCTAAGGCCACGAACCTAAAGAGTAAAAGTGAAAAAGTGATCGAAAAGGAGATTGAAGAAGAAGGACGTATTCGCGAAGACCCTAAGGTAAAATTTACTCCTTCAACTCCTATTAAATCTAACTCACCTCCTTTTCCTTGCAGATTGGAAAAGATAAAGAAGCAAAATAAGGAAAAGGAGATTCTAGAGGTGTTTTGAAAGGTGACAATCAATATCCCTTTATTGGACGCGATTAAACAAGTGCCAAAATACACTCAATTCTTGAAAAACTTGTGCGTCAACAGAAGAAGTTGGGGGGGATGAACAAATTGTGATAGGTGAGAACGTTTCAGCAATTTTACAAAGAAAACTATCACCTAAATGCGGAGATCCAGATATGTTTACTATCCCCTGTAAGATTGGACGTTCTAATATCGAAAATGCCATACTAGATTTAGGGGTTTCTATTAATGTGATGCCTAAATCATTTTATGATTCCCTAAATTTAAACCTTTAAAAGAAACGGGGATAATAATTCAATTGGCTGATCGTACATTTGTTTATTCGGATGGGATAGTTGAGGATGTTTTAGTGCAAGTAGATGGATTAATTTTTTCTGCTGATTTTTATGTGCTTTACATGGATGATAGAAGTGCCCCAAATCCATCACTCATTATATTAGGAAGGTCATTCTTGAGTACTGCCCAGACTAAGATTGATGTTAGTAAGGGTACTCTCACGATGAAATTTGATAGAGAAATAACCCACTTTAATATTTTTGATACAATGAAATATCCTGTTAACTCTCATTCTGTGTTTGCTATTCATGCTACTAATCCCCCTCTACAAGAATTTTTTGAATTTGTTTGTAGGAGTAAATTCAAAGTTGCTACGAACAAATAT
This sequence comes from Coffea arabica, assembly GCF_036785885.1. Taxonomy (NCBI): domain Eukaryota; kingdom Viridiplantae; phylum Streptophyta; class Magnoliopsida; order Gentianales; family Rubiaceae; genus Coffea; species Coffea arabica. The sequence continues at coordinate 42,908,895 of NC_092318.1, read as the reverse complement.
CATGGAATGAAAGCAATTCATGAGGTAAAAATGGGTAGAAAGTTAAGAAAAAATGTTGCACTCAATGGCTATTTGGATCCTGGAGGAGGGCTACCGATTACAAGAAAAATTGAATTACATCCAGATTGAAGAGTGATGTTTAACGTCTAGCCAAAGACGTTAAAGAAAGGCACTACTTGGAAAGCAATCCAAGAATTTTAATTATATTTTATTTCATATTCGTGTGTTCAAAATTAGTGGGTTTAATTTCCTATTGACAAACAACCTGTATTGTAGGTCATGGGAGTTTCTGTGCAGTTTTATTCTAGGTTGGGAGCAAAAAAATTTGTGGGTAAAAGATTTCATGTTACAAGACGTGCCCGCGCCTTGTATTCATCGCACATGGGCGTTTATAAAATTTGGTGGACAGAGGACTTCCACCTCCAAAGCGTGTCCACGCCACACAGCAGATTATGTTAGGCATATTATAGGCAGACGACCTCACATTCCAAGGCATGCCCACGCCTTCCAACCTTTGCGACAACAAAAGTCAAACGCGACCAGGACCATGTCTAACCCCACTTTTCTACTTTTCTCTTTTCTTGTTTTGTCTGATCTTTTCAATTTTCTTTGTCTTAGTTTCTACTTTTCACTTTCCGTTGTTTTGTCTTAGTTTCAATTTCTATTTTTCCCCCTTTTTTTGTTCGTCCGTTGCCGCTGCCGCTGCTGCTGATCCGCACGCCGTCGACGCCGCTAATTCGCGACCTTTGCAGTCCATCCGCACCCATCGCCGTAGCTATTGCCGTTCGCCGTCACCGAAGTTGCCCGCCAGCCATCTGCTGCCCGGAGTAGCGATTTCACTTCGCATCCGCCGTCGTCTTGCAGCGCTGCAGGTTTTCGCCCGTATTTAGATGGAGAATTAGGCAAATTTCTTTGCTCATATTGGATTCCAGCCGCCTCATCCTCCTCCCTCTCAGTGTCTCGCTGCACCCTCTCGATAGTTAGGAAAATTTCGTCCCCTTTATCCATACGTTTTATTTGTCTTTGCTACATTGAGAACAATGTAGATTTTAGGTGTGCGAGGGGATGGTTTCTATCATTTCTTTTTGCTTGAAAAAAAAAAAATAAAACACAAAAACAAAAACAAAAAAAAAGAAAAATGAAACAAACAGAAAACCAAAAAAAAGTATAATTGGTTGATTTCTTTAGTTCTACATTTGTTAACTGCTAGAATATGTTGCTATGATGGATTTCACAATCAGGGTGCACGTGTATGTGATCATATATGCTAGTTGTGCATTTTGCTTTTCCTTGGCAATATCATTGAATGTTGAATATGCTGGACTTGACCTATTCTTGAAACTTTTTGGAGCTTTTGAACCATGCACGAGCACATTATTCTTATTTGCTTCGTTTGTGTTATTGAGTGGGTATCACACATAGTATTGACATTCTAGAATTTGCTATTTTGTACATGTCAAGGTCACATTTTGTTGAATTAGATGCATTTGAAATGATAAGAGCATTTAGGATTTAACCTTCTTTAACTTTCTACAAATCATGCCCTCATTTTGTCTCCCAATAGAGAATCAATTTGAGTTTTTATCCTTCTCCTTTGTTTGTTTGCCGTGTTTGATAACTCAGGACTTTTTTTAGACTGTCTTGTTCAACCTTATGTCGTTAAGAGATGTCTGAATTTCATTATTTGTTGCAAGGCAAATAAATCTAGAGTCGAAAGTGTTGTCAGAATAGAAGTTGTATGGTGCTGATTCTGTGCATCTGAGATCGAAAGAAAAAAGGAGAAAAAAAGAAATGAAAAAAAGGAGAAATTGTCTACAGACTGGTGAACAGAAGACTCTTTATTTCATGGCGTGCTCACGCCTTGCAAGACACCCTTTCAAAAAAAAAAGAAGAAAAAAAGAAGAAGTTTCGACACTTGCACAGTAGGTATAGCAAATGAAAATGTCTTGCTTTTGGAATTTCTCCAGTAAAGTGTTAAGGTTATGCAAATGGATATCGGACATTCTTTTGACACATTACACACTATTTTTACCTTCTTATCGTGCCTTTTACCTAAGCCCCATTACAACCCTATTAAAGTCCCTTTGATTTTTGTATTGAGTTCACTTTTGAGTGGTGGAGATGTGAATGGTAATGTCATTCTGTGATATTGATTTGAGTGTTCCTAATATCTACATATTTTCTTGAAAGTGATGAGTATTACTGTTCATACTCTTTAGATAACTACCTGTCCGGTGTGTTCTCACTTTGGCGACATTATCAAGAATGCGGGATGCTTGTGTTAGTGTAGATTACTGCATGACCTTTGCTTTCTTGATTGTATTTCTGAGTTTTGAAATGCTTGAAGACAAGCATTGTCTAGGTGTGGGGAGATTTGATGGAGCAATTATTGGGCACCTTTTGCGCTGTTATTTGATCATAATTTTGGCTATTTATTGTGCTAAGTATTGAGATTTTGTCCATATTTGATATTTGTGTAAATCGCAGGCGATTCGTGTTAAAAATGGTATCTCGGGACAAATTTTCAGAAGACTTTTTACTTTAGGGCATGCCCACGCCAGAAACTATAGAAAGATACCCAAAAGACGGGCCCCACGGGATTGGTAAAGAAAAGTGAGAAATTAGGAAATTAAAAGGTTGGTGGGCCGCGGAGGTGCAGAGGATTAAAATTCTCCTCCTGGAGAAAGTAGTGCTCTAACATTTTCCTTTTTCTTTCGGCGGCTATCTGCGGCAAATTGAAAAAAAAAGCTAGATTCACGTGGGATCGATATATTAGCTTTAGTTTCTTTCCCTGTTAAACGATTTTTGCTCTCTGCTTTTGCTTTTGCACGACTGTCTTTAGCCCATTTTCTTGACTTTGCTCCAGTGTGGACATGAAAGAAGAAAAGAAACTAAGAGACTTTCTCTTTCATTCCTTCGTTAATTCATCTTTCCCAATTCTTTGACAATTGTGTGGATGGAATCAGTCAAACCATGCGTGATTGATACGATGAGGAGCGACTAGGTTTCTTCTCTACCCAAAGGCCGACGTGAAGGCGCGGCCCATAACATCTGTGAGATCTAATCGAACTTTCGTTATTTCTTCCAATCCGTTACTATCCGTGCATTTCCTGAATTAACTGTTTATGGTTATTTTATTAATTGAGTATTAATGGCCGGATATTTAATTTAATCTAATCGCCTGCTGTCATGTTAACTAAATTAAATCCGTAATTGTTCGTTTAGTTGATAACTAGTGACAACCACCATTATTGGCTGTGTTGGGAAAATATAAGATCTAGTTTAAACAAACCCTCTTAGCGTGTTTATTGGTTAGAATTGGATTTTTCTAACTTTAATGCAACTGGATAATTAAATTCATACTGTCGTACTTAGGGTTGTTTTCTGGTTAGAGAAGCAGTCAACGGTCGTACCTTGGCTGTCAAAAAAGTAAGGAAAAATTGGCTGTCAGAACTTGTTGATGGTTATAACTAATCTAGTAACGAATGAATGTAATATCTTTGTATCGATGAGCATTTAATTGGACCATACCTAAAAAGTTGATCTTTTTGGTAGAATTTTATTAATTGCTATTTTTAGTAAATTGTACTTGTTGAATTAGCGTTTGCATTTTGTTTATTTTATTTTCATTTTCATTCTATTAAATATCCCCGAATTTTGTTCTATTGACTTGGAAAGAAACGACTTCCTATCCGTTCCCTATGGAATCGACTCTACTTGCCTTTGTATGCAAATTTAAGGGGGCGTTTGGTTCATGCTCCGGAATTGGTATTGGATACGGAATGAATTATAAAAAATCAGTATGGGTATAAGCTCCGGGTATCATTGAAATCACTACTGCTTGGTACAATTTTTAGTGGAATGGGTATCAAAATTATTATTGCATTTTTGCCCTATCTTTTTCTTTGTTGGGTTCAATCATACGGAGCCTTTAGCAACAATCACCAGCCATCATCCAACTACAGAGAATTTCTTAGGCTGTACAGCATTCATTTGGCGGAGAACAAGGCAAAGCAAATATACAGACTTGCCTGGAATACTCTTCGCACCCAGATTTTACAAGTCAACGCATACAACACAAAACAAAAGCAAGCAAAAGAAGTTACTGAAGAACCCATTTCCCGTTAGCTACTTGACTCCATTATAGCCAAACTCGGAGTTCCTTCATACAATACCAGCCATCATCAGACATCCCCAATCAAGGCCTTCTGTTTTTTTTTTCCCATTTTTTGTTCTTTTCTCTTATACTTGCAGATATTGCTCATATGATGAAGCAACGCCACCTTTTCTTTTTTCTTGTCAATTGATACAATCCAAATTGAGAACCTGTCAATGGCTTGCAAACAGATTTAAGGAACATTGAGTGGGGTGGCACCAAACTCAAGCCGACCGGTTTCTTTCTCAAGTTGAAGTTGAACCCCTTGAGATTGCGGCTGTAAATTCTGGTACTGATTTAAAATCAGAGGTGAGGTTGTGTAGGAGCTTGTTGTGATGGATGAAATTTGGGGGGTCTAGGGTTAGGATTTTGAGGGTGAGGAAGGAGTGATACTGGTGAGGGGGAAGGTGGAAGTTTTTGAGATGTCGAGTGATGGCAACAAGGAAAATTTTTGGATGCCATGGAAGAGGAGACAGAGTGGTGGGAGATGATGGGAGAAGACCGGAGGGAAGATGACTGAACGAGCGTGAAGGGGTCAGTGAATAAAAAAAATGTTTTATAAAAATTATCTTAGAATCAAATATAGGAATTAACAAAACCCACCAATTCACTCAGGAATGGAGAGTTGCTAATTTTTTAGAATTCATTCCAAAATCTTGAATCCCACACCTATTATCCAAGCACTTAAAATGGACATCATTCCAAATCCTGAATTCCATACCCTCAAACCAAGCACCCCCTAATACTTTTATAGATAATTCCGGTATATCGGATCAAGCAAACTCTTCAGGAAGGGTGAATCAAGTAACCCGTTACACACCTAAGGTCCCTACTCCAGTATTTGGATTTGTTCTATAATTAATTGTGGTGATAACTAGGACTTTTTAGTAATTATTATTGCATAGGCTCGACACCTGTTAGTGAACTATCACATCCAAATTGCTCAAAATAAAAGTTTAGATTTTGAACCACAAGTTTGAAATATGGGGAAAATAAATTTTATTCTGGTTTGTATGAGCTCAATTTGAACAAGTTATCAAGCATTGGATTTGTACCCTATCTATTTCTCAAAGGTCTGTCCAGTATCAGAAAACACATTAAACCTTTACCACCAAGGTTGTTGGTCTCCATTTATTCTAAATGCCACGTCCATTCTAGTACTATTCCTCTATCTAAATGCAAGCTGTGCATTTTCCTCATGCTGTTGTTGTTTTTATTTTTCTTAATTTATCTAGCAAGATTTTATGTAGACAACATTAATATTCTGAACTGAACCAGATTAGGAACAATTTTACTGCAATTGATTAAGACTGATAAATGTTTTTGATGAGATGTGGTTCCTTAATCAGTTGGGTGCCCATATCCTTGATGTGGAAATGAACATCCAGAGGGCTTATGACTTTCCACTCTTAGTTCTGTCATTAACATTTACAGGCAAAAGTGATATGATATTTAACTTTATCAAACTTGTGAACTAATTAAGAATACCAGTAGTAATAATCTGGTTACTTAGTTTACTAATTTTAGAATCCTTTGAAATTCAAAAAGCCAAAAATTAGTAAGTACTTATCACGAAATCGTAATAGAACTAAAACCTATTGAGCATAATAGTCTTTTGGAGTTTTAACCTTTGACTAGTTTTAGTAGACGTCAAGGTTTCACCTAATTTTTTTTTAATTTTCAATGAAAAATTAGTAAGGGTGTGTTTGGATTGTAATTTTCACGAAATTAGGTGTGTTTGGATTGTAAGTTTTCAAAGAAAAATTGTTATGTTTTTCTTGAACATATTTTTCAATTATCTTTTTATCTTATATATATCAAATTGCTATAATAATTTTTCTAAAAAAAGTCCAAAAAAACGCAATCCAAACAAGGAAGAATTTTCACATTTTATTATGGTCCTGTCGGATTGATCCCAGCTATTGAGTTGGACTGAAGCGAGCTCGGACAACTGCAGTCCTTTCATGATGTATAGTTTTGTCATCAATTCATGGACCAACTGCCATTTATTATCATACTAGTAAGGCCTGGCTATGCTGCGGATAGCCAATGCCCGCCCTAAAATGTTCAAAGTAACAAAATTTGAAGGATTATTTGTGAGTTGAGTGTCGTGTATAAATAGATTATAGAGAGCATCTTAATGTATTGCTTTGGTTAATAAAGGGAAAAAATTCGTTGTAATAAAAAGCAAGTATTAACGCATAAATAAAATAGATAGGAAGAATGTATATTATGGTTGGTGGCAATTCCAATTGGTTTATACAGGTTTAACTAGTGCTAAATATTTTAAGATAATTTAAAGGGAAAATTACATTTTACCCCCCTTAGTTTAGTGTTTTTTACATAACCCCCTACAGTTTTAAAAGGTATACATAATCCCCCAATGATTTGGATTAAAGTGTCAAAATAACGAAAATAGTCATTCGTAACGAAACTTTTAAAAATTTTGAAATTACCCTCATAAATACATGACGCACTAATCCTGTATAATTTTTATGTTTTACCATATAACCCACTTATGGTTTAATGCTATACCATATAACCCCCTTATAATTTTTAAAATATACACATAACCCTCATTGGTTAATAAATAATTTTCAACTTTACATAAGGGTATTTTTGACATTTTAGGTGACTCCTTTACGAATGACAATTTTCGTCATTTTGACACTTTCATCCAAACTATGAAGGGGTTATGTATAATTTTTGAAACTATAGGCGAGTTATGTAAAAAGTCACTAAACTATAGGGGGTAAAGTGTAATTTGTCCTAATTTAAAATGTCATTAAATATTAATTTATTAATGAATAAAAGTGAAAGAGAAGAATGTACAGTGCATTTGGCAGCAATAATAAATTAATAATCTTTATCTTTGTAATAAGTCGCACTCAATTTTAAATATTTTTTCCATTTTTGAAATTACATCCCTTTTACATCCCATTTTTGAAATAATTTAATAGACTTTTCAAACTCTAGATTTGGGAGAGATATAATTCAATTAGAGTACCATTTATATGATCATTTCAAGTTATATTTGACAAATTTACTTAATTTTTAATTGGATTTCAAAATCTAGTAGTTGGGAGTAGAATTGTAAAAAGAGTGTAGGGAGGAATGGGAGGGGTTTTATTTTTATTTTTTTTAAAAAAAAAACTTTGGGTTTCTTCCTTCATTTTTACGACAATCAATTTTGGCATGCGCTTGTATCAAAAGTTACTTTTTTTACTACTGGAAATCCCCCAATAGTATATTATTGTAATTCAAAGTTCAAACCAATAAAGACAAATAAGTTCTTGGAAAATTTGCAAACTCAGTTGTGCAAGCAGAGTATTACAATTGGACTCCAAGAAACTATTTCAAGTCAAATCAGATGATGCTACTATTAATAGGCCCATGTCCTTCATCATTAATCTTTTATTCTGATTTGGAAGTTGTCCAAGTGATCCCTTTCTTGTTATGCTGAAGCCTCTGATCTAATCGATTCCAATTTTGATAAGTCGGATCGTGAATTTGGTTTAGTTTTGGTGCACAAGAAATGCATCAAATGCTTAGAGAAAGAGGAACAAAATTTTACTTTAGGCTGCAAACCTTTTTGATTATCCAATGTAACAGATATTAATATGCTGGGTTCTTAGTTCTGTACCTGCTTGATTATATGATTTAATAAATTGTTATTAGGAATCAGAAAAGATCAGAAATTGTAAAAGAAGGTGATGAAAATGAGCTAATAAAATTGTTGAATCCTAGTAAATATGATACCCGATGGCATGTATTCTATTCCACGAACAAATTTAATTGCATCTATTGGTCGAATATATCTGCCTTTGACATGCAACTAAGCAGTCTTAATTTCGGATAAGGGCGAAACATTCTTGAAATCCTGACTTATTTGAGGCGGCAAAAAAACAGCACCTTCATTAACTTGAATCTTTAGGAAGAAAACATCAGACTCGGGGAGTGATATATCCCAAAACAAGATTCTGTCACAGGGATAACAAGAAGTTGCAAAGAAAACAAACAGATACAACATTACCAGTTCTGTGTACAGAAGTAAAGGATTAATAAAGAATAGGACACTGAAGTGGCTGCCCAACCAAACCAAACACAATGGAAAAGATCAGTCATCCATCATGAAATAGGGATCTTCAGATCAGTATTTCCCCTGCTTAATTGCTCTTCCTGAATTTGCTCCACTGAACTTGTAGAGTTGGGACATTTAGACGCTTCAATTATTTCAAGAGTTCATATATTTTCCAAACAAGAAGGGATCTCCTCCAAAAACTTGCAGCTTGATCTTGATGCTATTAAGAAAAAGAACAACTATTAAGAAAAAGAAAAAGAAAAACTATTAAGAAAAAGAACAACTTGATCTTGATGCTAAACAGATACACGTAACCCGTAGAGTACATAAGCAGAGTAGAGTACAGTGGCTGTCCAGAGCAAACTTACTTGAGAAGATCAATCGTCCATTATGAGATAAGGATCTTCAGATCAGTATATCCATTGCTTCTTTGCTCTTCCTGAATTTCCTCCAATGAACTGGTACAGTTGGGACATTTTGACACCTCAATTATTTCAAGAGTTGAACTATTTCCCAAACAAGAAGGGATCTCCTGCAATGCATCACAGCTTTCCAACACTAGCTTCTGGAGACGAGGAAAATAGTACTGGTCCTCGTACTCATACTCGGAGGAGGCTGTCCACTTCACAATATACAGGTAATCTAATTTCAGGAACTTAACTTTAGGGAACTTCTCTACTTCCATTTCCCATATTTCCCCCTCAAATGATCGGTCGAGTAATTTGAGCACCTCAAGATTGGGTAGATTTCCAATTGCTACCATTTTGCTCCATGGCAAGCGAAAATAAGACAGGGTCAATTTTTTAATAGTCAAAGGAAATTGGAAATCTAACTGATATCGGTCACCGCCGTAAACAACGCAACTCAGACTGAGTGATTCCAAATGACTTAGACAATCCATTGCTACATGATATTCACAGCCCTGATCGAGATTAAGAGAGCTTCTCAGCTTGCGGATATTTGGAAACTTTCTCAACAGCTTGTTGATGTTCTTCCGAGGATTGAGGCTTAGACAGGACAAGATATCTAAGTCACACAACTGTGAAGAGTTATCAAGGTTGTTGTCAGGGAATCTAACATGGTAATTCTTATCGGCCTCATCAATTAGTTCTAAATGCCTTAGTTTCTTCAGGTTCCATATAGTATCTGGCAATGAAACTGAACCATGAACACAACGATTTCGCCAAATCCAAGTTCCCAAGTTTATTGAACCGTGATCAGAAGAATTTCGCCAAATCAATGTTTCCAAGTTTGTGAGATAACTTATTGATGCGGGGACGGGCCTACCATTAACTAGAATTGCCAAGTACCTCAAGTGAACAAGCAGTTCTAGTTCTCTGGGAAAAGTGCTTCCTAGATTAATTTGGCTCAAATCTAACACTTTGGCAAGTTTGATGATGTGAAAAATGAATCGAAGGTCAAAACTACTTCTACTGTCTTCATCGTGACTGAATAATAATAGACTGCGTATGGCAGGAGAAAATAACCTCAAGTTGTCAAAGTGCTCCACCTTAGAATCAATGCATAAGCGGCGTAGGTAGAATGGCACATTGATATCAGATAGTTTATCATCCCTACGCACCAGCCGCGAAAAGTTTTCTTCTTTGGCTTTTGTCACGCAAAACTCATATAACAAATCGTGAATGCGACAGGCTTTGACCCCATCAATGGATCTTGGTTTGGAAACTGTGACTAAGCTTCTGCTAATAAGTTCCATCAGGTAATCATTTGCCACATCCTCTGATCTCTTGAGCTGAGTTTTTTGAACAAATCCTTCAGCGACCCATAGAGAAATCAACCTTTTGGTATTGTGTTCATGGTCTTCTGGAAAGGCTCCAAAATAAAGAAAACATGCCTTCAAAGTATCAGGTAAATGTTTGTAACTCAGCTCTAATGTAGCGGTGCATTGTTCCGTACTAGAAACATTCCTTGAACTTAAACCTTCCACAGCTTCTTTCCAATCATGTCGGTCCAGCCTTGAGAGAATTCCGGCAAGAATGACAACCGTAAGAGGTAGTCCTTGACACATTTCCACGACTTGCTGTCGAATTTCACATAGTTCTGGAGGAGCCAAATCTTGTCCAGGATATAACTTCCCTTTTAGCAAATCCCAGCTCTCATTAGGAGCGAGTTGACGAAGAGAATATGGTTCATGGTCGAGTTTGTCTTGCGGAGCAACACCACGGAGCCGACTTGTCAAGATAACTCTACTTCCATTTCCATCATCAGGGAATGAGGCTTCCAATCCGTTCCATGCATCAATGTCCCATAAATCGTCCAAAACAATGAGATATCTGTTTTTCAGCAAACGTCTTTTGACTTTAAGAGCCAGATCTTCTTCACCCATCTTAAAATCATCCAGATCTTCTTCACCCATCTTAAAAACATACTCAGGAAGCTTGGACTCAATACAAGTCAAAATTTGAAGCAACAGATTTCTCTTGTCATATATTTGAGAAACAGTACACCAAGCACGCTCATAAAAATGGGACTTCACTGAAGAATCATTGTACACTATTCTAGCCAAAGTTGTCTTACCGCATCCCGGCATACCCACAATGGAAACAATTTTCACTTGGAGTGATCCATTTCTGAGTTGATTGATAATCGATGCCGTCTCATCCTCGAATCCCACCACCACATCATTGACTATTGGCTTACTTCCTTCTTGTGGCATGTGATTGAATCTCTTCGTTACTTCCTTAACTTTTCCACCAAGTCTTTCGCTATCACAAATCTTCCAGGCCGCAGCTTTAATGATGTTCATTTCTTCTAAAATGGAATGAATGGACATTGAAGAAGAATCTAAGATATTTCCAGTTATTAAGGAGTCAATAAGAAACTCTATCCTATATGCCACCCCAACAATACGATTCCAAATTGCCTGGACGTCCTCGTCTTCGTTGTGCAGCTCCACAATTTTCCTCAGCAAAGAGCGTAAACAATCAAGTTCTTCCAGGACTTTTTGAATTGGATGATCGATCAAAGCAATCGAACCAGCCTCAGAACTTGTCACATCCATCATCTTTTCTAGAAGGGAATCAACAAAGCCCAGTCCATTGGTCTTAGGAAAATTGAACGATGATGATTCTGGACACTTCTCTGTGATTACTGCATCGATGAGCTTAATTATTTTCAATAACTCAGAACACACAATATCCATATCCTTGGCTTGTATGGCGTCTTTGATTGCATTCAGAGAGAGTGGGGAAATAACATCTCCTCCATAACAATTCACGACTCGAGTCGGATCTCTTACTTTCTCATCGAACTCCTTTGGCTTCTCCTTCAAAATGGTTCTCAAGGAATTTAGCCCCTCATAAAACATTTGTAGTTGACGCAAAATCACAGCACAAGAACCACGCTTTAGTTTATCCCAAAGATTACACAGGAGAGAATGGTGGAAGTCACTCAATATGTGCTCATCTGTATCTCCGTATGATTGTCTTGATAATTTCGAAGCACTCAGGGCCTGGATACAAGTCCCAAGGACTTGCGGTTCAACAGGAATAATCTTCTGCAGCAGTTCCGAAATGCTTTCCTTGATATCCTTGGGCGGTCCGAAACCCTTCTTAAACTGGCACTTATAAGAGAGGTGTGCTGCATTGACAGCCACAGCTTCAGTGTGAACTAACAAAGGTCTCAATTCTGTGTTTTCAACACCATGCAGTGTGACAAAACGGATGAAGTTTTTCAGGAATGCCAGCTTCTCTTCAAGGGCTTTAATTAGTCCAACTTCATATGCCGGCCGACTCCTTGGAAGATAATTCACTAGAGAATCCATAAATTCCATAAGGTCATCTTGTCGAACGAGCGAATTACTGGACTGCTGTGACGAGGAACCCAAGAAAAAGACATACCATTCGCAAATTTCTTGTTCGAAGGATTTAATGTCTTTTTCTAAATCATAGACCACATCCCATCGGATCTTTTTTCCCCTCTTGGGAATGGCATCTCCAATCCGAACTGCCAGAGCTTCTAGGCTTGCTTTATGATTATCTGCCTGGTTCTTTTTGTTGTCAAATGGTAATTGCACATCATGGTTGCTGTATTTTCTCGCACACAGAAGAAATGTTCTCAGATAGCTTAGCATGCGTTTCAGGTACTTCGGCGGCCCATTTGCAAAAAATTGACAATCGTTCTCCAGCGCTTGCAGATCATCCAGGATGGAAGAAATACAAGTGACACTAGTGGAGGCCATCTACTAAAAGGAAGATTAACAAGGGAACCAGAATGTATCGATCTCAATTTAAGAGATGAAACTGTTCTCAAATATGAAAGGAGATAAGAAAGATCTGCAGAACCTCAAGGCTCAAACACAAGTGCTCTCTTCTTTTCTGTACATTGATTTCTACTGTCCAGAAAGTAAAAAAAGACCCCACTGCACATGCGTTAGCCATTAGTCCAACTGTTTCGCTCTTACCATTAGAACTGTATAAACAGTGTCAGTTGGGTTATAAAGAGTAACAATAGACATGATAGACATGAAAAACTTTGATGTTTTTCATGGATAAAGAGTGTTAGTGGCGTAATGGACCAGTGGCACCTTGAATGCTAATCTGTTTCTCAATCACATCCGCCACGTCTTTTGACCACCATCCTAATCGTTTTGCTCGAAGCATCAATGCATCATCTCTGGTCCCCATCCATACTAACCGTAGTCTTCATCCAAGGACCCTTCCTCCACTCGACTCTCCTCTGATTCAAAAGGTGCTTGCAAACGCCCACAATCAAATTTTTGTTTTCAATATTTTTAACTATTTAATTGATTCTCTCCCGGTTAATTAATTTCTAATTTGTCATCATGTTTTCTTTCCTTGTGTGTTCGAGGATTTCATATATTGTCCCTATTTTTATTTATGTTTTTCTCAAGCACAGGAGGATTTTCTTTGATCCGCTTATATTCCTATTTTTTTAGATTTTTTTTTTGTGAAAGTATATGATAATGATTTGATAAATGTAAGATGAAAAAGTGATGAAAAAATGTATTCATACAAGATATGATAATGATATTTTTTTTTTGTAAAAATATATGATAATGATTTGATAAATGTAAGATAAAAAAGTGATGGAAAAATATATTCATAAAAGATGATAATTTTTTTTTTGAAAAAAGCACACATTCCAAACACAACATAAGTCTTACAATTTCTTCAAATTTTTGCTCCCCTCCTTTAGTTTTACTGTCTTAAAATTCCTGCAATATTGGTTTAGTGGGTTCTCATTAAAATAACTTTTTTTGAACTTTTTCATTTTTTAAATTTTATTCAATTATAACTTTTTAGAAATTGAAAGCTAGAAAAGTAGGGCCAATAGAGAGCTCCAAATTTACTTATAATTTTTGAGAAATTGAAACCTGCAAAAGTAGGGCCAGTTAGGGAGTGAAACTAATAATATATCAAGCATGCATTGGTTCAAGCTAAGCAATGATTAACTAGTACTTAATAATATTAAACTAGCACTTGAATAATATTTATGATTGCCAGATTATTTGAATAATATTAAAATAATACTTGAAATATTATTTGAAATAATTATTGTGGCACTTCTGATGGTATCATATATGTAAGATAAAAAAAATATTTGTTGAAAAGATAAAAAAATTAATTAAAAATTATAATTGTGATACTAGTAAAATAATATTTATTGAAAAATTTGCTTTCCAAACACAATAATTTGTATAAACTATTGCAATTCAATTTCACGTACGGTGTTTTATAACAAATAGAAGTTTTAATGCTTCGGACTCTATTGATTTTCATGTTTGTTGCCTTGCCATCAAACAACAGTTTTTCACATTGAGAGCCATAATCTTCAACCGCTTTAAGTAAAATTGGTAAGCACCACAATCTCCAATTTCACTCCTATGTTTTTGGATGAAGTTTGTCAATGCCTACGTTATCTATAATTTTGATTTTCATAATTTCAGTTTATGACCCCTTTATGATAACTAGTAGTAAGTAGCGTACCCTTATTTAAGATTAGATTCGATTACCATGGAATTAATTATTAATATTTATTCTGATAATTTTGGTGGCTGTTGATTGTAATGCTGTTCAATGGAAATCCATATGCAGTGATAATATTATTATGGGTTACTTGTAATCATATTTTGAAAAATACACGATTCAGCATTCCTGCGGCTGTCTAACCAATCGAAAAGGGCTCCCTTTTTTTCCTTGATAATTCAAAAAGGGCTCCCTTTAATCATTAAAATTTTGAAACGTTTGGGCTGTTTACAATTCGGTCAATTGCAAAAAACTTTTTGTCAGCTCAATCGTTTTGGTGTTTGTTAAACGTTCAATTTTCGCACAGCTCATGCACCGGAAAACAGAGGAATCACATATCTCAATCAAATATTATTTCACGTGGCAACCAATAATGGTCCTAAAGTTGTCGGGCACTACTAAAATAATTGCAAAGAAATGTCATGAAAGTTCTCAAATGGGTCCAGTGTCAGTCTCATCTGCCCCTTTTTTTTTTTCTAAAGCAAATTTACGTAGATTCGATTTAGATCGCCATCATCATGCGATAAGACACATATCTGAAACTAAAAATTGCGGATACAGGGCAGGAGCGGTCACCAGGGTGAGCGGTCACCAGGGCCTGGTGACCGCTCCTGAACGGTTTCCTCACAAGGCCCAACAAATGGACCATAATAAGCCATGTCAAGAAGGCTTCAATAGGGTTAGAACGACACTGTATTGAGGAGAAACGGGAAAAACAAAAAGAAAAAGAGTTGACGGACTGTTTCATGAAGTGTTGGTCCGTTACCGCCCAAATGAATCCTCCAAATGAAAAGCTAAGCCGCGCTCCCTCCAAAATAATTGCCCATATTCATTAATGCAAAATTCTACAAAACAGAGCAAGAAAGAAAAGCAAAGGCAAAATAACATTGTAGAATTGGAAATTGCCAGGTAGTATACAAAGGATAGCAAGAAGTAGTAGAAATAGAGTGGCTGCAAAGGAAAATCACGGTGAGAAGAAGCAATAAGTAGTGGCAGAAGGAGAGAGTTTAGGATTGGTACTCAAATATCAAAAGGCTTGAGAAGGTGAACGGGAATTATGGAGTACAAGGTTGGGAGATCCGGAGAAGAGATAAAGCAGAAGAAACACAGGTAAGAAAACATCAATTGTATCAGATAAATTGTGTATCGATTTGATTTGTAGTTATCTTTTGCTGTATACATTGTTGTGAACAAATGGGCTGATTATACTTGCTGCAGTTTTGGTTGAAGTAATTGTTTAATACATTGGAAAATGGATAATACACTGGAACCTTCGGTTGCACATAATAGATATTATAATTACCAACACGGGGAAAGAAAGGTACTGAAAATTTTGCATACCAAATGCTTGCAAAATTGCGTGCATGGGTTGGGGATTGTTATGGTTATTGTGCATGAAGTTAGGTTTTGTTACATAACAGTGGTTGAGTGGAGATTAAACATGATATGGGCTTCTAAGATGGTACATACTGTTGACAGAAACATACAAAGTGAAGTGAAATGGTTACAAGATATTTCATTTAAGGGTGCTGTAGGAGAGAAGATTATAATGCGCTAAGTATGAGAGAATATTATAATTTGACAGTAGCAGGTAGAAAGTATGCCAAACTGTACAGTTTGGTATACTCAATGTGGAAACAAGTTTATAAGTCTTGATAAGTATTGTGTTTGCACATCATATTGGACAAATCATTTATGCAATGAGTCACTAGTGACACCTTCAGAATGGCGTGTAAAATTGCCCCAACAAATGATGAAATTGCAAGAATGTGATTGTCACTCCACTGGAATTGTGTACTAGCACAGTGCTTAGATAGACAAGTTTATTGCATGGAACTAAATAAGTAGGAGAGTAGGTTATAATTTGACAATGTGTGGCAGAAGAAATAACAAATTGTGAAGTTTGACATACTCAGTGTGGGAAAACGGTTATGAATCTTGTTAGTTATTGTGGGTGCACATCATGTTGGATAATTGTTACACACAGTGATTCAGTAATAACAGTAGTAAAAGTGTTGCGTAAAATTGGCTGAACATACATTGAAATTGTTCCACGGATTTGTTACTTCATTCGTATTGTTGAATACCGTGATAAATAAAGGAGAAATTGATTGCATCGATCATGACAGGTAGGAGAATAGATTATGATATGACTAAATTAGGCATAATTAACAAGAAACTTTGCACGGTGGCAAACAAATTGTGAAAAGAAGATTACTAATACAGTAATTGTTGTGGTTGGACATCATGTTTGATAGTTGCCAATGAAAATTCAATCTTCGTTGTGACCATTTTATTTATTGCCATAGAACTTACCGTTATAGAACCTATGCCAGTAGTACAAATGTTAAATTAAGAACTGTCACTAAGATGTAGTTTTACAGTATATACATGTATTGTTTTCATTCTTGAGAGCATGTGGCTTATTTATGGATTGGTAATGTCGTGATGTAACTGCAGGCTGAGCTAAACGAGCTGTATAACATTGCTGTTAATAACCAATGAAGGATATTAAAGATTACAGAAATGCTATGTTCTCATCCGAGAGCAAAAGCTTCCACTTCTGGACCTGAAGCATTGGACAAAGGAAAAAAATCTATACAGGAGGACTATACAATGCACACGAGTCCTGATACCGAAGAAGAGCTAGAATTTCAATCTGCTGAAAAAGGAGGCAACGATGAAGATGATGATGCTGATGAAATTGATGCGGAAGGGTCTGAAGAAGATAAGCATAATGCAGCGCAGTATGAAGAAAACGATGCAATTACGAGGACAAATATTGAAGTCAGAGAACTCCCAGAGCTAAATGAAGATGTAATGGACATGGAGAATCCAATTTATACCTCATCAGTCGTGCCTAATAACATCAGTCAGGGATTGCAACAAAGGACCACTATGACAACAACTGAGCAAGGAAGCAACAGTGTGTTTGAAGAGTGTTACAAAATAGTTATTGAAAAGTTACAATATGTTTGAAGAGTATTACAAAATAGTTATTGTAGTGTTACAGTGTTTAAAAATTAATACAGAACTGTTATTGTTACTGTTAGTTACAGTGTATTTGAAGAATGTTACAAAATAGTTATTTGTAAGTTACAGTGTATTTGAAAACTGTTACAAAATAGTTAATGGAATGTTAAAGTGTGTTTGAAAATTAATACAGTGGTGTTTGAAGACTGTTAATAACAGTGTGTTTGAAAACTGTTACAAATTGGTTTACAATTTGTTACACAACAATAGATATGAAATCATATGAAATACATGTTCTTCGCTTTTTAGGAGGCCTTGACATTGAGATAAAGCACAAGTCTACACGTGCAACAAAGAAGAGCACCGTTCTGCAGTCAGCCGAGTACATTCTACCAGCACATGTGATAGTAAGCCTGTATGATAAAAATATAACTGCATTCGAGATTGTAACATCGGAGCCTTGTAACATAATCACCTTGCTACTTCCAAATATTAAGTTTATTGAGCTTAACAAGATTGTATGGTCCATGCGCTGCATGTGAGTAAACAGATTCCATTCCCGTGATATACTAGTTGGTCTCATATATGTTGGGGTCTGATTTTTTACCATATTAGAGGGTATTGCGGACTATAAAAGGACCCCCTTGCAGGTGTATATCCCTTACACAGACAAGACTCCAGTTTGTTCGTCCCTTTTTTATTTTCGCCCGTATTATTATTCAATTTCACACTTCCAATTTCTCTTCATATTAAAGTGGCAATGGATCTGTGTACTCGATTCATTTTTTGTTATCTTCAACCTCCCTACAACAGGGATTACAGTCTCATCAATACAGTGTTCAGTTTTAAACCAAGTCTTGGGAGCCAATTAAACGCATCCAGATTTGCTTGATGTTCGGGAAAATCTTGCTATTTTAATGAGATGTTCGAGAAGGCCTCGCTACATGCAATGTTGTAGGGTTCAAAATGATCATCTCTATATTCTCATTAGACACTTAATAAAGTGTATAAGAAATTTAATGTGTCGAGAGGAGAAATTATTGTTTGTGCCAAGGGCAATTGCACAAGTAAGAGAAGAGGAAATGTTCATCGGACGTTAACTAACTGTAGTATCACTAGTTGTAACATCGGGGAATATTATTAGTTGTAAAATCACTAGTTTTAATTAGAGAAGACGAAAAGCTGACGATTGCCAATTCATTAGTTGTAATGAATTGTAACATACACCTAACTCGTTGTAACTCAATCTGTACACCTCGTTATGACTATTTGTTGCATTTTAAATATTAGTTACCCCATTTTCAAATTAGTTGTCCCAACGAAATATCATGTTTTTCTGCGAAACTGTTACTTGGCATGTGGTCGTGTGGAACCAATCCGAGACGCCAATTGTAACTTCATTTCCGTGCTAAAGGAGTAATACCTATTGAAGTGTCTGTAATACTATCTGTAATACTCATCATTAACACAATTATAAGCCACATGTCTAAGTTTTAACATAGACAAACACGACAAGGTGCCTGTACAAGCACATCAATAAGTTGTAACAGTTTATTAATTTCTTGTAACGTACATATGCGGCATCCCCTGGTAGGGACGACATGGCTGCATTTAGTAAATGTTCGTCCACGAACACCACAAATCTGGTGCTATACACCTTCATGTCTGAAAAATCTGGTGCTAGACACCTAATGTCTGAAAAATCTGGTGCTAGACACTGCAAATCTGGTGCTAGACACCTAATGTTTGAAGTAATTTTAGAATTACAATCAACAAGCATAATTCATTGAGATATTGTACATTAAAACAAGCTTACAATACGGAACTGATCGAAATTGAGCAATATCTTTTCTGGACAAGTACAAACATCAGTAAATGAGGTGAACTTGGGGACGGAGAGCAACGAATTCAATTGTTTGGAACAACCAATTGTTTTGTATTCATAAAAATTGTAGGTACACATCATTCATGAACCTGCAACTGAGGGGAGTTGATGTCAATAGTTAGTCGCAATCCCAAGGTGTTATTTCTTTCCTGAATTACATAACGATGACAAATCAGTCAATACAGTTAATAATACATACGGTTAATGATATACGCTGTCAAAGTATCCAATTAACAAGACACCATATATATATGGGGTAATGATAAGAGCTTGTCACCTGGAGTGATGGTGAAAATACATGATATGCATCCTTATTATAGTGTGTTGAAATTGTTGCACGCTCCGCCTACGTTGTACAATATAATTATTCAATTGTCAACAACTCATTAGCAATGCCTATATTGCTCAGTTCCAAAGCTAAATTGGATTAGACACTATAAAAGAAATGATATTTCAAACTATTAAGATATCTCTGACGGAGTTATACTTGAAAAATATAGAAAATTTGGGATGCATCCATTCTGTAGGGACACTTCCATGAGACCCCTGATTAGCCAATCGGTGGGCTTTCGGATAATACAAAACAATATGTCATAAAGCATTATATGTTAACTACAAAATATGCATGTTTCGACAGCGTTTGGGTGCCCACCATTACAATTAAAGAAAAAGTAGCTCTACGATACGAAAAAAGGACCTTATTTTATCTACTAAATGTATGCATACCGTTGGACTTTCCTTGATTTCGGGAGTAACAGTATTTGGAGGGTCATTCACTGACTAGTTCATTGAATGCGTCTACGAGTTTTGTATGGGCCAAATAATTATATAAAACAGACAAAAAGGTATATCAGGAGGGATGTTAGCCGTAACAAAATCATCACACAATGAAACATCATCATAACTAATTGTGCTGTAAGAAACATCCAAATAAAAGTTAAAGCCATGCTCATTTTATACTAACCGAAATTGAGTCAGTTGATGAACGGTATCCCATAAACATGTGTTCATCAAATGAAACCGATGTCGGCTCCGATTCTGAGACCTATGTTATTGACACGACAATAATATTATTTTATAGTGAATGGTACTTATGGATTGTAGATAAGGAATTACGATAACATTGTTGTAGCATAAATATTTACCATCATAGTTATTGGATCCTTACCGTAGTCTGTGTAGTTCTTGACAATCTAGATTTTCTTTTTAATCTGTCAAATTTATCGACCCAACTTCGCATCACTTTACTTCTCTTCCCACTGGTACGTTTTATAAATCCTCTTGCGATTACTGCCTCTGCCATTTCATTTACAAATTGAATCTTATCACGTTCCTCCACATTCAGATCATCTTCGTCGGCGCTCGTGTCCTCTTTGGCATCACATCACCTTCATACTTGCGCTTCACACCTTCCTTGCAGCAACTATATCTTCTAGACGTGGTCACGCCATTTTTGTCTTTATTCAGATAGTCTTTGCGTATACTAAAACCCATTTTAAAGGCATATTTGTTGTAAAACTTGTACGCATCCTCTTCACTGTTAAACTTCATTCCTAACTCAGGGATCCTATTTTCTGTCAATTTGCTGCAATTCATTATTTCTGCTCCTACCAATTATGCATCAAACACCATAATTTGTAACACTCATGAATTGTATGTACATAAACGACAAGATAAATGTATATTACCATTCATAATGTGTTATGAATCACACATTACTCGTATACCAAATTCTATTATTACGCTTATCAATACGATTAATGAATCACATCACCTTACTTTTATTCTAAGACAATGGCATTATCTATGTACTAATAGAACTCCATGTACACTAAGTTATATGGATTGTAATGTGTTGGTCACACGATATAAGTCTATTTTAAATGTATGTACATCCACTCTACTGATTATATTTAGGTTCTAGGTTCTTTAGCTCACTGGATCTTATGTCATTCGTTAATGACAAGCGCCTAAGGCAATTGCGCATTTTCTACTATTTCTACATTTTGAGGGCCAAACAAACAT
This sequence comes from Coffea arabica, assembly GCF_036785885.1. NCBI lineage: Eukaryota > Viridiplantae > Streptophyta > Magnoliopsida > Gentianales > Rubiaceae > Coffea > Coffea arabica. The sequence continues at coordinate 42,887,767 of NC_092318.1, read as the reverse complement.
TTTCTACTCATTGTAATATATTTCTTACATCATGTAATTAACTTACAACACCAAGTACACCCTTTTATTATTCACATATATGTCTTTTTCTCTCCTTCACCTCAATGAACTCTACGCCTCCATTTTATACACACTGCATGGTCAGGAGAGGGGCAAACTAAGATTGCATGATGAGCATAGACCAACTACATATTACTCATTTAACACACTGTATTCAATAACATTACCTTGGTCTTCACCATACGCTTTATGTTTCACCGAATTCGGAGAGCGCAATTGCTTCTGCTATTAAGTTACACGACAAAATCTGGCTTCGTGAGATGATTAATTTCCTCTGTTTGCTTCTACCTTGCCGCCAGCCTTGCATGCATTCAAAATGGATATAACACTCTCATACCTAGCTTCAAAATGCATACAACACTCTCACTGCATTGTTTGCTTTCTTGCTTATGCACTCAACACCATATCCCAGCTCTCTCCACCCACTTTTCTGTCAATTGCTACCTTCAGCAGGACACCTCCTCTCTTCACTCAGTTTTGTTTTGTGCGGCTCTCCACTTTTTTGTTTGCTTTCTTCCTTATTCACTCAACACCATACCCCAGCTCTCTCCACCCACTTTTCTGTTAATTGCTACCTTCAGCAGGATACCTCCTCTCTTCTCTCAGTTTTGTTTTGTGCGGCTGATTCAAATTTTCAACTTGATTTTCAAAATTGAAACTCTTCCGTTTGGTCCGTCATGTTCCTGTTTTGGCTAAACATTTTTTTTTTGGAACGCCGTCTTTTTTGGGGCCTGTTGAAGGCTTCCTGACGTGGAATATTTCTCGCCTCACATTTGGGTCTTGTGAGGAGACCGTTCAAGAGCGGTCAGTCTGATGACCGCTCCTACCCCTAATCCAAAAATTGCTGGTAGAGTTTCTCACGTATTGTCCAACTCCTGTCATTAATTGACTGGACGTGAATTTTTCATGGGTCTCTCTTAAATTACTTTCAGAATCGTTTAGTCTGAGTGTATCTAATCTAATCGAGTGAGTTTACCCGTCGTTCTGAGAGTGTGTCCAACAACATAGTTCTCATCAACAGCGGCATTAGCTTCCTCTTGGTCGTCTTTTCAGCTCGCTAAAGAAACAAATTAATATGATAGGCTTCCTCCGAGGACAAGGAGTTATTTTGGCAAAAACATCTATATGTTGCTCAAGGGGAAAGTATTCTTACAACTTATACCATGCTTTCGGGAATCACTCGTACTATTTACATCTCAATAACGGAAGCCAAAGCAAGATATTTTGTCGGCAGCAAATTTATGACTCCGTTTGGATTGACTATTTTTTCAACAAACAAGTTTTTCAAATATAAATATTACAGTAATATACAATAACTCAAAAAACATTCCATCCATATTAGTATATCAAAAATTTCAAAAAAATTTATAGTAAATTTTTTTCATATACACTGCTACAATAAAATATTTCAAAAACACTCCAAAAAAACAGCTAATATATCCTTTTCCTTCACATCCATGGCTTACATCTTGATGTCACTACATCTACCATTTTTCAAAAGTTTAAACATCAATCTTAACTCTTGGGTGCCATTTTCGAATAACTCCACTAATGTCATTCATTGCATTAATACTAGTATAGGGGTACGTGAGTTGCATGTTGAAGTATTTATTCCGGTGATACTCGTGCCAAAAATATTTTTAAAGTGTGATAGTCAAAACAATCAATTAATGAGTGGAATCTATTGAGTATCACTTGAGTTTCTTAGTCTATTTAATTGAGTATCAACTATTATTTGATAATCTAATACTAATCTTTTGATTGGGAATTGAAAAAAAAAAAATCACCTTGACAATCTAAACTAACTTAATATGTCTAATAATTTTTATATGTCCTAATACTATATTAGTTTGAAAACAAACTTTATTTTTCAATTATTTTACATGACTTCAAATGACTAACTTTTGCAAACTTTAATTCTAATTACATAATGACATTTGTATCTCTGTGTCCACATTAAAGCGTACACATAAACTATACATTTTCTTATGTTCAAAGATATTAGGTAGACATTAACAAATTCAAATATTAGAGTAGAGGTGCTTTATTTTGCTCCACTAACGATCAATATCTAAGTTTGTCCAAAAATATTAATAGAGACGAAAAATTATGCTACACCAATATGTAAGCTCATTTTATTATTTTTTGAACTTCCAATTTTATTCTTATGAAAACTAATTTTTATCTTAATTACATAAATCATTTTGCCAGCACTCATAGCTATCGCCCCCTACTCTCTCTCTCTCTCTCTCTCTCTCTCTCTCTCTCTCTCTCTCTCTCTATATATATATATATATATTTTGGATAAAACTCATAACCACATTAAGTATTGTAACTACCAAATTACTATAACCATATAAATCAAAATTCTTAATAAATTTACATAAATTGTATTGATGTGAAAAATCTAAACTATAAGTGTGCCCTTAACACTAGTAATTAATCAAATGAATGCGCCGTGTTAGTTTCTCAGTGTTTTCTTAACATGTAGATTACCTTGAAAATTTATTCTCAACAATAACAATGTCAAGGTCATCTAGAACTGGATTCCAATGAAGCACTACAGATTTAATTTTTACGCACGGATTAATTTCACCTGGTCACATCCAAATTTCACATCGACGGGCTGATACACAATTATGGATTACTTTTAAGAAAGTATGAGACAAGTTCATTGGGAGATTCGGCAAGCAATACTGGTTTGACAAAAACGGCGACGTTACTTTTGTAATTCAAGTTTCGCGATTATCATTTTGTATATTGTCGTTGCTAATTTCATGAGTCAGACAGACGAAATTGTTCGTGTAATTAAATTAGCAAGGGATACTATTGACTAGTAAATATTCACCTGAGAAACAAGACCAAGTTTGTATATATATATATATATATATATATATATATATATATATATATATTAACGGTGTATATACTATCACCCTTGAATGCATATCACATATATAAAAAATAATATTTAAATTCAAATTATGATTAAATGGTATAAATTTAAAGGTAAAAGTGTACACACTGTCAGTATATATAAGATTAATTCATATTTTATTTCCTCACAAATTCAAGAAGCGCTTTTTTTTTGGTTCCTTTCAAGCCATATTTTTTACTAGGAATAAAAAGTCACAGACACGTCACATATTCAAAATTCAATGGTTAGAATTTAAAATTCACATAACTTTTACCCAAATCGAAATTAATGATTGAGTCGAAACTCTAATATGAACTAGAAGATCAACTGAGGGAGATTTAACCAAAGCACTTTTTTCAAAATACTACATTTCATTTTTGTAGGTTTACTTTTTCTTAATTATTTGTTAAAGAAGCTTTTTTCTCGTATGATCCAGTCCAAACTGTTTAAAAATAGGAGTTTAGCTTGTCTTGACTGCAATGGATATATTGAAAGTTAATGTGGGATGCATCAAAAGGCTAACTTGGAAGGAAACAGATTTGATGGGGTGGAAGGGGGCTCGGAAGAGTACGCTCAGCATACGCATTTGAGTTTGGCTGGGATCAAAAAGTTTATACTCTTCCAAAGATCAACTTCCTCCCTGATATAGCTGCGGTGTGTGAGTTTTTCTGGCAATATAGCATAAGAAAATAAGACGCTCCACCTATATCTAATAAATCACGGGTTCGAGTTATTAAAACAGGTATGATGGGAACATTATTGATCCCATTTTAAAAGTTAAAAAAAAAGGTACACTTTGAGAAGTAAATTAAAGAGAATTCAAGATTTTAAATTCGAGTGAGATGTATGACAACCATGACTGAGAGAGACTAGTCCAGACTTATTAATAACTAGGAGACGATAGCTAAATTATATGTATGCCCAGGATAAAATAATAGTGATCTATACTATGTATAAAATAGACTGCGTAGTATTGTTTTAATTTACTTAGCGTTGTAATACTCGGTGGAAGTTGGAATTTTGCTTGAATGCATTGGGCGAGTACATTAAATTTCATAAGTAAAAAACTGAATTAAGTGTTTTAATTTACACAAATGATGATGTTTTCTCCCAGATAGTCTGCAAAGTAATGGACAAATGAATAAAGTAACCTAACCTTGTTAATTTGATGGTATTTCGGATTTTTTTTTTCCAGAGGAAGAAAGTTCTCACCCTTTGATGTTTGTAATATCAGTAAACTTGTGATCTGCGTGGAAAGAAATTTCTGGATTGTACTTGTTGTGTGTTCTCTGGTTAACTACCTCTGCAGGTTGCTTCGTATTTCTCATTGCCCTGCAAAGAAGTGTACTAGCAATGAAGAAGCAAGTTGATTTGTAAAGTTCTGAAGACTAAAGTATTAGACAACATGGTAATAAGCAACCAGTTTTTTAGGCCTCTTGCTTCTTGCATAGGCGGATCAATGAGAACGGCCAAGCCAAACCAGGTAGTCAGAGCAACTCCTATAGGAAAAAATAGAAATGCCATTGTATATGGTAGTTGCAGCAACAACATGGATAGCAAGAAACCTGTGAACATATTCAGTAAGTAGGCAAGAACCACTGGATGTTCGGTTGCAAAAAAGTTTAAAAGGCTGCTGATAGTAACTTGGCTAATAGAAGATGAAGCATACTTCTTACTAGATTCTAATGCACTGCTCACAAAGTTCAGTAAGGATGCTAATTCATCATCACTGGGCTGCAACATTCCTAGGCTCAAGAACTCCAGAGCAAATACTTTCTTAACACTGACCACTTTTAACATCAGCATGCTCAGCAGAATTTCCCAGGCTAGAAGTTCCCGAAATGAAAACACCAGTTTCTACATGGCCTTATGGTGTCAACAGAGGAAAATGCATCACTATTTACTGATAGCGCAAAGGCGTTTGGAATTGGTTTTTTGAATTCTGTGGAGTTTGAATCATTTTACAAGTATTGGAGTAGTTCTTTGCCATCTAATTTCTTTGAAACTACCGGTATAAATTCATTATTTGCACAATTTTTTGTTTATTGTTTGTTAGATCACTTGCAAAGTTGTTTAGCAAGTAAGTTTTGTTGAATTTCAATGCAACAGAGTCGTGAAAATCGTTAAGAGAATGTATTGTCCTCTCTGGGTCACCTAAACTCTTTTTTTTTTTTTTTTTTTTTTTTTCTGGGATCCAATAAAGTCACTTTTAGCTACTCCCCCATGTAATAATATATTTCGCTTGTAGACCTACAATAAAAGTTTACAGCGGTGAGGTAGAGATAATATGAGTAGATTTTTTGAACACTGAAATGTATAGTTGCGGCTACAAAGTCTTCAATTTAAAGGGCATTTAACAAATTTTTCGAATTGTAAGGATGATCAATCTTTGGATAAGTGCAGTTGAAGAATCCTGGTCCCCCACCAATTGCGATTAAACTCCTGTATGAGTTGGGGTGGCCCAAAAATTTAAGATAACTTTTTTATATAATGTTAATGTATAATTTTTTTTTTACACTGACAAAATTAAATCATGTCACGTAACATAAATTCTAATTTGAAATTCAAATTATGGACATGTAGCATACATATAAAGTTACCAGGGTAAAAAAATCAGTATACTATCAATGCATAAAAAAATTAATGCTAAAATCTCTTCAAAAGTGTTGCAATTACACCTCTTTCTCTACATTTTCTTGAATGTTACCTTGGGAGGCCTTTTACATAGGGATGGCAACGGAAGCAAGTACCCGCCTTGTGAGAAAAGTAGTGGGGCACCTTGCCGCCCACTAAAATTAATTAATACACATGAATAATATATATATATATATATATATATATATGGATTAATTATGAGCCATATTAGTTTCTAATTTTGTTTAAAATATTAAACACCCACTGCCCACTAAAGAAAAATAAGTTTTTTTGGGGGGGAAAAAAATGCTCTTGCGATTTTGTCTACTTCCTCTTTCTTTTGTTTCCGCCTCTCGTTTCTGTCCGAGCAGAATGCCTTCACTTCTTCGCCATGAAACTGCCGCAAGTCTGCCAATACAGAGCTGGTTCAATTAAACTCATGCGAACCCTTCACTATGCAGTAATCTGGTAACACTCATGAATTTTAACTAGTAGTACAATAGCACTTCATATAAGTCCAAAGAACTAACCTTTACTTTTTGCCTTTTGCATAAGTCCAATAATGTATTATCACATCCTGAGAATTATTGATGTATCCTGTGTATTAACATGTCATACTTTGGTGAATGTGTTTAATGAAGTTGAGGATCGATGAATTAGCTTGTTGGTTTCCTTCCCGATAATTTATACTATTAAACCAAATAGTGGCTATTGTTTTCTTGATCTCTGAAGTGTGAAGTTCTTTTCATGCTGAAGTTTTGGGCAAATTATCACCTGCAGGTATCTGCGAGGGAGCAGGGCAGGGGTGGAGGGATCCAACTCCACCCCGTTGCCATCCCTACTTTTGTATTTTGAAACCTATAAAGAAACTTTTTAAGACATCAATTTTAGAACAATTCAAAAGATGCATAACGAATAAATTTATGAAAAGTTTCAAAATCTTTTTAAAGCCAAGTGAAGTTAGTACAATTAACTCTGTTTGCCTTGTGTTCTCCTTAATGCCAAGTTCAAGATTTAAATTCTAAACCTGATAGTTGGCAGTGAAAAAAGTGTAAAGAAGGGTGGGAGGTGTTAGAAAGAGAAAAAAACATAAAGACTTTCTTAACTTGGCTTCCTTTTTTTTTTTTGGTAGAAACTTGGCTTACTTCATATTGTACAACAATCAGTTCTGGTGTGTGCTTGCATCAAAACTTATTTTAAAATGGCTAAAATGGTCATCCAACTATTTATAATCAGTTGGGATCCCCTGTACTACTATCTAATACTAAATTTCAGTGCTAGTCTCACTTGTCACGTGATGGTAAAGAAAACTTAAATAAATAGGATATGACAACTTAAATAACGGAACACTTGATATAAATATAGAAGTTGATACTAAGGATCCCATGTGATTTAAAATGTTTTTTTTTTTTGGCAAAGATGTGTTGTTATATAAAAATTAAAAAGAAAAAAAAAAAGAGAAAACCTGGGCAAAAGAAGTACTTACAACCAATTCACTGCTCAAGCAGAGCATGACTTTTAAAAAATTTACCTTCCACATTAGTATTTGGGTACGTAGACGGGGAGAAGAATCAATTGGACTCTAAAACATTACTTCCAAGCCAGATTACATGATGCTACTACTAAGCAGTATTAGCTTAAAAAAAATGCAAAACATACTATTTGAGGAAAAAAAGAAACAGCAACTTCATTGACTTAAATCTTAAAAAAAAAACTTGGGAAGTGATATTTCCCACATCAAATTTCTGCTACAGGAATTAAAGAAAAGTTACAAAGAAAGCAAGAATAACTTGATCTTAATGCTAGACAGATACAACATAACCAGTTTCAGTTCAGAAGTAAAGGATTGATTAAGAAAAGAAAAGTAGATTAAAGTGGCTGCCTAAATCAAACAAACTTGAGAAGATCAGTCATCCATTATAGGATAAGGATCTTCAGGTCAGCATATCTCACGCTTATTTGCACTTCCTGAATTTGAATTACTGAACTTGTAGAGTTGGGACTGAATTCAAGGGTTGAAACAATTCCCAAACGAGAATGGATCTCCTCCAAAAACTTGCAGTCTTCCAATGCTAATTAAGAAAAAGAAAAAGAAAAAGAAAAACAATTAAGAAAAAGAACAACTTGATCTTGATGCAAAACAGATAAACATAACCCGTAGCAGTGCATAAGTAAAGTACTTAAAAAACAAATGTAGAGTAAACTGGCTGTCCAAAGCAAACTTACTTGAGAAGATCAATCGTCCATTATGAGATAAGGATCATCAGATCTGTATATCCATTGCTTCTTTGCTCTTCCTGAATTTCCTCCAATGAACTGGTACAGTTGGGACATTTTGACACCTCAATTATTTCGAGAGTTGAACTATTTCCCAAACAAGAAGGGATCTCCTGCAATGCATCACAGCTTTCCAACACTAACTTCTGGAGACGAGGAAAATAGTCCTGGTCCTCGTACTCAGAGGCTGTCCACTTCACAATATCCAGGGAATCTAATTTCAGGAACTTAACTTTAGGGAACTTTTCTACTTCCATTTCCCATATTTCCCCCTCAAATGATCGGCCGAGTAATTTGAGCACCTCAAGATTGGGCAGATTTCCAATTGCTGACATTTTGCTCCATGGCAAGCGAAAATAAGACAGAGTCAATTTTTTAATAATCAAAGGAAATTGGATATCTAACTGATATCGGTCACCGCCGTAAACAACGCAACTCAAATCGAGTGATTCCAATTGACTTAGACACTCAATTGCGACATGATATTCATAGCCATGATTGAGATAAAGAGAGCTTCTCAGCTTGCGGATATTTGGAAACTTTCTCAACAGCTTGTTGATGTTCTTCCGAGGATTGAGACTTAGACAGGACAAGATATCTAAGTCACACAATTGTGAAGAGTTGTCAAGATTGTCGTCAGGGAATCTAAAATGATAATTCTTAGACATCTTGTCCTTTAGCTGTAAATGCCTCAGTTTCTTCAGGTTCCATATAGTATCTGGCAATGAAACTGAAGAATGAAACGAAAAATTTTCCCAAATCAAAGTTTCCAAATTCGAGAGATTGCATATTGATGCTGGGATGGGACTGCCATCACCTAGAATTGCCAAGTACCGCAAATGAACAAGCAGTTCCAATTCTCTTGGAAAAGTGGGTCTTAGTTGAATTTGGCTCAAATCTAACACTTTGACAAGTTTGATGATGCTAAAAATGAATCGAAGGTCAAAACTTCTTTCACGGTCTACACCACCATGATGGAATAATAATAGACAGCGTATTGCGGAAGAAAATAACCTCAAGTTGTCAAAGTGCTCAGGCTTAGAATCAATGCATAAGCGGCGTAGGTAGCATGGCATGGTGAAAGCAGATAGTTCATCGTACCTGCGTACCAGCTGCAAAAGCTTTTCTCCTTTGGCTTTTGTCACACAAAACTCATATAATAAATCGTGAATGCGACAAGCTTTGACCCCATCAATGGATCTTGGTTTGGAAACTATGACTAAGCTTCTGCTAATAAGTTCCATCAGGTAATCATTTGCCACATCCTCTGATCTCTTGAGCTGAGTTTTTTGAACAAATCCTTCAGCGACCCATAGGGAAATCAACCTCTTGGTATTGTGTTCATAGTCTTCTGGAAAGGCTCCAAAATAAAGAAAACATGCCTTCAAATTATCTGGTAAATGTTTGTAACTCAGCTCTAATGTAGCGGTACATTGTTCTGTGCTAGAAACATTCCTTGAACTTAAGCCTTCCACAACTTCTTTCCAATCATGTCGGTCCATGCTTGAGAGAATTCCAGCAAGGATGACAACCGTAAGAGGTAGTCCTTGACACATTTCCACGACTTTCTGTCTAATTTCACATAGTTCTGGAGGAGCCAAATCTTGTCCAGGATATAACTTTGCTTTTAGCAAATCCCAGCTCTCATCAGGTGTGAGTTGACGAAGAGAATGAGGTTCTTGGTCAAGTTTATCTTGGGGAGCAACATCTTGACGTCGACTCGTCAAGATAACTCTACTTCCATTTCCATTGTCAGGGAATGAGGCTTCTAATCCATTGAATGCTTCAATGTCCCATACATCATCCAAAACAATGAGGTATTTGTTCCTTAACAAACGTCTTTTGACTTCATGAGCCAGAACTTCTTCACTAATCTCAAAAACATTGCCAGGAAGCTTGGATTCAATACAACTCAAAATTTCAAGTAACAGATTTCTCTTGTGATACACTTGAGAAACAGTACACCAAGCACGCTTATAAAAATAGGACATAACTGACGAACTATTGTAAACTTTTCTAGCTAAAGTTGTCTTACCTAGTCCTGGCATACCCACAATGGAAACAATTTGCAGTTGGAGTGATCCTCTTGTGAGTCGATTAATTATCGATGCAGCCTCATACTCCAATCCCACCACCACATCATTGATTATTGGCTTATTTAACTGTGTTGGCATTTGAAAGAGCCTCTTGCTTACTTTCTTAACTTTGCCATGAAGTCTATCATTATCACAAATCTGCAAAGCCTTAGCCTTAATGATCTTAATTTCTTCTACAATGGAATGAAACGACATTGAAGAAGAATCTAGATCATCCCCAACCATTAAGGAATCAACAAGAAACTCTATCTTGTATGCCACCTCTATAGCACAATCCCGAATTGCTTGGAGCTCCTCATCTTCACTGCGCAACTCCACAATTCTCCCCAGCAAAGAGCGTAAACAAACAAGTTCTTCCTGGACTGCTTGAATTGGATGATTCATGAAAGTAATCGAGCCAGCCTCAGTACTTGTCAGTTCCATCAGATTTTCTAGAAGGAAATCAATAAAGCCCAATCCGTTGGTCTTAGGATAGTCGAACAATGATGGTTCTGGACATCTCTGTGCAACCGTTGTCTCGATAAGCTGAATCTTTTTCAACAAATCAGAAGACAAAAGTTCCATATCCTGGGATAATAATACACCATCTTTGATTGCATTTAGAGAGGGAGAGAGAATAGCAAGTCCTGCATCACAGATCACAAAGTACAGTTGGATCCCTTACTTTCTCATCAAACCTCTTTGGCGTTCCTCTTGAGAATGATTCTCAAGGATCTTCGCCCTTAGTAAAGCATTTGCAGTTGATTTTTAAAGAAATCATAAGAGACGTACCAGATTTTAGTATGTCCGCAAGATTACACAGGAGAGAATCAACAAAATCTCTCAATATTTGCTCATCTGTGTCCCCAAGTGATTTTCTTGATAACTTGGAAGCAATCAGAGCCTGGACACAAGTCTCATGGACTTGGGGCTCTACAGGAATAATCTTCAGCAGCAGTTCCAAAATACTTTTGTCAGTTTCATCCTGCAATTCGGATTTCTTCACGAACTTGCACTGATAAGAGAGGCGCGCTGCTTTGATAGCCACAGCTTTAACGTGAGTCAATAAAGGTCCCAATTGTGTGTCTTCAACGTCATGTAGTGTGACAAAACGGATGTAGTTTTTCAGGAACTCTAGCTTCTCTTCGAGGGCTTTGATGAGACCATCCGCAAATCCCCACTCATGAAAATCCTCTAGACTCTCCAGAAGAGAATCCATGAATTCCATAATGTCATCTTTTCTGACAATCAAATTACTAGAAAGCTTTGATGAGCAATCTGAGAAGAAGAAGTACCATCTGTAAATTTCTGGCCTCAAAGATACCATGTCTGATCCTTCTATACAATCGACAATCTTGAAAGCCTGATTATATGATGGATTCTCCGAACTAGAAAGATAAATGGAGTGAAGCTCCTGTGCCCTTTTGGAAATGGCGTCTTCAATCCGAACTATCAGAGCTTCTAGACTTGCATGATGATTATCTACCTCCTCTTTGTCGTCAGATGCTAAATGCACATAATCTTTGCCCCACTTTGTCGCACACAAAATAAATGTTCTCAGAAATGTTAGCCAGTTTTTCACGCTAAGCAAAAACTCCGGATAATGAAAAATATTCAAGAGCGATTGCAAATCATCCAAGGCGGAAGAAATGCAAGTAATACTACTGGAGGCCATCTAATCAAAAGAAGATTAATAAGAGAACCAGAAGGGATCTCAATTTGGAGATGAGACAACTCTCAAATATGAAAGGAGATAAAGAACTGCAAAACCTCACAATCGAGTGCTCTTCTCTTTCTCTGGTCATAGATTGCTAGTATATAGAAAAGAAAGGACAAATAGTCAATGGACATTTCTTGGATTATTAAAAAAAAAATTATAGAAAACGACTCCGTTGCACTCCCTTAGTCATTAGTCCAAATGTTTGAATAATACAGCATTAATTACGCTCTTAATAATCTTTTAATACATCTAGCAGCACTAATTTCGCACCGGGTTAATCACAGCATACTGCCAAATTATTTTGATTAGTCTTGCACGTTATATGTAATTGCTTATGTCAATGAAGTAGGACTTTAATTTTGAGATGAACAATAAGAATTCAATCAACAATTCATTTAATAAACTAGTAATAGTTCACGTACTTTGAAAGTGATTATATTAACCCAAATATAACATGTCTTAGATATATATATATTTTTGTGATATTTGATTGTTTGCCTGATAATAAAATATGTCATATATTCATTAACCAATTATTAATCCAAAGACCATCTAAATACGAACTCTTTGATCTATTATTTTTGAATTTACTTTGAGTTTTCTTTTTTTAATTTATGTTGATCTTTTTGGTAAATTATGGATTCAGCTTTGATAAATAATTCCTAATACGGTTATTTTTCACCAAAGTTGTTCTATACTCACAATATTTTTACCATAAAATCATAATATTATTTTTTAATATTGTACAAATAATATTGTTGAACAGGAAATACATGCATACATGTCAAGTGTAAGCCTAGTAAATAGAATTCATAATTATTAGCAAAATAAAGACTTAAATCGTAAAATCAATTTCTAAAGGGGTATTAGAATAAATAAATTGATTTGTTAGATTTTGTCATTCTAATTATTTTCACCACACTCATCCCTTTCTTTACCGTTTGGAAAGCTCGTTTATGAACCAGAGTCTAGATGTTGCCTTTTCTTACTTAAAAATAAACCCCAAAGTTAAGTTTCTAATGAAATCAACAAATTTTAACAAATAAAAAAAATTTGTATCAACATTTTAAATATTATTTTTCCTTGCTTAGACAAATGAAATGCAATTGCATAGGTAGAATGAATTAATTATTTAAGAATAAAATATACGAATCATGCTCATATCTAATTTCGCATGAACATTTAATCATTCTACTTTATATCTTTCAGTTGAACTTTTCAAAATTTTTTTGTGAATTTGAATTGAATAATATGAGGTGTATTGTTGAATTTGGATTATTGATGTTTTTCTAAGTGTTATTGAGGTTAATAAGAATACAAATGGTTTATACAGCTTATTTATCTTAAAGTGGCTATTTAGTTTCAATTGAGAGAAATAGTTGGATTCTTTTATTTTTGCTTCTCTTTTAGTATTTCTTTATACTGATAAAAAGCACATAATTATGTACCTGTCTCATGATATTCATATCAAGATTCTCCAATTGACAATGGACACTTTATTTCCTACATATTTCTCTTTTGTTCTAACAGCATCTATTTTTTGACACTAATATTTTTTACAATCTTAAAATTGTAGTTAATGAAATTTGTCACACTATTTTGAGTAAGAAATTATTTCAGATAAGAAACTTTGATGCACATAAAAATTGGAGATGGAATGTAAGAGTCGCTAAATAGTTTTAATAGGGAGTTTTTCATTTTAATTACCATTATTATTGAGATTTATTCATTTGGAATGTTTCATATTTTTAATTACTACCACAATTAAAATGCAATAACTCAGGAACAATATGGGAACAACAAAAATTAAGATAAAAAATGCTTATAACTTATAATGCCAAAACTACTTTTAATATAGTAAAAGATAAAGAGGAAAAAAACAAGATAACACGTTTGATATTGGGAGGGACACGGGGCATGGAACATTTTTTTTCTCTTTATTGTTATTTTTTTGAGCCATATTGTTATTAACTTATGTATGGTCTGCATTCATAGCCAGTTAGACGTATCATTCAGACATTTGGACATTTGGAGCTTGTCTTCAGAATCTCAACATTCAACACCCTTCTTACCTGTTTTTCTTTTCGAGGCAACACTGCCTATACTAATAATTTATCTGAAAGCCTTTATTGCCTTTTTGTCTATTACGGACACAATTCTAAATGTTACGAGACAAATCTTCTGGGATGTTTTAAGTCACATAAGAAAATCGTCACTTAAGAACATTTAATTAACGTGTTGTGTTAATCTTTGTTCGAGTGGTTTGAGAAAACATAAAGTAGATATCTGAAACTAGGGTAAAGTACTCCATTGGTTTCTAAATCTATTCAAAATCTTAGTTGAGTTGTCCGAGCTGATGAGATGACATGCTTAGCATTTTCTAGCTTCTTAAAATCATTTTGCATGGAAAGAACTTTGAGATTCAAGTTCAACATGAGGAGAAATTAGCTCAGTAACCTATGGCCAAAATTGTCAATTTTTTTCCAATTTCTTGGCATTTTGTTAAAGTTCATGTCAAATGAACACTAAAATTATGTAAATTTTGGAACAATTGCAGAACAATATTTCTGTTTTATGGTATGACTATGTACAAAATCTTACCGTTCCGCAGCTTATGGAACACAATATTCTTGGTTAATTACAAGCAAACACCCTGGTTATATCTCTTGTACAAACCTACCCTGAAACCCCTTTATAACTGAACTATTTTTCTTATTGAGGGAAACTAGGGTTATACTGGTATTTTTATATAAAAGCTTGTATTTCTTTTTGGTCCTATTCTTGACACATTGACGAGTGCTATCTGATGAATCTTTTTGGAATTTTGGACATGTATATGAAAAAAATTAGGTGGTACTAATCCCTAATGAATAGTTAATTAATGAACATTTCGTGTTAATCTATTTATTGACGCTTTAACATGTACATTTTCATATATTTCATCAACCTCAGGGGTCAATTTTTCTAGATCATTGGAATTTTTTAGGTTATTTCGTTAGATCTCAACATCGAATTTGAGTTTGAACAAGTTGAATAGTCGATCAGATAGCATTGGCATACATAGATATTCATTGGATTGTTCGTGATTTGTCTAAATTCCAAATTTGTTGAGTTTTGACAATGTAATTTTTGTAATTTTCTAGATCTATTAGATGTAGTGATTTTTCGGATTTATTGTATATGTGATATAAGTAAAATATTTTCTGCCACATTAGTGCATATTTCATTGTACGAGATTATATCGTTTATCAAAAATAAAAAAAGAGAGTCATCTATTAGGTGACATCTATATTTGCGGGCCAACTAATGACTCTGACATCTTCGCAAGTGCAAGTGCAGCAGCAGCCGGTCCGAAGCAGAATTGTAGATTATTTTAAAGAATTATGGAGACATGATCATTGAAGTAAGTGCAGCAGCAGCAGCAGCAGCAGCCGGCCAGAAGCAAAATTGTAGATTATTTCAAAAGATTAGCAGACAATATCATTGATAGATTAAACCAAGAAAAGTGGTCTTACAACAATGACAATATGTCAATATTGAATCCCTTTTTTATATATTATCAGTTTGCTACCTAATAAATTTTTTATTACTGTAATCAGACTATTGTCAAGCAATTATTCTGATTGAAAGAGACCTTGCACCTGCTCTCAATTTTAATTTCATTGGTTAACGTGAAAGTTTCCTTGAAAGCTTGATCTCAATATTTGTTTAGCATGCGCATTTCCTTTGATCTCAATATTTGATCTCAATAATTGCACTCAATTCGGGGTTTTCATTGAATTTTTCCATTTGCGCTTTATCTGATTCTATTCCAGTTGCCATGTGGAAGGTTCTTGTCCATTTAAGTTGAATGCCACTTGTTTTTGGCCAATTTACATGAAAAAATTTTCATAAATAAATATTTTTATTACTTGCACAAACTTAGAGTGTGTTATTTTATTGAATACACGAATGAAGTGTGTCTTAATCATTTTTACATCTATATCTAATTCTACTCCTATACTATGGGGAAGGGGATAGACTCAACTAGGTCATTGGAAACCAAAGGACTAAACCACATGGATGCCAAAGGACACTCGTTGAATTTGGAGAAGCCACATATTAATAGCAATTGATCAGAGGAAAGAGTTGAATTCTTAATTTCCCACTTCATAAAAACCTTAAAAGCCTTTGTGGTAGCCATCACCCTGATCTTGCCAAATGAGATCGGGTTGATTTGGATTGTCCATTTGAAATTTTTGGACAGTCCAGATTAGAGGCGATCTCAGTCGTCAAAGGGCTGTGTACTAACTACTAACCCCTAATAGTGACATCAATGACATCAAATGATTTTATTCTCTAGAAGTTTGGGAGATGATATCCTTGTTTCTTCCAATTCATTAGCACCATGTACAAGTATAATATAATGAAGCTGAATTTCGTTTTAGATACAGGAAATGAATTTCTTTAGTGGTATCTTGAATTAGTTTTGTAATTGGTGTTCAAGAAATTGTTCAAGTATGACAAAGATAAACTAACTTTTATTTTAGGCTGCAAACCTATATACATATAAATTCGAAATGATTAAGAAACTGTGGTAGCAAACCTATAAAAAAAAAATTTAAAGGTTTTTGCCTTAGATTTATTGCAATTCGATCAGGAAATGGATCCAGCCAGCTAAACAGCAATGCAACAAATTATTAAAAAGTTGGGTTTCTTAATTCTTTACCTATATGATCTAATGATCTAATTGTACAACAAAACAATTAGATCTCTTATCTTGGATTTTTCTCGATGTTAGATTTAAGATTTGAATCTTGAACCTAATAATTGAGAGTGGAAAAGATATAGAGATGGGTTAAAAAAGAGAGAAATTTTCTTAACTTGAATTTCTTCCTTCATTTTGTACAACAATCAATTTAATATGTGTTGAGTATTAGAAGTTATCCTGTTAGCTACCATAACACCCCCCCCCCAAATGGTATATAATTGTACTTCAAACCAAGAAAGATAAATAAGTTCATAGAAAATTCATAAACTTGGTTGAGCAATCAGAGTATTACTAACCACTGGGGTTAGACCAATGGTTAGAAAAGGGCTGTTAGAATCTTCTTAGTTGTCAAGTTGAATGTCTGAATCACATACTTCTTAATTACGAGTGAGAAGGATGTGGGAAAGGATGGGAGGGTAAACAAGATTTTTTTAAAAAAAATCAGAGTATTACTTTTAAAAACTTGCCTTTCACATGGTATTTAGGTCCGCAAGGAGGGAGAGTGAATCAACTGGAAGCTAAAAAATTACTTCAAGTCACATTACATGATGATACTATTAAAAGGCCCATCTCCTTCCTTATTAAGTTTTATTTTGATTTGGAAGTTGTCTCGGTGATCCCTTCCTTGTTATGGCGAAGCCTTTCTTGAACTGATCTGCTCTAATCCCTTCCATTTTTTATTTTTTTGGCGCAATCCATTCCAATTTTTTTTTATCTGTGTCTCCTGGTGATTGTCCTGATAACTTTGAAGCAATCAGAGCCTGAACACTTGTCTCCTAGAGTTGGGGCTCTACAGGAATAATCTTCAGGAGCAGTTCTGAAATACTTTTGTGGGTTTCATCCTTCAATTCGCATTTCTTCATAAACTTGCACCGGTAAGAGAGGCGTGCAACATTGATCGCCATAGCTTTAATGTGAGTTAATAAAGGTCCCAATTGTGCATCTTCAACGCCATGTAGTGTGACAAAATGGGTGAAGTTTTTCAAGAACGCTAGCTTCTCTCCGAGGGATTCGATGAGATATACCGCACATGGATCTTGAGCTACTTGCCATTCTACTTCCCAGTGATAAAAATACACAAGATTCTCCAGAAGAGAATCCATGAATTCCAAGCTCCGTATCATTGGATAATAATATACCATCTTTGATTGCATTTAAAGAGGGAGAGAGAATAGCTAGTCCTGCATCACAGATCACAAAGTACAGTTGAATTTCATATTTTTTCGTCAAACCATAAGGGGATTATGTATAGCTTTTGAAACTATAGGGGGGATCATGTACAAAAATACTAAATCATAGGCGGTAAAATGCAATTTATCTTTTTTTTGGGTGGAAATAGGAAGTTCATATATAAAACTGGGATAAAATGCTTCATTGGTCACTAAATCGTATTCAAAATCCTAGTTGAGTTGTCTGGGCCGATTTGTTTACATGCTTAGTGTAGTAGGGTCAATCTGCAGGCGCCACGTGTCAGCTCGGCCATGATAGTCGGCCAGCTCGGAACGGCAGGTCGGCAGGGGGAGCACCAGCTCGGCCGAAGCTGCCGCCTCTCAGGCGGATGGGTTTAGTGGGCCGCGGCCTCCGAATCATTCGAGCTAGTCATGCGGAACCCTAGAAAGACTCCGAACCCTAGGGGACTCCGACTCCTATATGGAATCTACCACCCACAAGCCTATAAATTGTAAACTAAGAAAAAGGGAGGAAAAATACTTTTCTTCATATATTTAGACTACATAATATACATATATATATACACAAATGTAACCTAATTTAGATCCTAAAATCATGCTAATCTAAATCAATCTACTACCTAATTAATATATGATACTATAATCATATGATACCTAATTAATACATGATACGATAATCATATGATACCTAATTAATACATGATACTATAATCATATCTTTCCTAACATTTACTCATACTTATATTCCCGACGACAAAAGTCTCCTAATGCATGCCCTGAACTATTTCCTTCGTTATTAGATCCTGTCTCAAGTGATGATCTTCCTATTGCTCTTCGCAAAGGTAAGCGTCAATGCACTTATCCTGTGTTTTCGTGTGTATCTTATAATCATTTACCCACATATTCTTGTTCCTTTATTACATCTATTGATTCTATTTCCCTTCCTAAAACTGTTCATGAAGTCCTATCCCATCCTGGATGGCGCAATGCTATGATAGAGGAGATGAATGCTCTAGATGGTAATGATACTTGAAACTTAGTAAATTTACCTGCAGGGAAGAAGGCCATTGGGAGTAAGTGGATTTTTGCAGTTAAATTCAATCCTGATGGGTCGGTTGCTGGGTTAAAAACTCGCCTTGTTGCCAAAGGCTATGTCCAAATCTATGGAGAGAATTATTCTGACATTTTTTCCCCTATTGCTAAATTAACATCTGTCAGGTTATTCATTTCTATGGCAGCCACTCATAATTGGCCTTTGCATCAACTAGATATCAAGAATACCTTTCTTCATGGAGACCTCTAAGAGGAAGTTTATATGGAGCAACCACCAGGGTTTGTTGCTCAGGGGAAGTCTAGGAAGGTTTGTCATCTTCGGAAGTCCTTGTATGGATTGAAACAAAGTCCTCGTGCTTGGTTTGGAGGAAACCTGGTCTCATGGAAGAGTAAGAAGTAGAATGTTGTCTCGCGATCAAGGTTAGGGTCCTGTCCGCTGCCAGAAAATTCATTAGTCATCATTCAGTTCATTTGGTTCTGTATAGGACACATCTGTATTCTATTCTTCACTTTTGTTTTAAAGAGTTTAGATCTGTCCTTTTCTATTTTTTTCTGTTAATTCTGAACCCATGGCAGAAACGAAATCTGTCGTTACGTCTGATGTGGTTCCTGTGATGTCTAAGATCACGGACCACAAATTCAACAATTCTAACTATCTTGATTGGAGCAAAACGGTTCGTCTTTATCTGCGAAACATTGATAAAGACAATCATCTGACTGATGATCCTCCAAAAGATGGTTCAAAACAGACATGGCTAAGGGAAGATGCTAGATTGTTTCTGCAAATATGAAATTCTATTGACAGTGAGGTAATTAATTTAATTAATCACTGTGAATTTGTTAAGGAGTTAATTGAATATTTAGAATTTTTGTATTATGGTAAAGGGAATATTTCTCGCATATATGAGGTGTGTCAAGTCTGTTATCGTGCAACGAAACAAGATAAGTCCATCATGACGTATTTTATGGATTTTAAGAAAACTTATAAGGAGCTTAATATGTTATTACCGTTTAGTTCTGATGTGAAAATTCGGCAAACTCAATGGGAACAGATGGCAATTATGAGTTTTTTGACTGGTCTTTCACCTAAATTTGAAATTGCTAAATCTCAGATTCTTTCCAGTCCTGAGATCTTATCCTTGCAAGATGTGTTTAGTAGGGTGCTTCGCACAGAAAATACCCAATCTGTTCAGTCCAGCAGTACTCTTGTTGGTTTGGAAAAACAGCAATACAAAGGTGGTGGTAAAGGAATTGACACTCGGGGACAGAATGCAGAAGTGGTTGTGTGTCACTATTGTTATAAGCCGGGTCATATAAATCGTGATTGTAAGAAATTGCAGTACAGAAACCAGAGAACTCAATCCGTACATATTGCTTCTACCAATGATGCTATTAACCATGAAAAGTCTGTTACGATCTTTGCAAATGAATTTGCTAAATTTTCTCAGTATCAAGAATCATTAAAGTCTTCATCTACTCCCGTAACAGCCATCGCTGAGTCAGGTAAACCAAACACATGCCTTGTGTCCTCGTCCTCCAAATGGGTAATTGATTCTGGTACAACAGATCATATGACAGGTAATTCTAGTCTATTTTCTACCTTTCAGCCACACACATCTACACCTGCAGTTACTTTAGCTGATGGGTCAAAATCTCGTGTTCTTGGACCAGGCTCAGTTAACCCCACTCCATTAATCTCATTGTCATCTGTCTTAAGTTTGCCTGAATTGTCTTTTAATCTAATTTCTATGAGTAAACTTACTCATGCCCTCAATCGTTCTGCCCAATTCTTTCCTGACTATTGCCTGTTTCAGGATCTTATGACGAAGCAGATTATTGGTAAAGGGTATGAATTTAGAAGTCTTTACATTCTTGACAAACAGATACCAAAGTCCATAGCTTGTTCTGGAATTGTAACTCCATTTGAAGCACATTGTAGGTTGGGTCATTCTTCTCTCCCGTTGTTAAAGATACTTTGTCCACAATTTCAGAGTTTGTCTCTATTAGATTGTGAGTCTTGTCAGTTTGTCAAATATCATCGTGTTAATCTGAGTCCTAAAGTCAATAAACGAGTGGATGCTCCTTTTGCATTAGTTCATTCAGATGTCTGGGGACCTAGTTCAGTCATTTCTAAAACTGGATTCAAGTGTTTTGTTACTTTTGTCGATGACCATTCTCGTATGACTTGGTTATATTTAATGAAAAATGGGCCAGAGTTGTTTTCTCATTTTTGTACTTTTTGTGCTAAGGTTAAGACTCAATTTAAGCGTTCTGTCCAAATATTGCGAAGTGACAATGCCAAAAAATATTTATTCGCACCTTTTCAATCTTATATGGTGCAAAATGGCATTATTCATCAAATCTCTTATGTGGATACACCATCCCAAAACAGGATCGCAGAACGAAAGAATAGACATTTGCTCGAAACTGCAAGAGTCTTATCATTTCAAATGCATGTTCCTAAACGTTTTTGGGCTGATGCAGTGTCCACAGCTTACTTTCTAATTAATCGTCTGCCTTCATCTGTTCTGAACAGTGGGACTCCTTATAATACTCTTTTTTCAAATAAACCTTTGTTTTCCATCGAATCTAAAATCTTGGGTGTACCCAGATCGTGAGCTTTTTTCATTAATAAATATAAGTCTGAGTTACCTCTGGTTTCTTTGCGGTTTCATTTGATTTACCTTGTTCGCCCTTTATGGCTCACCGAAGTACGCCTGAACTAAACAGATGTGCCGAAAAGATTGGAGAGTATCTAGGTGTGTTGAAATCCGTAACGGATAAAACTAAAGAAAGACGGGAAATAGAGGAAGAGATCATAGCGAGAGAATTCGTGCTTCTCAGTTGTGTCCAAGATTTCGACATCATGAAGAAGGTTATCAAGAACTCTCGATGCACTTATGAAGGTAAAGTCATCACCAAAGGAGTTGATGTATTTAAGAAAGCAACTAATGTAAGGATTAGAGAATAATTGGGAGATCTCTTTACGAAGACTCTATATGGGGTTCGATTTGATTACCTATGTAACAAGTTGAGTATGAGCAACATCTATGCTCCAATTTGATGGGGAGTGCTGAAGATATGTTGCTCTGATACCATGTAAACTAAGAAAAAAGGAGAGAAAAAATACTTTTCTTCATATATTTGGACTACACAATATACATATATATATACACAAGTGTAACCTAATTTAGATTCTAAAATCATGCTAATATAAATCAATTTACTATCTAATTAATATATGATACTATAATCATATGATACCTAATTAATACATGATATTATAATCATATCTTTCCTAATATTTACAATATCAAATCTTTCCATAATATCAGATCACATATTTTCAACATAAATATAGCCTCATATGACGACACAAGGTACGTCATTTACAGTACTCTATACTGTTAATTTATTCTCAAACTCTCACTGACTTGATCGTCGGAGCTACTTCGGGGACTTCAGCCCCGCCGTCGCTTTTCTTGGCAGGGCAGCTCGCTCGCTCTCCTCCCTTCAGCTCGATCAGCCCCAGTTCACTCAGCTCGGGTCGCGTCTTTGGCAGTCGCATCAATTGGCACCGTCTGTGGGAAAACGTAATTCTTCTCTTGCGAACCATGCCAAGAACTAGGTTCCAAAGGAACGCTGACAGATCCAAGGGGAACGAGCGAAGCGGCCTCCAGAATTCCCCCGGGTCCAATTCCAGGAGACGAAGGGACGAGACTCTCACGAATCCCGCTTGAACAGTTGATTCAAGCGATGGCGGAAAACCTATCTACCTTTGCGACAATCATGGACTACATCAAAGAGTAGGCGGGAGGCCACCGTGACCAGGAGCCTAAGGCCCAAGGAGTGGAAGAAGTTGGGCTGTCCAAATCCCGAACAGGAAGTCCTAACCCCCGGCCGAAACGGGCACGTAGGGAGCTCACACGTGAACAGATCGAGGTCGTGGAACCTTCCCATAAGAACTCCTGAACAAAGCATCTGGAGCCTTTCCGAAGGTTCTCAAGAGGAGAGCTCTCCCCATGGAAAGAGGAATACCAAATACAAGATGAGTTGGACCTACTGTTGGACCCTGAGGTGGACAGAAACATTGCCTCTCCCTTCATGCCCGATATTGAGAACTATCCGCTGCTCACAAAGTTCAAGATGCCGAGTACGGATCCGGAGGACCACCTATTCGCGTTCTTAACACAAATGCTCCTACAAACGGCCGCGGACGGGATCAGGTGCAAGACCTTCCCCATGTTCTTGGAAGCGACGACACGTTAGTGCTTCCAGGAGCTACCTCCTAGGTCAATTCGGTCCTTTAACCCGCTTGTGCGATTATTTGCCACTCAGTTCGTTTCGTCGCGAGTCTTCTCCAAAAGCACTGCTCACCTGATGACCATCCAGTAAAGACTCGAGGAGTCACTGCGTGAGTACATGGTGCATTTCAATAACGAATCCCTCCAGGACCGTGACTGGGATGACAAGATGGTCATAGCCGGTTTCATCAACGGGTTGCGTAAGCAGAAGCTATACACCGAACTCATGGAGAGATCTCTCAAGTCAGTTCGGGAGATACTGGACCGAGCTCACAAGAAGGCCAACATTGAGGAGGCCAATTGCTTGAAAAGCGCACAGGAGAGGCTGAGGGACGACAAGCGCAGAAAGAGCATCGACTAAGGAGATACGCGGCACGGCCCGAGAAGGAAGAATACCTACAACCGCCTGCCTAGGAGTCAACCCATGGGAGGAGATAAGCCCTGGACTTCTCTTACAGCGCCTCGAGCTCAGATTCTTGCGCGTGATGGAACAAGAAGGGCTCTCCCGGTCTCCCTAACCCTTGGCTGGGGACAAAAGCAGGCTGGATCAAGGTTTGTATTGCACTTATCATTGTGATGTGGGACACGATACGGAGAATTGCCGCCAGTTCAAGAAAAACATTGAAGAGTTGATCAGACGAGACCACCTCGGACAGTTCATACGTGATAAACGAGCCTACCAGAGGCAAGGGAGGTACAAACAAAAGCGCTTGGACTACTCACGTGATCGACCTCAGGGGCCCCATGGCCAAACCCTCGAACAGGAAACTCAGAATTTAGCCGGAGTGATCAATACCATTGCAGGAGGACTCATCGGAAGAGATAGTCATGCTGCCCGGTGGCATAATCGCTCTCCTCCCAATAGAGAAAGTTCGAGCAAACGATTGAAAATATATGAAGAGATCATCTATGGGCCGGAAGATGCAGTACTTTTAGCTTCTAATAACCATGAAATCATTGTGATAAAAGTCATCACGTGCAACTACAAAGTGAAAAAGGTATACATTGACAGTAGAAGTACCATCGACGTGCTGTACTACAAGACCTTTAAAGAGCTACAACTGGAGGACAAACAGTTCATCCCGATCTGAACTCCATTGATCGGCTTTGCTGGCCCTCCGATAAGGCTAGAGGGAATGATAACCCTCATGGTTACGGTAGGGGAGTCTCCAAAGTGCCGAACTGTTCCAGTGAATTTTGCGATAGTAAAAAAGCCTTCATCGTACAACATGATTCTGGGACGGTCTACCCTGAACGTGGGACGGGCTACCTTGAACGCACTCCAGGCTGTCTACTCTATCTTGCACCTCAACATGAAGTTTTCCACGCCTGCGAGGGTAGCTGAAGTGCTCGGAGATTCGGAGGTGGTTAGGGCCTGTTATATCGCGACTCTCAAGTGCAAGGAGAAACTGGTCGCTAAAACAACTTGTTTGGAGCCCTGGGAGCCCGAGGAGAAAAGGGAGAGACTGGAGACGGATGAAGTGCTGATCGAGCTGCTGGTCCGCCTAGAACGACCTGAGCGTAAGGTCAAGGTCGGCTCCTACCTGAGCGAACTGACTCGGAGCTTGCTAGAATCCTTTTTAGAAGAATACCCGGAGATCTTCGCCTGAAGTACAGATGCTATGCCGGAGATTCCTTCCGAATTAGCAGTTCACAAGTTACACGTGGACCCCAATGTCCGATCTGTGAAACAGAAAAAAATGAACTTTGTGCCAGAGCGAAATGAGGTCGTCAAAAGCAAAATAGGCAAGCTGTTAGAAGCCAAGATCGTGAAAAAGGTCTATTACCCGACCTGGCTGGCCAACCCAATGCTAGTCAAGAAGGAAGAAAGAGTTTAGAGGATGTGCGTGGATTTCACTGGTCTAAATAAGACTTGCCCGAAAGACTGCTACCCCCTTCCACAGATAGACCAGTTCATGAACTCAATTACGGGATTCGAGATCTTTTACTTTTTGGACGCCTTCAAGGAGTACCATCAGATAGCCCTGGACGAGGAAGATCAGGAGGAGACCTCGTTTATCACCGAATACAGCACCTACTGTTATGTCACCATGCCGTTTGAACTGAAGAACGCAAGCGCAACCTACTAGAGGCTGGTAAATAAGCTGTTCAACGATCAGATAGGTCGAAATATGGAGGTCTACGTGGATGACATGTTGGTGAAGAGTCGGACCCAGGAGCAGTTCATCGCGGACCTTAGGAAGATCTTTGATGTCCTTCGGAGCTCACGGATGCGGCTAAACCCCAAGAAATGCACTTTTGGGGTCAGGTCGGAAAAATTCTTAGGTTACATGATTTTCAAGAAAAGGGTAAAAGCTAATCCGGACAAAATCAATGCCATCATGGACATGGCTCCTCCCCAAAATATTAAGGAGGTGCAACGTCTGGCTGGGAGGATGGCGGTCTTGAACAGGTTCTTGTCCAAATCAGCAGTTTTGGGCTCCCCATTCTTCAAAATCCTGAGAAGAGGTCCGCAGTTCGAATGAAATTCAAAATGCCAGAAAGCATTCGATGAGCTGAAGGTCCACCTTGCCCGATTGCCGGCCTTAACCTCTCCCGAACAGAGTGAAACCCTGTTTATCTACTTAGTTGTGGGAGAGGAGTCCGTTAGCACGGTACTAGTGGGAGAGGAAGACAAGATCCAGAAACCCGTATACAATGTTAGTCGCGCTTTACAAAGGGCAAAGGCGAGGTGTTCTGCAGTGGAGCGATATGTTTTGACAATAGTTCATGCAGTTCAGAAGCTCAGGTCGTATTTTCAAACTCACCCCATGTAATGGTGACGGACCAACCATTGAAGCAGATTTTATCCAAATCTGATGTATTAGGGCGAATGTTGAAGTGGCCTGTAGAGCTGTCGAAATACAATCTCGAGTATCAGTCGAAGACGGCCATCAAGGCCCAAGCATTGATTTCGACTGCTTGTCTGGCATGTGCGACCTTGGCAGCTTCTTTGGCCATTTCAGCCTCAGCTGCTTCTTTGGCCTGGTCGTGGGACTGAAGCCGACCAGGCCAAAGAAACAGTTGAGACTGGGATGGCCAAAGAATCTGCCAAGGTCGCACATGCCAAACGAGCAGCCGAAGCCAGAAGATCTGGAGAAACTGCCAAGGCTACGCAGACCCGAGAAGCATTCGAGGCCTTGCAGGCCGAAAAATCTGTCAAGGTCGCCCAAATCAATGAGGCAGCAAAGACCGAACAGACCGGAGAAGCATCTCAGACTCAACAGGTCGGAGAGACTGCCAAGATCACACAGGCTAAAGGAGCAGTCAAGGCCGAACAGGCCAGAGGGACTGTCCAGGCCAAAAAGGCTGAAGAGGCTGCAGGACGAACTGATCCGGTCTGGACGCTGTACGTAGACGGCGCATCAAGCAAGGAAGGATGTGGAGCGAGGCTCCTCATAATCAGCCCTACTGGGGAAGAGCTGGCCTACGCCTTGAGGTTCGATTTCAGAACCTTCAATAACGAATTTGAATATGAGACTCTGATCGCGGGGATGGAGATGACTCGGAAACTAAGAACCGAATCAATAAAAGTCTACAGCGATTCGCAGCTAATAGTAAATCAAATATGGGGAAACTATGAGGTCAAAGAAGAACCATTGAGGAAATATGTCACGAAGGCACACGAGTTGAGGGGGCAGTTTAAGCAGTTCATGCTCAAGCAGATCCCACGGAGCCAAAATAAGAGAGCTGACGCCTTGTCCAAACTGGCCTCTACCTCGTTTGGCACGCTAAACAGGGAGGTGCTGGTAGAGGTCGTTGAAGGTCGGACCTATGAGCAATTAGACACCGCAGTCATTCAGATAGTAAGCTTATGGATGGATCCCATCGTCCGGTACCTAACTAATGGATAGCTCCCCACGAGCAAGATAAAGGCCCACAAAGTCCTTCTCAAATCACAAAAATACGTGCTGACAGAGGGAGTACTATATAGGAAGTGCTACTTGCAGTCATGGCTAAAGTGCGTAACGCCAGAGGAAAGAAGATATGTCTTGCATGAGTTGCATGAAGGTATTTGTGGTAATCACGTTGGTCCGAGAGTTCTGGCTAAGAAGGAAATGCTATCTGAATACTATTGGCCCACCATCTTCCGGGACTCGGCTGAACTGGTAGCCAGGTGTAAGCCATGCCAGTTGCACTCCTCGGTTCACCACGTCCCAACTCAGGAGATGGTTCCCCTTCATAACCCATGGCCGTTCTTTCAATGGAGAATCGACATGCTGGGCCCATTTCCCCGAGCTCTAAGAGGTTATGAACACTTGGTGGTAGCAATCGATTACTTTACTAAATGGGTTGAGGTCGAACCACTCAGTACAATCAATAGCAGGTCGGTCCAAAAGTTCATTTGGAAGAACATAGTATGCCGATTTTGGCATACCGCGGGTCCTAGTCTCGGACAATGTCCGACAGTTCGCTAACAGTTCCCTCCAGGAGTGGTTCCGAGTTTGGAATTCAGCAACATTTCACTTCCATGGGGCACCCACAAGCTAATGGATAGGTCAAAAATATCAACAGGACTATCCTGCACCGCCTCAAGACGCGGATAGGATCTGCCCGAGTTGGATGGGTAGACTAGCTGCCTACCATACTGTGGGCCTACCGGACGGCTACCAAGGAAACTCCATTTGTCCTAACATATGGGGCCGAAGTAGTAATTTCAGTAGAAATTGGAGTGCCCTCAAGCAGGGTGCAGCATTTCGTGACCCAGAATAACGAGAAAGAGATGCGATTCAATCCAGACTTGCTCGAGCAGCAAAGAAAAGAAGCAGTCATAAGAATGACAAAGTACAAAGAGCAGGTCGCGCGGTACTACAACGCCAATGTAAGGTATCTCGCCTTCAAACTAGGAGATCTGGTGCTGCAAAAAAATTCAGTGAGTCGAGTTATGGGTACAGTCAAGCTTGACCCGAACTGGGAGGGCCCTTACGTGGTAAAAGAAGCTGACTACGCTGGGTACTGCAGGCTAGCTCACCCTAATGGGGACGAAATCCCACGTACCTGGCACAATTTGAATTTAAGATTTTTTCGTTAGAGCTCGCGCGTGGCTCGAGCTGATTAGAAGATAGGTCACGTGATGTTTAAGAATGTATCTAGGTCCTATGACAAAAGTAAGATCTTTTTGCTAAGTGTTTGAATAAAAAGATCATCTATTCCAATTCAAAAAGGTGTATAAAAAGGGGGACCATACAAAAGCAAGTTGGTCAACTCGGATCCAACCCTACTCTATGCCCTATCTACATATGTACTAAACACTACATAATTCTCCCCCTGTTGCTCCTGCTCGAGTTCAGGGAAAATCGTAGACAGGGTGGGGTCTGCGACCTGCGTGGCCAGGTCCTGCCCACACGCGTAGCCTTCCACAAGCCTGTCGATCTGGTGAACTGCTTGTGAGTTGTACTCAGACCATCTGCCCAGGTCGAATCCAAGAAAGTTCCGAGACTGCACGTCATGCATAGCCTGTGTACCCCACCTGCAGAACTGGCCCGTTAAGGATGGTCAGGTCCTTCATGAAATCCTCAGACTTCTTGAAGTCCTTGACGCCCAATTGGCGACCCTCCTCACGAGCAGCTTCAATCTGACCAGGCAGCTCCGCGGACTTCTCCCGCTCGACTTCTAGCTGCGTGGCTAGCTCGGTCGTCTTCTTCTTCTCCAACTCACAATCGGCCTGGGATTCGGCGAGCTGCTTTTTCATGGACTGCAACTCGGCCTCGGCGGCCTCGATCTGGCTCGATAACTTATTTTTGGCCGTATCGGTCTGGGACAAGTTCTCTCCCATATTCTCATACATTTGCGACAGCTCGGCGCCAGCAATGTTAAGCTACAAATTAAGCACAAGATCAGGACAAACTAAATGCAGGATACGACAAAGCACAGTCAGTTCAGAGGATTACCTGAGCCGCGCTGAGGTTGTAGTGCTCCAGTAGCTCGGCGTTGAATGCCAGCTAAATAAAGTGGTGGCCGC
Organism: Coffea arabica; assembly: GCF_036785885.1. Taxonomy (NCBI): domain Eukaryota; kingdom Viridiplantae; phylum Streptophyta; class Magnoliopsida; order Gentianales; family Rubiaceae; genus Coffea; species Coffea arabica. Next base: position 42,858,825 of record NC_092318.1, on the reverse strand, counting down.
ACGGGAGCAATGTGCCCCTAAAGAGCTCCCGAGCTGTCTCTAGAAATTGGGCTTAGTCATTCACCGACAACCCCAATTTCAGACAGAAGTGTAGGAGGTGTGGGTATGCGCTCAGCTCGGATGGTGGTTTCAGAGGAATCACGTTCCTCTGTTACCACATAGCTGGTGAAGACTTTGACGAGACCTACTGCTCCGCAGTGTTTACTCTATAATGCTCGGGCTGAGCGGCAAGGGCAGCGGATTGCCATTCCTAAGCGCGAGGATAAGTCACCTCAGTACGGGCCCTTTTGGCCGTCGTCTTCTTTCTTTTCTTCTTGGGCTCCTCCACGGGAGACGACTGAGCCGCTGCCTGAGAGAGGGGCACTAGTAAAGGAGGAGGAGCCACGCTGATAAGAACGGTGGAGGGCTCAGTAGCAGGCGTGCTCGAACTGCCAGTTCCTCTTATGTTCAACAGTTGGGAAAATCTCTTCACTACAGGACAAAGAGGAGGGTCGTTCGGACAAACTAGCTAAACTCATAAAAAAAAGAGGAGGAAGGGGGGATGAGATCAAGAATTTACAAGCTGCCAGCTCCTCAGGGATGAGAGGTCGGAGATCGGGAGCAGAGTCGTTCACCCCTGATCGAATCAGCCCCGCGGACCAGAGTTGGGCGTTGTTGAATTCTTTCACCTTCAACCGAGCTCCCGAACTAATCAGGCGGTCCAATTCGGCCGCTGGCAGGAGCGAAGGAATGGGGTCGGACACCTGGGTCTCCTCCCTCCAAGTCAAGGGAGGAAAGCCTGTGTTCTTCACATAGAAGAACTGGGCCTTCCAGCCTTTAATAGAGGAAGGAGTGTGCGAGAACAGCTCACGGATTGGGAGCTCCCCCCCCCCGCTCCTACGAGCTATGTAGAACCAACCGTAGACCGGACCGCTGACCTTTATTTGAAAAAATGACTTGAACAGGTCTAAAAAATAGGGTATCTCAAGGACTCAGCACAAGATAAAGAAGCCGAGGATCGACCGAACAGCGTTAGAGACGAGTTGGTTATCCGAATTCCCCAGAAGGTCAGAATTTGTAAAAGAAGTGAGGAATCAGAAGGCGGAGACTAACTATGAGCTGATCTCTATAGATGACCACAAAGCTTGGGGAGGTCGGCTGGCATACTAACCAGGTTGGGCGGCCCTGGCCTCGAACTGAAGAGGGATATCATACCTCTCCACCAGCTCATCTACGTTTGCCTGATCTAGGAGGGGGGTATTACCTCGACTTCCCCGAAGTCGATGTCATGCCCTCTTGAGGTTCCTGCCCCAGTATTAATGGGAGCTACTCCCAGGGAAATATCCTGAACAGCAGCTCCCCCAACAGGCTGGGCAAGCTGGTCGGACAGGTTCATGGCTCGAATTGGTGACCGAATGGGAGAAGGAAGATATTCAGAGTTAGACGAGCGGGAAGAAGATGAGCTAAAAGAGGAAGAAATTATTTCTATTGGGGCAAGTCAGACTACTCTATGCCTAGGTGCCGAACTAGTGATGTCTGAGTGTGTGGAAAAAGAAGACATAAAAGGAAAAAAGGACTTACTATCAGATAAGGAAGAAGAGCTGGTAGGTGCTGAGAAGGGGACGCTACTCTCGGACGAACTCACTAAGCTTGGTGTGAGCTGATGGAAATTTGGAAGTAGAGAAAATGATGAAGGAAACTTGAAAGTGATGCCTGGTGGGGCCTATTTATAGGCCACCCGGACGGGAAGACGAAGAGTTCCGAATTAAAATTTCAAATTTATTACTAGAAAACCATCTCCTTGGTTGACAACCGCTATCATAATGGGACATAACTCTTGAGGTGCTAGTTACATGAACGAACGTGTAAGTTACTCAGATAAATGCAGCAATCATGGAATCGTGGGTTCCGCACCGAACTGATCCGTCGCCTCGAAATTTGGTTCAGATTCATGCGACCTTTCGATGACTCTAGATTCAAAGGGGGGCTAGTGTAGTAGGGTCAATCCGCAAGCGCCAAGTGTCAACTCGGCCATGATAGTCGGCCAGCTCGAAACGGCAGGTCGGCAGGGGGAGCACCAACTCGCCCGAAGCCGCCGCCTCTCAGGCGGATGGACTTAGTGGGCCGCAGCCTCCGAACCATTCGGGGTAGTCACGCGGAACTCTAGAAAGACTCCGAACCCTAGGGGACTCCGACTCCTATATGGAAGCTACCACCCACAAGCCTATAAATATAGCCCCATACGACGACACAAGGTACGCCATCTACAGTACTCTATACTGTTACTTTATTCTCAAGCTCTCGCTGACTTGATCGTTGGAGCTACTAAGGGACTTCAGCCTCGCCGTCGCTTTTCTTAGCAGGGCAGCTCGCTCACTGTCTCCCCTTCAGCTCGATCAGCCCCAGTTCGCTCAGCTCACCCAACTCAGCTCGGGTCGCGTTTTTGGCAGTCACATCACTTAGCATTTTCAAGCTTCTTAAAATCATTTTACATAGAAAAATTTCAAGTTTGAATTCAACATGAGAGGATGTTAGCTTAATAAGCCATTGACAAATTTCAATATTTACCATTTCTTGGCAACTTTTTAAGTTTCATGCCAAATGACCACTAAAATTATGTTTAACCTGCCGAGAATGTAAATTTGGAACACTTGCGGAACCGAGCAAGATTGATGAATCCCTCTTAGAAATTACTGTTCGAAATAATATGTCTATGTTCATTGTATCTCTCCTATAAGTATGGTATGGCATTTGCAAAAGTTTGAGAAATACAAAAATATTTCCCCAAACTTGTTTCTTTCCTTTATAGATTTTTGGACTTAAATAAGAAAAAAATTAGGAACTACTAATCCCTAATGAAAGCTAATTAATGAACATTTTGTATTAATTTATTAATTGGTCGAAGCCTAGAAACCAGAAGTTCTAAATTCAATTCTCCTTTTCTTCTTCTTACTTCTTAAATCTCATTCTTATGCTGCTTAAAGAAATTCTATTGACACTAATGACTAAGTCATCATTCAATTGCAGCAGCCACCCTAAAACACAAGTGTAGATTATTTTTAAAAATAATAGAGACAATATTACTGAGAGATTACGCCACCAAACGTGGTCTTACGACAATGACAATATTGTATCCATTTTTACGTATTTAGTCGAATTTTATAAGTTGGCAAAGATGAAATTGTACATGTTAAGTGACAAGGGACACCATTAACTAATAAATAATGGAGAAACAAGACAATATTGTTACATTACAACCTAAGAAAAACGTTATTACAGCAATCAGCCCATTGTGAAGTAATAATTCTTAATCTTAATTTCATTGAAAGAGACCTTGCACTTGCTCTCAATCTTAGGGTGTGTTTGGATTGCAGAATTCCAAAGAAAAATTGCTACGCTTTCGTAAATACATTTTCCAATCACTTTTTTATTTTATATATATTAAATTGCTACAGTATTTTTTTTATAAAAAATTCAAAAAAATACAATTCAAACAAAGCCTTAGTTTCATTGGTTAAGTTGAAAACTTCCACTTAATCTCAAGGTCATCCTAACTAGAATACAACTTCAATATTTATTTTTCATTAGGTAGCATGCGCATTACGTTTCAGACTCTCCTGTTTAGTACGGGATTCAAAATATGCATCCAAGATTCATGTAGTAACTTTTTCCAGTGTTTTAAAGCTCAGACCGATAAGTGAGCCAGTGAGGTGTTGAGGTTGCTGTTCAACGAGTCTAACCGATTCAGCCTCAATTTAATAATATTTTTAAAAATTGAAATATATAAATATATGTGCACAGAATAAGACATCCCGTAGACTAATTTAAAACATCGCTTGATAAAAACATAAACATTTCCAAAGAACTTGGACTTTCAAAGATAAATTTTAGTATTTAATCTTTAGGGTTCAAAAAAATTATTCTTTTTCCTTTTTCAGTTTAATTGACAAAAGGAAAAAATGATTGGTTCACAATTTATTCCTGTTTACACAATTCATACGATTTTGACCAGTTCTTAGGCCTAGTCAATTCAAAAAATGAAATGGACTGAAACCACAGTCGTTTCATATAACCGATCGAACCTACTAGTTTGATCCAGTTTTCAAAACATTGACTTTTTCTTGTTGATAATAGGAACTACTGAGTTTCATCTAAACATCAAGTAGAGGCAATGGAAGGATTTAAGACTTTTACTACAGGAGGTTTATGATATTTACTTCTTTTTTTTTAATTTTTTGAACAATACCATTACAATAAATTGTAAAATGGTCCAACCTTATTCAAAAAAATTGTTTTTTAGTTCATTTTAAGTTTAAAATTATGTTGAAAAGTATCCATAATTGTCGGAAACTGAAATATCTACTCGTGCATTTTTATTTTCATGTAGCATTCTCTAACAAGTCAGTTCTCAATCCGTAAAACCAATTTTGATGAAATATTTTGACAAATAAATATAATTTTATTACTTGCATACATATGAAATCTTGCCTTCATCATGAGGAATGATAACGACATCTTATACTGTAACACCATTCGTTTTTGACCAATTTACATGAAAAATTGTCACAAATAAATATAAATTGTATCACTTGCACACAGATAAAGTATTGTCCTTTTTTTTTTTTTTTTTTGCAAACAGCAACTGCAGCCTACCTTCTATGGTCCTGATCTGCCAAATGAGACTGGCTTGATTTCCGCAGTCCATTTAGATTTTTTTTTTTCTCTTTTCGAGAGGCGGGCCAAATTGGAGCCGATCTCATTCGGTGAATTGGGCTGAATACTAACCTGTAATAGTGAATCAAGAAAGCAAATGGAATTAGACAAGCGTCTTTATGGTAAAGCGTAATACTATCTACGTTTGCTCACAATTAATTGGGTGCGGCAGGATGACGTGTTTTTCGAATATTTATCTAAAATTTTATTGTGGTTTACCATACTTGTTTTAAGAAAATGTTAATATTTGTCAAAACACTCTGCTTGGATTAAGGAGTATTTCAAAAACTAATTTTTTGTTTTTAGAGTTTATAGTAATACACTTCAAAAATACTTTAAATACACAAATCTTAAATACAAAACAAAATTAAAGAAAATAAAATAAACCTACAACTTCTCCCTTCTTTCACCTATCACCCACTATTAGAACTGTGAATTGAGTCGGGGCCAATGCGAACTTAACCCGCTCGACCCAAGAAAAAATTTAATAAGTCTAATCTTTTATTGAGTTTGGTTGAATTTGGATCTAAATATTATGTCCAAATTAAATGTAAGTCGAATTTAGGTCTTATTAGCCTCAAATCAACAATTCTATTGATTTCTTGAGAGCCAATAGCAGTAATTCATCACTTAAACTATAACTTTCTTTTTGGTTTAGTAAATTTTTGTACTGTTGTGATATTTGCAACTTCTCATGCCAAGTAGTCAGATTCTTGGTTTAGCTATCCCAATATCTCTAATATATTACCTACATGCTGACTTGCGGTCTTTTTTGATTAAACATACATGGGTGGTTTCAATGACAAATCATGCCTTTTGTATGCTTCATTAGTTTAAACTCTACTTGAACTAACCACCATCATTTTTTAGTCTATTTTCTTCTTTCTAGTAGGTTCATATACGACTCATGAAACAAATCGATTTGTTTACCTATTTGGATTTTTTTTATAGAAAAAAGAAATTTTATTAATCTGAGATAATGTCCACAACAAGTTTGATAACAATAAAATCTAGAAGAAAGTTCCTCCACATTCAATCATAAAAAATAGAACAAACTTATTTAGCAAGACAATGTGCAACATTGTTCAACTTTCTAGGCACCTATGATGCTTCCCAGATTGCAACTTCTATTTGGATTCCAAAGCTGTATTTCTATTCAAATCTGGTCACTATGATCAAAGGGAGTCGACAAATCTTATTACGAGCAAATTGAGGACCTTTGAAAATGTATTGACTATTGATCATGTTTTATTACTATTTTTATGTACTTTGAACTAATTGGATATATTATTATTAAAAAAATTCTTGATTTATGTACTTTTCAATGAACTATTACTGGTTCATGTATAGTTTTATTTTATGATCTTGTGAATTTTAAATTAGCTTTAAAACTTAATAGTTATAGTAATTATATTAAAGAAATTACGTAGCAATAAATGAGTTTGGCCTAAACCCAAATTAGATTTACAACCTGAATGTTTTGTGAATCTGGTATGAATTTCACATTTATCATCCCGAAACTTATAACTCGAAATTCGAAAGTAATACTAACTATATGAGTCGAGTTTGAACTTATTAAAATCCGATTCAGATGGCCTGATTAATAAGCCGACCCACTACCACCACTACCAATCATCGTCCCTCCATTCCTCCACCACTATTATTGGCCACTCCTCCCCCCCCCCCCCCCTCCACTTTGTTCTCTCCTCCTCCCTCTTCCTCTTCTTTCTCTCCTTTCCTTCTGCCTCCTTCCTACTCTCTTCTTCCCTCTTTTCCCTCCCAAGCCCCTCCCCTCCTTTCCACTTTCTAGTCGTGGTTGGAGAGGATAGGAGGAGGGAGGATGAAGAGGGAGGAAGAGAGTTGGTAGCAGTGGAGGAGGGGAGGGGCAATGGTGGATGGTGGATGGTGGATGTTGGTGAAAATTTTAAAAATATTTTAAAATACCTTAATAAAATTTTATATTTTCAAAATACTCCAAAATACATATAAAAAACACTTAATCCAAATGGACCATCTATGGTAGAAAATGTTTAACATACATTACTATAATAATTTTTTAAAAAAAAAATACCCCAAAAACACCTAATCTATATGGACCCTCTATTTTTTCAAAAAATTCTCCTTCTCTCTCCCCCACCAATTGCCAGGCGCTACCAACAACCGCTGCCACCTGCACCGGTACAAATGAGAAAAATGGATCACCGAGGTGATGGACTTCTTTTCATTCATATTCCTCCGCGATCTGCAAACACACACGGGTCCAGGTCATTAAGCCCAATGCGCACTCACATTTGTTGAAATCTTTTTTCGAGCTGCAAGTTTCGCCCAAGTTGGTTATTTTCTACAATTGGAGTTCTTGTTTTTGAATCAAGATGGTACAGAACAGAGAGAACGGATTCTACAATGACTCAAGCTTAGATAATTCTGCCTCATTAGAAATTGATCAACCTATAAAATGTTTGTCATCACAAAAGAATTCTGAAGTTGGAGTTAGTTTTCTAGGAAAAAGCTAGAAACTTCTAACTTCTTTTTGGGAGAAAATAAAAACCAAATTTAAAAAAGTCCTTCAAGAAAAACACGTTCAATTTTTCCTGAGAAAGAAAATTGAACGAACAAGAGTTTAACTTTTTTTTGGCTTGGAAACAATGTAATCCTTCATTTGCTTTCACTTTACATTCAAAACTATTATTGGTACTGTTGTTCACTTTACAATTGCTTCCAACAATTTGATCATCATTGCGTGGGACTGGTATGTATGATCCCAACTCTGCAATTCCTTTCGGTATTAAATGAATTCACTAACTATATTCTTTTAATTTTTTTTCTTTAATGCAGAGAAATTATCCGCTTTATGTCATGTTTCTATTTACAGGATTGCTTTTATTTACCTTCGTAGTATTTATCTCCTCATGTAAAAACACTACATCACGACTTGTCGATCTGCAGATGGAAATGGGGTGACTGGATTGTTAAGAGATTACCCAGAGACACTGGCATTGACATTATTCAGTTTTCCAGCCATGTCTGTTCTTGCTGGCCTGCCTTGTCATCTTGTTTATCTAGTTTCTATAAATTCTACAGTTATATCATGAAGGTTGGTCTCAAAATTGCAATCTTTTTTAGAGGATCTGAATATATGTTATATCATTTCAATTGAACGTGAAATGTAACTTTTGTACATATAACACGTATCTAGATTCACTAGCGTATATATAACACTATCAGTATATGAAAGATTTACCTTTTAAGGATGTTCACCACTCCTGTTCTTGGAACAAATATCTAGTATGTGCTTTGAGGAAATTTCAACAAATTATGATGTAAACCTTGCATTTTGTCTATGCAGGCATCTTATGAGCATTTTCACCAAAAGTATGTGAGCTTGGGAAAACCCCACAACAAAGGGATCCTAAACCACATTTAGGAGGCTCTGCTTGCTTCACAACCACCCTCTAGAGTCAACTTCATAGGATTAAATGATGTCAGCATCAAATGATCTGATTGCATATTTAATACGTTTGGTAGATGATTTCCTTGTTTCCTCCAATACATTAGTCCCACTTATAAAACAATAATGTGCCATGGTTTGGCAGCTGATTTTCTCGTCTTAGATTGATTACAAACTGGACAAGGATGGATAGCTTATAAGATTTTCAGGCCCTCTTCAATTAGTGACTACATATTCATACTTGGCCTCATATTTAGTGCCAGCTAATCTATGTTTATGTAAGTTTTCTAAGTTTGGAGGATACTTTAATTTCGTCATCACTCATCGGCATCTGCAATTAAGGGACAAATGCATCAGTGTTTAAAAAACTGTGTTAAACTTAATGCAACTGTTTGTGATCTTCAATTTTATAGGACTTTTTGAAAATCTTCAAATTTTTAAGGATGAAAATCAGAATTTTCTAAAACTTTGGATGAAAGCAGTTGGAGACCTTTCAGGTCCCATTTTTTGTGCTACCATTGCCATTAAATTCCTAGACAAATTAGAAATTATGCTAAAATCTCTTCAATAGTGTTACACTTATAGCCTTTTCTCTTTACTTGGGATTTTCCCCTATTTAGTATAACTAACAATTCAGTACCAGCATGTAAGAGAAGTTCTTTTGTTATTACGGGAAACCCCCAAATGTTATGTTATTATCACTTTGCCCCCTTAATTTTTTATTTAATCATCAAATGTGCCTTCCATTGAAATATCTTTTATTTCACTCGAGGCAAGGAAGAACATATTCTAAGAAAGGAGAGAAAGCAACTGAAAAAGAAAAGAGAAAAAAGAAAATTATAAAACAGGAAAAAAAAAAGAAGGTGGTGCTATACTTTGTCTCACGACAGGTATAATAACATTGAAAAAAAAAAAGAACTTAATATGGTACGGTTATGTATGGTGGTTTAGAGTAATTAGCACATTAGGTTCAAAATTGTTGGACTATTTTATGAGGTTCATGGAGACTCTAAACCTTATACGGGAAAAGGAGAAAAGAGATGGTCAAATTAGGACCTCATGATGGTTATGGTAATGCCCTTGCTAATTGAGTTGAGTCTTGGTCTGTTTGTTTGGAAGGAAAATATTTTCCAGAAAATGTTTTCCTGATTTTCTATTGTTTGGTTGGTTTATTGCTTTGGAAAAATTTTTTCCTACTGAAAATATTTTACATCAGATGGTGTAAAATGACTTCCCATATAAATGAACTGAAGTTATTTTCCATATCCGCCTCGTATGTCGTAAGCCTATCCATTCATGCTCCCCTACCAGCCTTAAGATTCAGAACAAAACCCATCACTTGTGCAATAGCCCAATAAAGATTTATAGTCTCCATCTCCTTCCAAACACCGGAAAAAACATGGAGAAGGTAATTATTTTTCTCGATAAAATTTTCCATAGAAGACATTTTCTATTGAAAATATTTTACATTGAATCAAACAGACCCTTGATGAAGAAACTATTGCATTCTTTGGTGCCAAAAAGAAGAAAAATATCTCACAATGATTTTTCTTTTTCAAGCAAGTCCCTTAGTCCGGACTTGGGTTGCAATATTCCGTTTCTACATCTATCAATTTGATCATTAGTTTGACATGTGCAATTCTCCATAGCAGATCACATGATTCCTGAATGCGTAGAACATATAGCTTTAATCACATGATTCTTGTAATCAAGTTAATTTGACAAGCCAGAATTCACGATCAATTCATCATTCAACACGTATATTACATTATTAATACTACCCCAACTTACATAGAGAATAATTGTCATTTGCTTCTTGCTCTTTGATGCTGGCAAATGATTAATGAGCCTTAAAATACTATAAACTCTGAATTGGCAGTTGCTGTTGAAGATTAATTAGTTTGAATATGACATTGACCACTTCTTTATTTCTTCTTAATAATTAGAGAATGAGTTGTCAATCTCATCCTTTCTATCTTAGTATTGATTGGGAACAATTCTTGATCTCAAACCTATTCTCGACCAGTTAAACAAAATGGTCATGATATATTTGTATGAAAATCTTTACATTCCCGTAAGAGTAAGAACTAAAAATTTCATGATATATTGAAAATAAGTAAGGATCCATAAAGAAATAAATGTAGAGTTAAAATCTTCCATCCATTGCCCATCCATCTCTTTCATGTAGGTATGTGATCAAGGTCCCATCTCCCATGCACATGTGGGTGAATAAAGTGCAGCTTAAAGGACCACATTCATCTCATATTTGCCATCACTTGTACTGCATTCAGCTGTAGTCTTGGAGCCTTCCCAAGCAACGCTACCTCCCAAATAAAGACGTCATTATTCCAAGTATTAAAACAACTTCGTTACAAAAAGCGATTGAAAATGTATGAGATATATCTGCGATCAACACAAACATGAAAATCGTCAGCAAAATAGAAGATGCGTCATCTTTTACTTTGTTTCTGTCACATAGAGATGTGAAAATTGTTCAAAAAAAAAAAAAATAGATGCGTCATCTTTTACTTTGTTTCTGTCGCATAGAGTCGTATATAAATTAGTCTTCCTACCTATGCTTTTATCACATTAATACATTCTCTACATTTTTGTATTTTGTATAAATGACTTCTTTGCCTTTAACGCTTGAGTTGCTCTTAAAGTTGGCTCAGGCATTTACCCAGAATTCGAATTAACTAGTCAATTTCGAGTGTCTCTCCAGGGCAAAATTTTAAGATTGAAGAAAACATCGACACAAAGAAGAGAATGTGTGCATGTAAATTAATCCCTTTAATTTTTAAATCTGTTAGATTACAAAGTAGAGAAACTTATTTGGTAGTTGGAGCAAGGAATTGATTCAGAAATATAGAATGGAAATATGTATCCCCCACCCAACTAAAGGAAAAAGGAAACACCCTCTAGAACTTGTATATAAAGTAAGGAAAAAGTTAAATGTAAAAGAAAGCCTTTCAACTTCCAGTTTGGTCCAAATTGATTTGGACTGAGGAGCTCATGGGATCACATGCACAAAGGCAACCCCAACCCGCAAGCTACCTACTGTTCGGTGCACTGTATAAAAGCATTAAATGGTTTTTAGAGGAACTCATAGACGACTCAATGTGACTAGGCTCCGTACTAGATCAAGCAAGGTATCTAATACCAAATCCAACGAATTCATTAGTTCCAGTTTTAGTTTAATTTTGATTAGCACTTCAAAAAATCAAGCACTAATTTTTCTTTCCCTTTGAAAAAATTCTTGTTTGGATTGCCATTTTTCTCCAAAATTTTTTTGTATTTTCGTGAACACATTTCTAAAGCATTACAGTATATATTTCCACGAAATTTCCAAAAAGTAGCAATCCAAACAGGCAAATATCCAGGGAATTTGCTAGCCCATCTTTTTTATACAATTTTTTTTTATTAGTTTCATAGATACAGATTGAAGGAATTAGATTGTACTTGGAGAAACAATATATTTCACGAAAAAAAATGGACTTTGTCTTGGTGGTTTATACAGAAAAGTATAGTATTTTTCTTGAAATTGTGTTGAGGCATTTTGTTCTTTGAAATGTTAACCAGCTGAGATTTATTATTGATGCATGTTAACACAATACATGTATTCCCAAAGGTCATTTCTTGCAAGATATATGTGTTTCTTTTGTGTAGAATCACATGCAAACTAGACCTATATCAATAATCCAACCTGAATCCACATTAAATTGTCTGTTTACTTAAGTAAAAGAATTGAAATGCAGAATCTAACATGCTGTACGTTAGCGTCCTTGAGATTAGAGATCTGACTTCCAATAAAACAATATTAATTTTCTTAATTAATCCAAACTTAAACATCCCTTTTGGAATCTTATCGATCAAGAATTTTTCGAAAATCGGGTAAAACTCAACTTCATTAATAGCAATCACCACAAAATGGTGAATTTAAACAATTGATGAGAGTAAAAAATTAAAATGTGTTTTCCGACCTCTGATTACTGTTCCCATCCTCAACCGACCAATAGCATCAGCTTCGCTACCCAAGTTTATCCACTTAATTTTATAATGAAATTGTAAACCCTATGGAGTATTTGTTAATGAAAGTTCAAGGTTTTGTTTAATGCATATTAAGGAACTAATAGTACATTATTGGCTTATTGCTTAGATTAAGGAGATAAATCCAAGATGCATGTTCTCTAGGGTTTCACTTCCAATAAAGATTATAGCGGTAAACCCTTAAGCTTTGAATTAATAAAATAAAGATTTGAGAGTTGCTTGCATCAATGCCGGAAGCATCTAAACAAACAGAAAAGTGTGATATGCTAATTTGCATTTCAGATTTGTACTGCCTGGTGGCTACATTGGCGTCACAAGGATAGCTTAATTGCTAAAAAAAAAAAAAAAATTTATTTAATTACTTTATTTTAGTAGATTTTCTATTAATTAAACTAGTGTAATGGCTCGGTGTTACTATTAATTTTTTTTTGTACAAGAACGACATTGATATATTTCAAAGAAATTCTCTAGCTCTGCCATGCATGTTCTCCTATAGAAGATTTTGCTAATGAGTATTGATTATTGGTCAGAAATGGTTGGGAGATACAATAATGTTAATCTTTCTCAAAAGGTAACCAAGTGCTTGGCTTCATTTGGATCGAGGGATTTGACGAAAAATTTAAAATTCGTTCAAATTACTCTAATTATTTGGATTATTTAAGAGATTTTTAAATTTATAATTCACCAATTACCAAAATACATTTTAAATACCATAATAATTTATAATTTATAAATTCAAATACCTTCTAAATAATCTAAATAATTAGAAGGATTCGAGAGGATTTCAAACCCTTGTCAAATCTCTCATTCCAAACGAAGCTCTAGAATTTAAATTCTACGGAGTAACATTGATTGCCTTATGAATAATTTGGAGTATTTGACAGTCCAATATGCTTTACATCCCTATAGAAATTGTTTCTCAAAGGAAAGTTTTACTCAACTAATATCACATGCATTACCAAAATATTCTTCTCCTAATGGTCTCATAATATCTCAAGAAAATGATTGCACATAAAAGTCCTGCATCCAGCTGCAGCCTACTTTCACATTGCTTGTCTTCCACTAAAAAAACCAAGGAAATTTTGTCACAATAATTGCCAACAAAAAATAAAATAAACAATGAAAAAGGAGAAAGGGATGTGTCGAGTTTTGAGTTGATCAAATGACCATCATTTGTTCAACTCAAAAGAAAGATTAGACACACGTATATGGGAAGACCATGGACAAGAAAAGACTTAAAGTTATTATTGAAATTTTGGGACAGTCCATTTAGATTGTTATTTTTTGAAGTTTTTTTTTTTTTTGTAAAAAAATATAATAATTTAATATAGGTAAAATAAAAAAATGATTGAAAAATATAATTAAAAAAATATAAATATTTTTTGAAAAAAAGTTTCAATTCAAATATTTCTTTTTCCCTTTTCCAATTCTCAAATTTCCCCCTTCTCTGTTGGAAAAAAAACGTTGAGAAGGACTTGATCTAATAACTAAGATTGAGAACTTAAGAATAAAAGTCTTGATTCAAATTTCTATTCTCTTCACCGCTTTTTAAATTCCATTGTTTCTCGCTGCAAAAAAAATTAAAAAAAAAAAAGAAAGAGAAAAAGGAAAAGACCGTCAGTGATCACAACATTGTGGGACGTGTCAGATGTGAGCTAGTGAGGTGGGGCCCCAAGCTCGTACAGAAATCTCCAGCATCCACGTGAGAAAGAATGGACGGTGTCAGTTGACCGACGGATAAAGCAAAGGTGGCTTCACAATGAATCAAAGCCACAAGTTACAAATTCACACATTTCCAAAGGCTTTAGAATCATCACGTGCCCTTCAAAAGCTTTCAGTTCGACCCAGTTGGAATGTCACGTGCCGTCAATCATTTGTTGCTCAATTGGGTCCGGGCCCAAAATTCTTCTTTATTTAATCTTTAGACTCTTCTTCTTGTTCTTTTTATCCCCTCTCTTTTTGAAGATCTTATTTGATTTTCATCTTTTTGACTGGATTTTCCAGTTTTTCAGATGCTTATTGTCTAGAAAAGAATGAAACAGGATAGTAAAATTTCTATTCCATTTGCTTTTAATGATTGTAGAGGTTCAAATAGTCTGTTTGGATTGAAGATTATTTGAGAAGTTTCGTTTATGATTCGTTTGGATTAAAAGATTTGACGAATAATTTGAAAATATCTCAAATCGCTCTAGGTTATTTGGATTAATTGGTAAGTATTTAAAGTTATAGTATATGAATTATTTAATTTTATTTAAGCATTAAAATAATTAGTGGATTATAAATCCAATTACCTCCTACGTAATTAAAATAATCTTGAGAGATTTGAGAGAATTTCAAATTTTACGTTAAATCCTTCAATTAAAATACAGTCTATATTATATTATTTGGAAAATAACAAAAAAATAATATGTTTATGAAATAATTTAAAAAAAAAACCATTCTCAACATGAAAGACTAAATACATGACCATATAATCGTATCAATGGATGTCATTGTCTGAATTTGGTATGAGTACAAATATATTGTACCTCTAGCCTCTTCAACACTGCATCTTTGGTTGGCCTAATCTTTCATTATTGTATATGTCAAACAAATCACATAGTAATACTAGTATATTAAGGATATATCCAAGTTTATGATTTTAACCTTGATCTTCTTAAGATTCAAAATAATGAGTATTTCTTTTGGGGGCAATTTGAAACAGAAAGGTGATATAGGTAATTTTAATAGCTGACAAGAAAATAGTAGGTTATGGTTAAAGTTTTCCCCTTTGGATTGCAATTCTCAAATAATTACATTATAGCATTTTTTGAAATGTGGTGTATGTGAAGTTACTGAAATTATTTGACTACGATTAGAAAATGTGCTTGGAGAATATGCAAAATAATTTTTCGAAAAAGTGTCTCAATCTTGGGATCCTAGGTTTAAGTTTCTTCAATGAACTCAAAAAACACCCCAATAGTTTCTTTTTTTTTTTTTAAGAATGAAAAAAATCACAATAGATGAATGATGTACGTATGCTGTACGAGAAGAAGTTGTCCAAGGTCAAAAGAGAATAATGTTTATTATATTCTATATAATAAACAAGAAAACAGCGAATTTGTGCTGGTGATTACTTCCTAGGACACGCTATAGCCTCCCCTAGTACGATATAAGGCCAGTTCCAAAAGTGGAATGATAACTCAAATTAAATTTGTATATAACCCCACCTAATCTTCGAGATTAATTCGCCTAATCATGGGCTAATTATAGTTATACACAAATGTTTTCTTTTCCCTGAAATTAAGGAGAAGTCATAAGCAAACCAGCAAAGCAGTCAACAAAAGTTTGTGCCCAAAGGGATTAATTGCATCAAGTCAACTGAATTTGTTGAATAAACTATTTCTTGACCAAACCCTCGTAATATAAGCCAGGTCTTTCTTTATCAATCCAAGAAAGCAAAGGAAGTAAAATATATCACAGAACATGGTCAACTAGCTACACTGTTGACTCGCTAACTTGCGTAATCCTCTACGGTTAAACTAAACATTAAACTAATTAACAGCTATTATTTACATATAAAATCCGGCAATATGGTTCAAGAATTCAGGAAATTAGGAAATGCTCTTTTTCACCTTTCTAGATGCAATAAGGATTTACAATATGGTGCATATCTAGTCTCTAAAAAGTATAGAAATTACATAAGTTTTATTTTTTAAACCTCCTACCATCTCTACATCCTTTTTATCCTCAACTATCAAGTTCAAGATTGGGATTCGAACCCTGAATTCACAGCAGAAAGAACTCTGAAAACCATTTTCTAGTCACATAATATATATGTAAGTACCCGGACATGTAAATTACTATACACTACATATATACGTATGAAATTAGCAAGTCATTTTCACAATTACGTACATGTCATCCAACGAGGACCACGCAGTCAACCTTCTCATTCATTTCCAAAAAAAAAAAAAAAATCCTTCTCATTCCTATTTAATAGTTTACCACATATTTTTATTTGTAAGACATATATGTGGGTCTATTAATAAATTCTTGTGCTTCTTTAGCCAAGGACAAAGACTTATGTATCGAATTGGCAAGTCAGGGAAAAGGAAAAGGAAAAAAAAATGAACACAGAAATACAAAGGCAGCTTCATTGAATGTGATGCTCTCATGCTCGCTTTAGGACTTCGGTTAACAACCTCAATCTTCATAAGAACACACTTTTTTCCACGCTTAAACAAGAATTAACTTTTTATAAACTGACAGTTGCTACTAAAGGTTAAAAGAAAAACTCACAAAAGCAACATGTCGGGTAAACCATTGAGTATTTTTTTTCTTTTTATTCAGTTGTAAGTGTGTTCATGAATATACGTATGCATGTATGTATATATGTGTATATGTATATATGTTAGTAGGTTTTATCCGTCCAATTGAAAAAAGTTGAGATACAAAACAAATAAAAAAAAGAGAAAATTCAATGTTTATTGTTTTACAAAATTTGGATATGTTGAGGGAAGTTATGCTTTCAAAATTCTAGAAAATCCTAGAATAATAAAGAATTTTGGTGATATCCTTGCAATCTAATAAAATAGTGCATAATACAATATTATGTTAATATCAAAGACTTCTTGCAGGTTTGCTCCTCATTAAATGTCACTATTATTGATACACCTACGCATTTGGTACTGTGCGTACATAAAGTCAATTGACGAGTTGAGAATGCATCAATAAACAAGAACCAATCTACCGCGATCACTGGAGGGGTAGTAGGTAGGATGATATATGAATTTGAGAGGCTATATGATAAAAGTGGAAATATCTATTCCATTATTTATGAACAATTCCCCAAAAAAAAAAATTAAGAATCATGAGTATAATCACTGAGATTGGCGCAATAATTAAGAGAAGGCTCTTAAAATTTTTCTCAATTTTAATTTCAGAGTTCGAATATTGTGATTAGTCGTTACTAGTGAGGGAAGGGATAGGAGGATTAGAAAGAAAAAAAAAAAAAAAAAAAAAAGAGAATCGTGAGCAGTGAATGGAGTGAGAATCTAGTTCCTCGCACCAAAAGAAAAAAAGAGAAGATAAACAAAAGAATCAAATTCATCTGTTTCATCTATTAAAATATTCTCATTTTACTATATAGTCTTTTTTTTTCAATATTTAATAGTAGCTGGACCTATAAACTCACTAGAAACTCTAATTCATTTTTTTTTTTAGATTTTAGAAAAAAAGATAGAATTATAACAAACATTCTCAAGAACTTTGGATTTCTATTAAGGTTGATTTTCTAGAAATTGAAAATCACAAATCTAGAACATATTCATGTAATGAATTCTTATAACCATAACTAATTTTGTAAAATCATAATTAAAAAGTCGGCTTCGAGCAAAAAAAAAGAAAAGAAAATGATAATAGTTGAGATAATATAAAATAAGAGTTCGACTAGCCACCCATTATATGGGACAAATAAATTTCGAAGCTCTTTTCTCAATTTGACAACAATGTCTAATGATTTCTCTGATTTATTATTAAAGAATAGCATTTAGTTTTCTTTTTTCTTCATGAAGAAGACAGGATGGGATAATGAAAGCTGCCCATAAATTCACATTCAAGAAGATGTGAGGCACTTATGCAATAGTAAAAGCAGTTAAAGGACTATTTTAATAGGGAAGGTTCGGAAAATGACTGTTTGGTAAAATTGGAAAATTATAGAAACGAGCAGTTAGGAAGTCTTCTCTCACTTCTGTTCCAAGTGCCTTCCCTGCAAAGTGTGCTACGAAGGCACTGTTAAAAGGGAGACAGAAAGAGAGAGAGAGACAGGTAGAGAGAGGAGGAGAGATAATAACAAAGCAAAAGATAAAAGAAAGAAGGCAACAAATTAGAAGTGCAAACAAGGCATCCTTTTCCAGCATTTAATAGTTTGCAGGCTCTGTTTTTTCCAGAATTTTCTGAGTTAGTACTGGTTTCTGGAGCTGACTTTCTTGTTAGAAACTCTGATTGAATTCTGAGCATTAGGGGGAATTTTGATTCTGGGCTCTTTTGTTTTGGTTCGTTTGTCGCATTTGGCAGATGGGTTTTTGGTGAAATTCCATTTGGTTGAGTGAGACGTGAGAGAATTGTATAGGAAATGTCTTTCAAGAGCAGAGGAGGAGAGCAGCAACCATCGAGAAGCGTCATATCTCAAAAATGGACTATTTTTCTCTGTATTGGTAGTTTCTGTGTTGGAATGTTTTTCACTAATAGGTAAAATTTGAATCTTTTTTTGCAAATACAAATCTTCTGTCGGTTTCTTGAATTTTGCTGAGTTACGATTTTTTCTTGATGTCGGTTTTTAGTTGTTGTGGGCTATCCAGTTCTTTAGACTGCATTTTTGGTATTTGATAAAATTTGCAGCTTGTTCGGATACAATTCGTTGCTGTTTCGAGGAAATTCGCGCGTGTTTCAGTATTTTCTTGATGATTGAACCGTACCATTTCATGGTGATATGTATTTCTCAATAAGTTGGGAGGTATTATAAGTTTTGAGTCATTTTGGTGTTTGAATTCAATGATGGAGGCTGAATTGAGTGGATTGTCGATTGGTATTTAGCAATTTCACGAATTATAATCTCTCGTCTTGTGTTTTGCGTCTTGTTATGTTTTTGACTCATGCATGATGGCTTGAATTTGTTTATTTGTTGGCCAGGGTAGATTTTAGATCTGAACTGGGGAATTTTCTTTTAAATGCCTTTATCTCTAACAAAATCTTCATCTAATGTATTTTATACTTCCCTATCTAAGTTTTCATGTTTCATGCCGACTTCTCTTTCTTCTTCTCGACTTCTTTTTATCTGTGTCTATATTGCATACTTTGTTTGTTTTTCAGTTTTGGCGTAGCTTTTGCGTGTTTGCACATTTCCAATATTGATATAGGATAAGTTTACAATATTGAACATCATTGTGGACAGAATGTGGGCGGTGCCTGAATCAAAGGGTATCACAAGAAGTGCAGGAGTAGAAGGAGAGAGCCTAAACTTAGTTTCAGAGGGTTGTAATCCTAAATTTGTGAGTACAATCTGTTCTTGACGGTACTATGTCCCTTACAGCTGAATTTACTCTGATATTTTTTCTTGATTATATTGTGATGATTCTGCTTCCAGTTGCAGCAGAAGTATGTAAAAAGGGATTCTAAGGACATTTTGGGAGAACCCTCTAAAAGTCAGCAAGCCATACAGTGGGTTCTCTTCCGTTTTTCTTTTCGGCTTAAAATGTCTTATTTTCTTGGTGCACCTCAGTTGACATTGATTTCTTCAAATTGATCTTTCTTCTTATTTCTATGTTGTAGGACATTGGACAAGACAATTTCAAATTTGGAGATGAAGTTAGCTGCTGCTAAGGCAGCTCAAGAGTCGATTCTCAGCGGATCTCCAATATCTGAAGACATGGAGAAGACTGGATCGTCTGGCAGAAGAAAATATTTTATGGTTGTGGGAATAAATACTGCATTTAGCAGCCGAAAAAGAAGGGACTCTGTTCGTGCAACATGGATGCCCCAAGGTTTGTGCGTGCTTTCTGCTTCCCTTTTCACCTCCCAGAGATCTAGGACAATTTTCTGTTAGTCCAACTTATTTCTCTGAACTGGTACTGGATAAAGTAATGCTTCAAATTGTAAAATAGGTGAAAAAAGAAGGAAAATGGAAGAAGAGAAAGGAGTCATCATTCGCTTTGTTATTGGTCACAGGTGATTTCTACATTCTTTGGACGTTTCAGTTATCATACTTGTTACTTCATCGTGTTTATGAACGCGTTTGTTTGAGTTCATCATATTGCACCTGTTCTGTGCCAACACTTCTTTACATTGAAACAACTTCTTTAAATATTATTAGCTGAATATAAAGACCATCTCCAAAAATGGAAATGCACAGAAATAGTTACATTCTCCAATTGATCCAGAGGATGTAGTGGAAGGATTCTGTCCTTCAAAAATTTTCGTGTTTGAGGTTCAGAGCAAGTATAATCTGACTAACTTCCAAAATGCCAAAATTAATATGATTCTGATTTTTTTCTTTTAGCTTTGCATCGAATTCTCTCCTTCAATTTCCTTAAATTGGAAAAAGCCAAGATCTGCTGAGAGCTTTCTCACATTGGATTTGTCACACTGACGTAGAAAAGGCCCCGTTTTTGGTAATTCTTTGGTTGGAATGGGGGAAAGATCATACTCTTATGTATTCCAAGCAAAAATCTGAATCTCTGCACTGCTAATTTTAACTGTATGTGTGAAAGCTTTGTATCCTTTTTAGTTCCAGAATATCATGTAAGCAGGCATGCTTGAGTTGAGTAGATAGAGCAACGGTTGATATTTTCTTTCTGATTTTGGATCATACGCTGAAATTACTCTCTAGGATTTCTTGTGCTTCATCTTCTTGATGCAGGTCTATAACACGTATTCCTTTTCTATCTCTGTCCTTTTATCTTATTTGATTTCTCTACTTTGACAATGCAGTGCCACGTTAGGAGGAATACTGGACAGAGCTATTGAAGCTGAGAACAAGAAGCATGGAGATTTCATGAGGCTGGTAATGGTTCTTATGCTCATCTTGCTGAAAATGCTGCAACAGACCGCTTCTGTCCCTTGTACAGACTAGATCATATTTTCATTTCTGCCACCTGAGCAGGATCATGTTGAGGGATACCTTGAATTATCTGCAAAGACAAAGTCTTACTTTGCTACTGCTGTTACTATGTGGGATGCAGAGTACTATGTCAAAGTTGACGATGATGTGCATGTAAATATAGGTACGTGAGGGCTTATAAGACTCTTACTTTTCCTATATGAACTGCAGCATTTTCAGATTTAATTTGTTTCTTGCATGTTTTGAATTTATTCTATTCTTTATTTGGTAGGGTTTAAGATGATCCCTGTAGGAGAATAGTTTTCTGTAGAAATGTTTTAGAGCAATTCTACTTCTCTTTATTTTATTTGATTAATATTTTAGAGTTGATACCCTCCCTTGAAAGGTCTGTTGCACACCAATACTACTTCACTGCCTTTTGCACCACAAATTCCAGTGAGCAACTTTTACCTACCACTTTCGTCGCTGCTATTGCCGTCACTACATCCACAGCTATGTCATTGGTCATAGCTGCTACAAAATGACACTGCAGTGAAAATAGTAGTGGTGAAGACAGTAATCCGGTGGTTTTAAACATGTGCCATTGTTGATTCTTGGTGATACAGATGTGAATTAATGGTTGTAGAGATAAGTAACAACTTACCTTTGGCGGCTGGGGATTGGAACTAATGCAGGAGGCCAAAAACAATCAATGGGTTGAAAAAGTATGTTTGAGTGCC
This sequence comes from Coffea arabica, assembly GCF_036785885.1. Taxonomy (NCBI): domain Eukaryota; kingdom Viridiplantae; phylum Streptophyta; class Magnoliopsida; order Gentianales; family Rubiaceae; genus Coffea; species Coffea arabica. Next base: position 42,837,320 of record NC_092318.1, on the reverse strand, counting down.
AGTTCAGATGTTCCTTCATATGGGCTTTATGGTGTTTTAAAAATGAGTTATGCCCCCTGAAATTTGATGGTCATTCTTAGACTAGACAATGATTATGAGAAAGATAATCTCTAAAGCAATTGGGTTATAATCTTTTAAGCAATGGGTCATTTTTCTTGTAAAAAGGATATTAGGTGTGAGCACATCCCAGTGAAACAACGCCAGTTGTATTATAGCTTCATACAAATTCTAGCATCTCCTTATCCATTATGTTTGTTGACATGATCTAATCTTTTTTTTTTCTTGAAATTGTTGCAGCAACACTTGGTGATACTTTAGCAAGGCATAGGAAGAAACCAAGGATATATATTGGTTGCATGAAATCTGGACCAGTGCTTGCTCAGAAGTATGTATAAAATCGCATCCATGTTGATGTGCGTTGAATATTGAGAAGTAGCTTTAGCATCTAACATTCTACTTGGACTAAATTGAACAGGGGAGTAAGATATCATGAACCAGAATATTGGAAATTTGGGGAGGCAGGAAACAAGTACTTCCGTCATGCTACAGGACAATTATATGCCATTTCAAAAGATTTGGCTACTTATATTTCTGTCAACCAGTTAAGTGTTCTTGTGAAAAGTAGCCTTGCGATTAGAATCGAGGCATTTTGCGATTTTCACTTTCCTGAGGAAAGTTTTGATCATTATCTGCATGATGTATACAGGCATGTACTGCACAAGTATGCTAATGAAGATGTGTCTTTGGGATCTTGGTTTATTGGGCTTGATGTGCTGCATATTGATGATCGCAGATTATGCTGTGGAACTCCGCCTGGTAAGCAGCTTCTTCTGCATAGTTTTCCAGTGTTCATATATTCCTTGTTTAAAAATTATGCAGAACTTACCATATAGATGCTAATTCTGATCAACCAAGCAGTGTGACATTTTACATGAGTTCAAGCACCACGGAATTTGATATGTCAGACTCTCTTAGATCTTGACAATATGTTGAACACTAAGTCTGGTTTTCCAGAAGGATTCCTTTTGAGCTTTCATTTATATATATGAGTACGGGTGTATATGAAGCAGGCAAATTGACATTACCATCATCATATGACTAAAATTGCCACCTCTAGAACAACTTCTGGAACACTTAGTTCATAGCACAGCCATAATAAATATAATTATCAGCGTTGAACTTCAATATGAATCAAATTGGAAAATCTTCTGGTTGAAGTTTCATAGTAAGATGGAATCTCAAGGGTAACATTATGAGCTTAGCTTTTCTGAGATGTTGACAGGCACTTCTTTGTTCAGTTATGCTAGAAATCACATGTCCACGCACAGATTTTTGTTATGTGGGTTCCAGAAACTGCATTATTCCTGCTTGCCACTTATGAATTGGGGACAGATTTATGTAATAGTGATACTTTGAGCTGGATCTGGGCAACAAACTTTTTTTTTCCGTCTTTCACATGGGGGTCCAAGTGATAATTGATACCTTAAAACAATCTTGGATGTGGGATTTAGTCACATAGGAAAAATTTTGTTACACTTTTACTGCCGAGGACTTTATGCATGGCCACTTTGTTCATCCCAAGCATTCTGTTTTACATAATCATCAATTAATGATGGTCCTACTTTCATGATATCCCTCTTCTGACCAGAGCTTTCCTTTCGTTGATAACTTGTTCCTCTAGATTGTGAATGGAAGGCACAAGCTGGCAATATCTGTGTAGCTTCATTTGACTGGACCTGCAGTGGCATCTGCCGGTCTGTAGATCGGATCAAGGAGGTTCATCGGCGCTGTGGGGAAGGTGAAAATGCTATTTGGACTGCTGCTTTTTAAGAATTACCAGCCATTTCTTCCAATCTCAGGAAGTAAAAGGAACGTGAACTAGGTGCTAGTTTTCTGTGTCATGCAAGAGAATACAGGGTATAGAATGTTATATACACAGTGGGAAGAGAGAGAGAGAGAGACAGAGAGCCTAGCCCTTCTCCATTTTAGTAGAGAAGGTGGCTGCCAAAGCAGTCGATAGCGGGAAAATGGCTTTCAGTGTACCTTTTTTTTACTGCTCAAAAAATGCTAAATTGTAAGACATAGTATGTATAGATAAAAAGTTAATAAATGCAAGATTTTTTGTGCTCTTACTTTCCCTTTTTCTTAGATTTATTACTGTTTCTTTATCTTTTGCAAGTAACTTGATGATGATGGCAATTTTTTTTCTTCTTTACTAGTTACTGCAATTTTTTGTATGCTTTGCCCTGTTGCCCCATATGACTTTCTGATATCATGTATCAGCAGAAGTTCTTGTTTATGGGAAATGGATGGATTTACAGCAAAATCTATCAATTGGATTTGTAAGAAAATCTAGCCCATTTGCCCCCACCATAGCTGGTGAATTCTTGACTGAGCTTTCCTTAAATAAAGTTAAATTGAAAATTTTCATTCCAATCTTTTGGTGTTTGAAACCTAATACAATTTGTCATCACTCCAAGTCAAGAAATAAACAGAAAAATGATTATACAAAACAAATTTGAAAGTAAATTCTGCCTGCCTTGCAGTCCTGATGCTCAGAAAATCCAAAGCAAATTCAATATCCATGCCTGCACCACATTCTTAAAGTCTATGGTCCCTTCTTTCCTTAGCATATTCCATTTATGCAGCCTATGGATGATGTGCTTCATTCCCTGCAGTTACAGTATCAATTTGTTGTAGAAATTAAGCTACTCTGAAAATGACAATCTGTGATATCTCTGCAGTTATGAGCAAGGATTTGCACTAGAACGTGGTATCCTAACTTGTAGACCTTCTTGAAGACCTTATACACTTTTTCACAAGCACAGGAAAATGTTACTGAAAAATCTAGATAACACGCATAATTGAATTGGTAATCTAGTACAATCTCTATGCTTATCTCACCTGGATTTTGTTAAGGAAAGGATAAAACTATAATTAAGAAGACGAAATCTAGGTGAATTTGACATTAAAGATAAAAAGGCTGAAAGGTGACAAACTGTGATATCTTTTGTGAACAATTTGCAGCTTGCCATGGCACAAAAGATGAAAGGGCTTGATTTCTTTCACTTGTCAAAGTTCTGTACAAATTTGGATATGAAGTCCTTATCGAAAAAGTGAGTCATCTTATTTGATTGTTCGGTTTTTCTAATTACTCAAAAAGATCAATCAAGAAAGGTACAGCAGCTGAATGATAAAAAGTCATAGTATTAGACATGGATTTTGTCTTTTCTTTCTCTTGGCCTAACATCATAATGCTATCTAGCTGGATTTTGGAACCAATAATAAGGTAATATGTACTTTGATCTGCTAAAGCATTTACTCTATATGCACAATTCTTCTGTTTTTTTTTTTCCCTTTTTATTCCTCCAGGCATTATGTAGGAAACCAAATATGAACCTTGATCAGATAATTTCCTTTGTGCTTTTTGAAGAAAAAGAAGGGACAAAAAAAAAATGAACAGTGCTGCAACTTTAGAAGTAATCAACAAATGCACCTGTAGTTTAGTTGTGATTCTGTGCAGTAACAGGGTCAAACTAACCATCTGCATAGTTGATTTTCCATCTCCCCTTGCTATATCATGCTTGAAAACTTCGTCATATCCCAAAATTGACGTGCCATCAAACATTTTTCACAAGAAAATGAGCATTACATGTAATAAGAAGATATAGGAAAAATTAAAGAAAGTGATGTATGGAACAGAAATAATCTATATATGCTAATTAAGAGGAAGGCAAATTGTCCATGATGAATATAAAGCTTGAAAATATTGGATAAACAATACAACGTGATATTGGCACGGCTCAATAGAAAAGCTGGCTCCATGCAATTCGAACCCTACTTTGCCATTGAACCGCACCAATATCCCGTAAAATCACAATGTTTACAAGCCTTTGTTCCATTTGAAATCCGAGAACCCCTTAACATGATGAAGGATGAACAAGTATTGAGGCAGGAGAAAGGAAAAAGAAGAAGATTTGAAAGAGACATCTCCAGGGACACAAGGGCAACTTTGAAGACAACTGGTTGCTTGGGATGCTTTGTTTCATTGGGAAACTATTGTATAAAAAGAGAGCACGAGTCACATTTCAATGAGATGAAGTTGCATTGAATTCTTCAACTACTAAGCAATTAAGGAAGTTGAAACATTAAAGTTCAGAAGGTGCAGCATATGTGGAAAAGCTCACGCAAAAACAATTGGAGCTTTTACTCTCTGCATTAAATGGTTATGGAGGATGGCAGAGGATGTTGGCTTTCTGTTCAGTCCGAGGCTCCTACCATAGTAGCACAAAATCCCTTTGCCCTTTACACTCTCTTTTTAAGTCTTAACTATTCTTTCGAAGCACAAAAATCATATAATAGGGCATGAATACTGATATACTAATACATACGAGGAAAATATCAAAATAGGTAATGTTGATGGACATTAACTATTTATTATGTCCTTCTTTATGTTTTTATGAGATGATTGCCTTTGTTTTCTGAATCATTAGTATTTCAATATCCGAACTTCTTTAATTTTCATTGCTTTGTTTTTATTTGGAGAAACCGAGTCATAGCTAGAGAAGGTAGTTAGGTAGGTGGCTGAAGGCAAAGAATAAGTCTTATGACTGCGTCAGAACATTTTATATTTAGCTAGTTACAAGTGAAGTATAAGAAGTGTTTTACTAACTAATCTGTACTTCGTTTTCACACCGGTTATAAGAATAAAATCCCTCAAAAAATGTTTATAATTTGTACAGACCTATATATGATAGCAAAATGGTTTACTAATTCATAAGGAGATCCAAACTCTTATGCCTCGCTTGAAAAGAAAATTTTCATTAAAAAACTTTTGTATTTTCCATAAACATAATTTTAAATCATCTTCTTACTTCATATACATCAAATCGCTACGATACTTTTTTTTTTCTAAAGAAGTTTTGGAGCCTTTAAAGTCTCCGGAGGATTAAACCAACCCTTTGAGACAAGAAGAATAAGTTGTTCCTTCATAAATCAGGATGCAATAAATTTCACCTGTCCAAAAGAATCCTGCCTTACATTGTCTCGTCCAAATGTCCGCGGATCTAAAGACACTCAATTTACACTTTTTACATGATAAATAGGTAGAGGTCCGTACTTCAGTCTTATAGGTAGGGGTTCATTGCCTAATCCTAAGCTTTTATCAGTAATTCAAATGCAAAAATTCTGCCGAAGAGTTCACACTTTGATCACGAGTTATGACCAAAAAGATGAAATTTTACACTACTAAGTCCATAATGTTTCTTCCACGTTTCGATGTATTTTATCTTGTTAATTTTCTATATGTCTCTGGACATTTTGTTTTTGTTTTGGACTTTCTTTGGTTTCTTACAAAGTCTAGCCAAGAAAACTTTTGGAAATAACAACTGTTTTTTTTTCTTTTTTGTTTTGTTTCTGTAAATTAATAAAACGAGTATTTCCTTCATGCTTCCTATGAATTCTATAATTTCCGCTTTCACCTTTCAATCTCTCTTCTCGTTCTTGATATTTCTTTTCTCAAAATTTTCCGTTATAGTTCTTAGGCTACTGGATCATTAAATACCAACAAGTGATATGGTCAAGTGATAATCACAAAAAAGTTAAAGAAATCCATGAATTCTTGTTGAATTAATTAATCAACATGCACAGAGATAAATCACGAAGATATTAATTAACTCAGATCAGCCATAAGTTTGGTCCAAAACATATGTCAATCTTTCCACTGTGGCTGCTGTTGAAATAATTCCAAAGGCAGATTACTAGCAAGAGCAACCAATAGATGGAGGATGTTCTGGAAACCAGTCTAACAATCCCTTGCTTTGGACAGATTAATGCTTTTAGCTTTACTTTATTTAAAGGATATTACAAAATTGTTGCATTACTTGATTAATCGAGGTTGAATCATTTGACACATTAACTTGTTAAATTGAATCGTATTCTATTGGTCAAAATAATTGGGCAGAATTTTGTTGTATTGCAACAGAATAAGTTATTCTTGTCCAACATATTTACTCTTTTTTCTTTCTTTTTTGTCGAAACGATAATTGTTTTCATGGTGATAAAAGTATACATTATCCGGACAAGGATCCACAAAGCTATACAACGGTGCACATTAGCATAGAGGAATAGAATTAATCCATTTATAATCTTGACAAATGCTCAAGTCATAATTGCTAAGAGATGTAGTAATATTATTGTTATCATTTTGATGCACAATGATACTCAGAAATTTCACATCTTGATGTAGAATGATATGTTTATGTACTATGTACGTCACAAAATTTTACACAATGATTTCTTAAAGTTCATATTTTAATCAAAATGGTTGAAATTATAAGGCAAATTAGGTACCCTGAATCATAGTGGAATGGTTATCACCACAAGAAAGGTCATGAAATGAAGGAATTTTTTGCAAGTGCTTCTGGAGATAAGATTACTTGCCATCTTTTTTGTTCTTTTTTTTTTTGGGGGTGCTATGGAGCAGTTTAGCTTACATTACAAGATCGATTGCTAGTTTCAATAGATTGCTAGGACATTGACTATTCTTTCCTGGTCAGGATTTTGAGCTGCCATGCTTGACTGAAATTTTTAAAGTCATAAGTTTGTGTGGTAACAAAGAAGTTTTCGTGTTTATCAGTTTGTCACCATCGTCTTCTACAAGTAGTTCCAGGCTGACCTTACCAAATTTGCTCAACAATCAGCTAGCAATTCTTTTACCTAAAGAGCCATGCTTTCCTGTTTTCTTCTTCTGTTTTTCTTCTGCTTCCCTTGCTCTCTTCAAGCTCATGCATCCCATTCCTTTAAGAAGCTCATCCTTCCTTCAATTGGTTCTGAAGCTTGTGCTTTCGACCCACATGGTGGAGGCCCCTATACCAGTCTAAGTGATGGTAGAATCGTAAAATACCAAGGTTCAAGAATTGGATTTACAGATTTTGCCACCACAGTTGCAAATAGGTATGTACATGTTCTTGACAATATATATGAACTAATTTCAATGCTATAATATAGTATTTTAGTTGTATTTGTAGATGGTTTGTTCATTTGGCACTCGTTTAAAAATGATTGTTGTATTAGTTTTTTTTTTTCCAGATGAAGTTAAATTGAAAATTGTATTAAGTGCAAGAGGTGATAAATGGCAAATTAGGAACAAATTTCCACTTTGGTACCTGCTGTAATTTTTATTAAAAATGTTTTAAAATCAAGCATGATAATTGCAGTAGAAAGTATATTTTGAATATTTTTTTTCACGACAACGATAACGTTTTTTTATAACCTAATCTATTCTAATTTAGGGGGATAGTAGCCTAAAGAAACTGTATAAGGGGTTTAGTAGATATAAGAATCTACTAGACCAAAGAAGTATTTCGACACCTTTTTTAGATTTTTTTCACTGCAAATAAAATTCGAACATTTAATCTACAATTCAAAAAGTGACTTAGTGATACAGTGGTTAGAAAGTATATCTTGAATATGCTTGATTGTTTCAATTTTGGTATAGGTCCAAGAAATTGTGCGATGGCATAGTTCCAGGTGACAATGTTGAATTGGCAGCTAAATGTGGTAGGCCTATAGGTCTGGAATTCGACCAGAAGACAGGGGACTTGTACGTTATTGATGCATTTCATGGTCCCATGGTTGTTGGACCAAAGGGTGGGAATGCAACTCCACTTACAAGCATGGATGGAGTCCCTGTTGATGTTCCTGATGCAATTGATGTTGATCCAGTCACCGGAACAGTTTTTTACACAGATATTGGCCCCGGAATCCTTAAAATCAAGTACATGTCTATTCGAAATTACTTTGCATTTTCACTTTATAGTCCATTGGGGACTAATGGTATGGAAAAGTGGAGGAAAAAATATATATCATATCGTTCATTTATTACTTACTCCTAGTTTAATTTTTACTATAACGTCTTATTTTCTGTACAATGATAGCGTAATAAATTTTTCACTTAAACGGATTTAGATTCATGATGCATGTGTAAAACCATTATCACGTGTCACAAAACTAGACTTGCCGGTATGAAAAATTTTTATTCCCACAGGGCAGAAAGGTTTAACCCCTAAGCTAATGCTATATATGAATATTTGGAGATGTGAATTATCTAATAATATGTGCAGGAATATGACAGCATTCCTTCTCAGTGGAGACACAAATGGAAGACTACTAAAATATGATCCAAAAACGAGGCAAAGAACAGTTCTGCTAACAGGGCTTTCAGGGCCAAATGGGGTGGCAGTTAGTAAAGATGGCTCATTCGTACTTATCTCAGAGTATGTTGCTGGAAGAATTCGAAAATTTTGGGTTAAGGGTCCCAAGGCTAATACCTCAGAAGTATTGGTGAATCTACCAGGAAGTCCAGATAATATTAAGAGGACTAGTTCTGGTGATTTTTGGGTACCAGTAAACATAGAAAACTTGTTGCCTAGGAAGACCACTTTTCCTCTGGCACAGAAGTTTAATTCTTATGGTCAAATTTTGGAGACAGTAAACTTTTATGCAGAGTACAACAATATATACATTACTGAAGTCCATCAACATCTCGGTTCTTTATATGTAGCATCTGTATATGCAAATTTTGTAGGTGTTTTCAGGGGAGTGAGGTGTTGACTGTTGAAGATTGAAGTAGCATGTATCTGTGATATGTTAGCACTGCTTGCACTTTTGAAGAGTCTGATGGTTACCTATTCAAGGAACTATTGGCTATATGGCATTTTGCGGTATGAATCTCATACTACACCATATTTGCTTATTCTTGGCTTTCTCTATTACTTTTGGAGATAATTGCCTTTGGTTTCTTAATCTTGGTGTTCAATGCAGCGGAACTTCTTTCTAATTTTATTGCTAAAATGGACCAAAGGGAGAAGGTCGGTAGACCACGTCGTTTGGATTGCAATTTTTCATCAAAAAATTTGAAGTGACTTTTTCGTTTTTATACATGTAGGATGAACTACATTAAACTCTAATTACACTCTTGATTTGGGTATGAAATATGATAAATAAGTAAAAGTCTTTTTTGGAAAGCAATTTTTTTGAAAATTTGTTACGTTTTCTATGAATATATATTTTTCAATTACCTTTTTACCTCACATATACCAATCGTTACAGTAATATGTTTATAAAAAATTTAGAAGAGTACAATCCAAACATGACCTTTGTCTTTTCCCAAATCACATTACTATAGGATCAGATTGAAAAAAATATAGAAGAAGTCATATATTAAGTGTTATGTTACCACTGATGGAAGAAAATATTTGAACTCTTAATTTTTCACTCCATAAAATCACTTAAAACTTTTGTAGTGGCCAACAGCATCATAAGTTGTTGTTGGTCGTCCCACATCACTTGGCGGTGAATTGGGTGATCTCTTTTTTCTGTCGTTATATTATGTTAGAAAAGAAAAAGGATGAACCAAAAAGCCCTAGAAGCTAGAAGTAACAAATTTTCATCAGGTACAAGGAAAATTGCGTTGGCGTCCCTTGTCCTTTGTCCATGTCACTAGTAGAACCAACATGACTTTTTTGGTTCAAATTAGCTCAACTTTAGTTTGATAGTGTAACAAAGCTTGATATTCGTAACATAACATCGGTTACTTTTCATTAGCTGAAAATTTATAAGAAAATCATACGTACCTTCTTAATAAATTAAATAATTAAAATTATTAGTTTCTTCGGCTAACCCCAAAGCATAATACTCTTTAAAAGTACAATGAAAAAACAACAAAAATAAAAGAAACAGCAATATAGTTTATTTCAATAAACATGGTCAATCAATCAAAATGATCACGACTGCAAATGAAGTTATTATCCAATGTTAAAACAATCAATTTTAGGGCAACAAGAGTTAAAAGTCCTAGGATCTAGTCTTAAAATTGCAAGTTTGGTCTAATTTTATATTGGTGTTCGCGTTGCTCTGTTAAGTTACTTATAATAATATTAGTATAATAGATCCCACCAATAGGATTACTTTTAAGTTTTAACTTTCAAAATGCAAAGTTTCAACTTAAAAAGGACTAAGTTGCAAATTTTCCTTCGGTCCAAAATCTAGGGTATAAAAATAATGATAAACTTAAAGGGTACGACGTCGTATCAGGAAGACTCCTCTTCCCGTACAGGAGTCGTATTTTCCAAGACATTCCTTGTCCTAATTATAATAAAATACAATTCTTCTGCTCTGTTAGGATAAACCTCCTAACTATTGAATTATTTGTTCCAAGATTTTCCTTTTCTTGGAGGCCACTTCTTCTCTCCTTCCTTGCTCTTTCATCCGGTTTGCTTCCTCTTTTTCTTCCTTCTATAATCGATTATATATATACATATATTTACTCCTTTACAGTTCTGCTGCAATTGAGAGATTTGTTGTCTTATTTCCTACAAATTATTGATCATCTTTTGTAGTTTCTGATAAAAGTTTCAAGATCTTTGGGCATGGCTAAGAGCTCTTTCAAGTTGGAACATCCTCTGGGTACATTATTCGATTCAGATTCCGTTCTCCCTTTTTTGTTAAAACTTGTTTCTTTTTGTTGTTAATTGTTGTTTATACTTCTCTTGATTAGAGGAATTGAGTTGTTGGATGTTTATGACTTTTAGATTGATGGATTCGAGAAATTTTGCAATGTTTGATCTGGGTTTCACTTTTTTTTCCCTTCCCTTGGTGGTACGGTTAAAGGGTTCGAGAAATTTTGCGATTTTTGATCTAGGGTTTTCTTGGTACTTAATTTGGTGGTATGGATTCAATTATGGGTGATAACAAATTTTCGGATGAAGAAAACATATGGGGAAGAAAAGAAGGAAAATTTACAGTATTTTTGCTAGCTTGATAATTGACTATTTAACGCATATAATTTTCTTGGATTTTTTTTTTCCTTTTTTTTTTGTGGTTTTCGGTGTAGAAAGTGATTTTGTGATAGATTGTTTCTTCAGTGTTCTTTTTTTTTTCTTTTTAATGTAACTATGTCTGGTTGATAGGAAAGAACAGGGGATATTAGGAACTTTATTCAGGCTTTGACATGAAATTTCTGTTAATGTCCTGAAATTAAGGTAATGGACTGCATTGAAGGATTAAATTTTTGTTTGTTATGAATTGTGAATAAATGTGAAGGTTTTGGGTTTGGGTTTTATATGTATTTGTAAGATTACAATGATATGATTTGAGGTGTGGTAGCTGATTTTGGTTCACATGCCTGTCACGAACATTGTTTCCTAGACATGTCTGAGAGAGGATAGAACATGATTCTGTAAACTGACAATCTAGGTAGCTGTAGATGTGCTGAACTTCTTTTGGGGGCTGATTTGTGGATGTCCTATGTTTATATGGCTAAATGTGTTGTTTTCTTTGGTCCATTAGGTTTAGGTTAACTGATGTATCCTTCTGTTAAGAAATTTCTGTTTTTGTAGACTTTCATTGGTGAGCGTATTGATCATGTTGTTTCCTTAGGAGCTTAAAGTCTGAACGAATTGTTGATACATTTCTTGTTTGAAACCTGGGAATTGTGCTGTTGTTGTTTAAATTGATGGTTTTGTGGAGTAGAACTCCTACCCTGTTTTCTTGTCTGCTGTTCTAAGATTGGTTTACTTTTCATGTCAGAAAGGAGGCAAGCAGAAGCTTCACGCATCAGGGAGAAGTATCCTGATAGAATTCCAGTAAGACTTCTGTCAGTAATGGCCCTATGGTGAAATTTTTTTAGATGTAAGTTTAGTTGTTGACTTATCTCTGCTGAATTGTAGGTGATTGTGGAAAGGGCTGAGAAGACAGATATTCCTGATATCGACAAAAAGAAGTCAGTTCATTTTACCTGAAACTTTGATTCTTTGTTAGCATTCATAACTAAAAAGTTGTGCATATACTATATTGTTTTACTTTTTTTGGGGTCTGCTACTTTAATTGGCGTCAAATTGTGAAGATTTATCTCCACATCTGCAACAAATGAAGAGTTCATATTCCTGTTTTTCTCTGTCTTTTTTGTGCATTGTGGTTGCCCAGTTAAACTTGTGGTGGTATTTAAGGGTGGACACAGGGAGGGGCCACGGTGGGTGTTTCCTCTCCGATGTCTTAATAACTCTTGGAAGTTTTTATTGATTTTAATAAGTTTGTACAGAATCCTTTCCCTTTCAACTCCGGATGGTTTGTCTGTTGATCAAGACCCTTGTCTATCTGTTACCTCTTGTAGCTATATAAAACATACTTTGGCTTAGAGTTTGGGCATGCTTGTGAGATTGACAGTGAGTGGAGGTCCATTGGATACCTCTGGGCATTAGTGTGCCATTGATGGCATAGATGCACAGAATTAGGAACTTTGTTTTAGATGTTTGACGCATTTATCTGTCTGCAGCATGACTTATTGAAGAGTTGAGTTGCTTGATTGCAGTAAAATTTTTAAGTTGAATGCAGCATGCACCTGGGTTTTTTACTTGGTTTTGGTTCTCTGTTATTGATTTTGGTGTTTAAGCTGAATCAGAATTAAGATTTTCCACCATTAAATTTTCCTCTTGAAAGGTGAATCATCCTCTGTGTATGTTCAGATACCTTGTTCCCGCTGATCTCACTGTCGGTCAGTTTGTCTACGTGGTCCGGAAGAGGATCAAGCTCAGTCCTGAGAAGGCAATCTTCATATTTGTGAAGAACGTTTTACCACCCACAGGTATGGAGCTTTTCCCACCACTGTGCTCTAGTATATTTCCCTTAATTACTGTGCATTAATTCCATTCTACATTGTTACAGCTGCTATGATGTCTGCAATTTATGAGGAAAACAAAGACGAAGATGGTTTCCTTTACATGACCTACAGTGGGGAGAACACGTTTGGTTGCTTTTAAGATGCTTATCCAAGAACCTGTACAATGGTGGATCGTTTGTAAATATTCGCTGATGTTAATGTCTCCCAACCAAAGATAAAATGTTGGGATGGAAACTTTTATTATTAAATCTTAGTATTTTACTGACATTATGGTGGCTTAGTAATTGCAGTCTGTGTTCATATGAATGTGGATGCATGTTTGTTTGTTTTCTGTTTTTTCTCGTTTCTATGTTGGTCTGTAATGATATACAAAAGGCATTCGTCTTTCAGCGATTTTATGCAAATTAAAATTGAAAATTTGCTGATCAAACTCAAAACGATTTTATAATAAATTTGATTTATTTTAACGTCATTCAGCTTCTTGAGTGAAGGATGATTTTAATCCAAACTTTGTATGATGGGAACAACATTCATCACGGACCACATAGAAACGAGATTGTATGGTCGAAATACTGAATGTTTCCTACAGGGAAACCCAGATTGTAGATGACTCCAATTGATGTTCTTACATTTCCAGGTTGAGATTGGGCTTCTGCACATATAATGAAATGCTGTGTAAAGCTTCTATGCTAAATAGCAATCTTTAATGAACAGTCTAAAAAAGGCACAATTACTAGAGAAGGTACATGTATCTTGACCATCTAAGTCAGAAATTTAATTTTCATCCAAAAAAAATTAAATTAAAAAGTTTTGAGCAATTACTTATATATTAAGCGCTTTTTATCAATCTTTCAATGAACGTGGGACGTAGCCTTGTACTCGTGAACCTATTTTCCTTCTTCATGAGTAACATTTATATTAAATTCAAATTTACAAATTCGTCTTTGAGCCTATTTAAATTGCTCAATAATGTAAGTTCCAACTTAGCACTCAAAGTTACCTCTTATCTAACTCACCGGCCAACTGTGTTTCAATATCAAAACTGGATCCCGAATCTTTACCAAATCTGGCTCCTCATTCGAACGCTAACCGAACCCACTCTAAATTTTTTTTCGATTTTGCGGAAGATTTTTAATTCTGATTTCACTTTGTTCTTGTTTAAAACAAACAATAAAAAGCTACAAGCATCTAATAAGTAATCACTACATGGTTTGGTAATCTAACACAAACACAAAATTGCCAAAAAAAAAGTAGACACAAATTTTTAAAATTTACTGTGCAAATCATGAAAATTGAGCATAAAACCGTGTCTAAAATTATACTTCAACAAGAACATATATAAGCTGCAGAATATACATATAAAACAAGAAAAAAAAAATAAACTCATAAACCACTTTCCATTGTTTCTAGTCGATTGAGCAAACCAATCCACAGTTCTCTGAAACTGCCTATTCAAATGCCCCAAGAACTTAAAAAAGGTGAAAATTACAAGAATCACTTTGATGATTTTCTTTTCTGGGATTGATCCTTTATCCACTTGATTCCCAAAGATGTTCCAGTCTTGACCTTTTTGGCCCCAAAAACAGCTACTGCCTTAGCCTTAACAAAACCTGCAGAAGCCACCTTCTTGAAATCATCCATCTTTTTTCCACTTTTCTTTATCAATCTCTTCTTCTTGTCCTCTTCACCAGTTTTTCCCGTACCCCATTGATCAGCCCAACTTGTTCCGCTGCCCTCCATTGAAAAAAAAATTCCCTGAAAAGTTCAACGAACTTATGATGTTTTACATATGAAGTTATCAATTTATAAGAAAGAATTGGGTTTTCTATTATGGAAATTTAGCTAATCAAAGATTTGATAAATTATTGGAGAGCAAGAAAAAGGGTTGCAGAATTTAGACTCTGTATAATTGCAGAGACCTTTTCGTTTTCTCCTTTTGGTTGAATATGGAAGTTGTGTAGAGATAAAGAACGTGACGGATTAAAATATGGATTTAGTAACTAACCAATTACATATTGAATTAGAATTCTATTTGTCTTCGGATAACTTTCAGAATTTTAAGGGACAGATTGGGTTATGCTATACTTGGGATTTTATATTTTTTAATTTCTGTTAGTCGATTATGGGCGCTGATTAGGATGATTTAATGAGAAAGAGTATATATATAGAGTAAAGTTGCATATCTTTTAGTGCATGGTTTAATTAAAAGATTTCTGCTTAATAGGCTCTAATTAATTCACACGCACGTCTATTTACCATTTAAATGCACGCACACGCATATCTATTTATCCTCTTACCTGTGGACATGTCACCGAATTACGTCTGTTTAAGATTGTTATGGCTTATAAAACAAATACTTCATTTGGAAGTGCTTTCAGTAAAAATTGTTTGTTAAATGTGTTTTTATTATTATTGTATGGATTAATCTCATATGTATTGATAGTATATACGCTATCAGCCTTAAATGAATAATAACTAGGGTTAATTTCAGAAACCTCTTTCGAGATTCATTCTAATATCACCTAACATCCTTAAAGTTTCAAAAATCTCACTTACCTCCCCCGTCAATATGATATGGCTAGATGTCTCGATCAAGGGCATTGAAATGACAAAGTTACCTCCAACGTTTCCTTAAGTAGCAAAAGGTTGGAAAAAGACGAAAAGTTCTATGAGCTAAAATATCTAAAAACAAATAACAAGAATGCCATCTAAAATATTTTTCTCCCTCTTTGTTGCAAAAATCTTTATTTTTAATGTTCATCTTTCCCTCTTTGCGGCAAAATTTTTGTGTTTATTTGCTACAAAATCTTTACTCTTAGTTTCCTTCTTGTTGCGACCAATCTCTTGAAACTTTTGCCTTTTTATAATGTTGAAATAGGTTTAGAAGTTATCCTTACATACAACAGTATTATCTAGTTACTAAATAACTAAATTTATTACTTATTGTAGCTACACTTTCTCATATTATACGTCTAATATTCCACATTATTTGTCTTTTTATATTTCAAAATTCATAAATCAAATTGCACCAGGATAAAAGTGGAAGGATAATATAATCTCTCTCCTCCAATGCATTTTTTAATATTATTTTTTATACATAAGGGATGACAATGTTACACAAATTATCATTCAAGAGGAGCTATGTGAGATTCTTGAAACTTCAAGGGTGCTAGGTTATATTATGATAAATCTTAGGGGAGGTTTCTGAAATTTACACAATAACTATGTACATTTGAATTTAAAATTTAAATTTTATACATGTATCATAATCCAAACATAATAATGTATGCACTATTAGCATACGTAAGATTTACTCTTATTGTATAAGTACATACTAGCATATGTGTTTTTTTTTGTTTGATGATGTGTAATTTAGAAATTTTGATATGTATTTATCTCTTTGTTCATTTCTTCACTTATGATAAAAAATTTCCAAAATTAATTATTTGTTTTTTGAAATACAAAATTATTTTAAAAGTACGAATTCTGAGCTTGTGCTAAAACCGTTCTCCATTATTAAAAGCTTTACGCTTTAGTTTACGAAATTGTATTTATGAAATGCCTTGAGAGTGCTTTTATCATTCAAAAGTAAATTTTTCATAAAAGCACCATCATAATGATCATAGTGTTACGTATAGGATTTAACTGGGGAAAGCTATTTCCTTTGTTGTGACCTTTAACTCGGTTTATCAACGGAGAAGAAAAATATAGCTATATTTGAGAGTTCTTTCAACTGGACCAGTCTTGCAAGAACTAAGAGCAAACCCAACCTCAAGAAAATCAAGTCAAAGCAGTTTGTTTCATCTGGGCTATGCAAACTTGTTTTCGAAGAGAAACAGAAAATTTTGAAATTTGAAATTTATATTTTGGGCTACATCAGTTTGAGCTGCTTTTTTTTTTTTTTTTTTTGGGTTTCTGCCTTCATTGACAATTCTGTTTCCAGTTCAGTTGGTTCCTTGAGAATTAGGGTTTTGTTCACCCTCAAAGCATGTAGAGATGCTTAAAATTATCATGTATTATGGAAAATTTCAAGAAGCCTAGTGATATTTGTTATTAGTCATAGCAATGTTCGACTAGGAAGATAATTAAAAAGCTAATTTGCTTTCTTAAATTACAATTAATAGGTTATCTTAAATTAATTAGCTTTCTTAGAACATAACTAATTCATTGTTGCTAATTTTTCATATGCTTTGACAGAAAATTTGTGAAACAGTAATCAATTTCAGAGAGTGATCCCAATTTGTGTCTCAGTCATCGTGCAAAGGTTTTACCACAGAACTAGTCTGGAAAGCAATTGAACTTTTTTTACGAGATTTGACTGTTATTTTGAATTTCGCAAGCCAATCCTATCCTTTTTATAACAACACAGCCAATCTATTGTGCGTAATATAGTTAATCTCTCATTTAAAAACACACACAAAAAAGGGGAAAAAAAAAACCTACAAGGACTATAACACCATTAGCTTTCGAGAAATGTTATGGACCTTATGGTTAAGGTTACTGCATGGTAATGCCTTTCGCTTGTGTCAACAGCAGGAATAGGTGCCCAGCGGCCCATACATACGAGACTGTGGATAAGCCAAGCTGCTCGCAAGCTCTAACACTTGATTCAAACTCAATTTAACCAAGTTCAACTTCGAGTTCAAACTATTCAATGTACATAACGAGTCGAGTCTGAGCATCAATATTTAGTAGTCGAGTGCTTAATGGGTCTAATCGAGTAGTTGTATTATTTATAATATATATATATATTTAAATTATGAAATGATTATTATGGATTCGTGTCTTAGTAAAAATCGAGTTCGAACTCAAATAACTCAAACTCGAAAAGACTCACAGTATTCTCAAACTCAATCGAGTCGAGTTTGAGTTTAATTATAACAGTCTCGAGTCAAGCTCGAGCTTGTTGTTATGTACTCATTCGAGTTCAAAGTCGAGTTCGAGTAGGATTGATATTGATTAAGTTTGAAATCGACTATAGTACCACTTGAGTTCAATTTAACTCGATAGCATTCCTGCATACATGTATCTTATGGCCTTCTAGGTCTCCAGCTAACATTACCATGTAAACAGGCTTGACAGTTTTTGTCAGCCCGTTCATTCAACTTTTTGCAAATTTAGTACTGATTTTGAACATGAAAATGCTCCAAAAAAAATTGTAAATCTCATTAATTTTATTTTAAATACAATTCAAGTAAAAAAATTTTTTTTTTAGGACTTCATTCGTCGTACCACATTAGTCCAAGACCAATTACTAAACTTGCAACTAATTGGACCGGACTCATAGTTGCGTTATTGCTTTGTAAAAAAAAAACAAAAGAAACCTTCCTATGTCGAAATCAAATGCGGTCCATTGAATCCTACTCCTAGATAAATAGAGGTATCAACTGTTTCGATGCTGTTAATGCCATAGCCCATATTTTAGTTCCTCCACAAAATGCCAAAATTATCCTTCTCAAGTCCAAATGCATTTTGGACTTAAGAGGGGCAGTTTCATCATTTCAACATAAATTTGCTGTGAAATAAAATGTAGGCTGTGGCTTTATCATTTGTCCAATTGTTTGCTTTTGCCTCTGAAAAGCATTCCATTTATTTTCGTGCTCTCGCCATACTCTCTCTCTTTTTTTTTTTTTTTTTTTTCTTTTGGGGGTTAATTGGAGGCCGAATCCATATTACGTAAACACGTTTTGCTACGCTCTTTGCTGGCTTGCAGCCTCTTGCCTACACAATTCTGAGATGCCGCTCCAATTGTAGGCCCCAACAGCGTCAATGGTTGGGCCATTACGCGACCTTCTTTTCAGAGTTCTGCCATCCAACGCCATCCGTAGGCCCAAATAACGTCAGTGATGGGCCCTTTCCACAGAATGCACGATATTGGACAAAAGTAGGCTGTCCAATGCTGTAATTAACCGTTTTATCAAAATAAATAAATAAATAAATAAAAGATGGGTAGAAAATAAGAAAAATAAAAGAATTATACCATGAAAAATAGATAGTGGAATTAACCTTATGCTCAACCATATACATTTAAATTGTTTCCTCTCTTCAATTTGTTAGTTTTCAAAATTCAATAGTTGTATTGTATGTGACTCAGATCAACATAATTAGGAACAATAACCAAATTAGCTAGCCTGCAAGGTAAAATATTGTAGTATAGAAAGTTTAGGAATAGTTGTGGCTTTCCTTTTATTTTTCTTTTTAAAAATTTTCTTATTTATGGTTTTTTTTTTAAAAGTTGTTCACTGGTGGTAAATACAAGAGTAAACTATCTCAAATATATTGGCTCTTCAACAATAAAAGCGACACATTTTAACCTTTTAGTTCATATCCACTGTTGGATCTGTCAAATTTTATTATTGAGGGGGCGATTTATCTCTTGAAATAGATAAAGAGCAAAAAATTGACTATTGGAGTTGTTAAGGGGCTCCTTCTTTGTGAAAAAGATATATCATCAAAACCACTTTATTTTATCAAGTGGGTGTAATCTGATTTAAAAAAAAAAAAAACTGTATGGCATGATGTGTGGGACAAAAAAGTGACTTTCAAGTAACAATGGATATAGTTTCTAGAAAAAAAAAAGTAACAATGGATATCAGGCCCAACCTGGGGTAGCTCGTGTGGTGTGTTGCTCTTCTTTATGATATGGCCACCAAGGATCGAGTCTCTGGGTTAACGAGTTCGAGAGGAATGGACCCCAGCTCTCAGGCCGCAGGAGATTGGTCGGATCAAAGGCTTGGATATCTTGTGTCGAAAAAAAAAGAAAAAAAAATGACAATGGATATCACGATCATACATCATATATATGTAAAAATTAAAAAATTGTATATAATTTATGATTGTAGGGATCGATGTCATTGTGGTCAATAATGGCATCTTAAACGTATAACAAATATTGGTTAATGGCTAGGAATAAATTATCACTGAAAGAGAAGGAAGGGGACAAGAGCACCTAAATTACTTGGAGATAATAGTGTGAGATTGGTTCAACTATTGGAAGAGTTGGAAACATAATAGTTCCAAGAATGGAAGAGAAAGTTAAACAAACGAAGTTAATGGGAGGAGGGTTTCTTGCCAGAAATATGGTGGTTTGGATATAGGAAAAAAATTCATGGTCAGTTTTGTAGTCGTACAATGCTAATTTATTGAATTTAACATGTCCAGACTCCAGATTAGAGAGTATAAATTAAGTTCAGTTTACACAATCATATCCGGATATTTTGTGTTAGTTGTACCTAAAAAAGGGTCATTTAAATTTTACACTAAGTTTTATAAGTATATGGATGGCTAAATAGCCTAAATCTAGTTACTACAAAGTGTATAAAATGTAACATTAGATTTTCTCAGTGTTTATGCCACGCATGCTATGTGTTTTTTTTTTGGTTTGTTTTGGTAAATTACATTCGTGGTTATTACAAGCTACTCTTGCCTTTTGAATAGATACCCAATTACCAAGTAATAAACATGGTTAAAAAATAGATTACAATTTTGTGTAAAGACAAAAAGGGGGGGGGGGCACTTGGTTAAAAATCTCCATGATAGAGTTTGTTTGGACAGGAATTTGTTTGAAATATTATTATAACATTTTTTATAACATAATGTGTATCAAATAAAAAAGTAGGTAGGAAGATAACAACGTGTTCTGAAAAATATATTTATGATACAAACAAATAATTTTGCGCAAATAATGCAAAGTTTTCTCAGCCCAACGTACATATCTTTATGCTGTTGCTTTTGTGGTTGTTTCTCTTTAAACCTATGGTTTTGAAGACTTTGTGAAACACACCTACTTTGCATGTCTGCCGGCCAAAGAAATAGCATCACACTAAGTAGTGTACAAAATGTAAAACTAAAATTTTTCATGTGTATAAATTACAAGATCGAAGTTCAAAATTTTCAGGTTTATTATGGCAAAATCTAAATTTTCACAACTGCACAAAGTGCAAAATAAAAGCTTCTTCATGCGTATGCAACATACGATGCTTAATGGAGCTTTGATCAAGTATGCTTTATATGTTCTATTTTTGTTTCGAAAATTCATTGTCTTATTTCTCGATTCTTATAAGCTGCCCTTGCCCTTTTAATAGAAAATACAATAGGTTCTTCCTAAAAAGACAACAAATTATGTTTAAAAAAAGGAAAAATATCGCCCTCTATCTGGTTAAGCACCTCGATGACACCAATTAAATACCAATGGAGAAATATACAACTCTTTTGGCCTTATTTTTCTTGATCCCTTTGCTTTTATGATGAAAAATACCTTTATTTTTCTTCGATTGATAGAACTTAATGAAACATACTTTACTTGTCTGCTATACGAGTTTACAGAATGCAAAAAGTAAAATTTGTAAGTCTACAAAGCACAAAGTCCATGTCATGGACTAAGTTTTGCAAGTGTGCAAAATGAAGAATTCAAGTTTTTAGGACTTTTGTGCATATGTGTATGCTGTTTAGTGGAGCATTTATGATCGCAGGGGTAGTTTTCATTTTCTTTTTTGGAAAATTACATTAATTTGTACCATGGTTCATTGAAGACAAACCTCCATTATCAATATAAACGTACGTGTGTGTGTGTATATATATATATATATATATATATATATATATATATCTAAAATTATCCTTGACATGAATAAGCTAATCTTGGACTTAATGAAAAACATATATAAACTTAAGATATACACTAGAAGGCTGTGTCAATAAGAGAGTCATTTTCTTGTGAACTGAAAACCCTTTCTGACACAAAATTAATCACCATTAAGCAATGATACAGCTAAAAAAAGATACTCTTAATTTCAATGTTTTCCCCTTTTGAGAACAACAAGAATGGAGCTAAACCAAACATAGAAATGGATGAAAAATAATAAAAGTTAACTTCAAAATTCAGATACGTAACTAAATTATAGATTCAAGAACAAGAAGCAAGAATAAAGTATTCCCACCAAAAAAAAAAAGAGGTAGAGAGAGAGAACTAGAAGGAAAACTATAAAACTAAGACAAATTTTAAGCAACAAAATTCTTTTTTTTCCTTTTCTCCTTTTTGTTTTTGTTTTTTCTTTTAGGCATAGCTAGTCAGAATGTCTTCAAAATCAACATGCTTTTCAAAAAATCAGCAGGATGGGCATTGCGTGGGCAAAGATTGCTGTATACCATACAAAAGATCAAGGACTGATGCTCCACTAACGTATGTCACTTCATAATTTGACTAAAAAGGATGATCAAGCGTGAACTACGGAAATAGAATGGGATCAGAATGTGAAAAATGCTTCTTTATACATCACACCAGTTCATCTGTTCTATCTTTCATGGCTTAAAAGAAGCGAAATATGGAAAGTATCTGCAAGAAAAGTTGTCGAGGACTAAGGAAATCATAATTTGCAGGAAGCAACCCCTTCCCCCATCCCCCCTTTTTCTTTTTCTTTTTTTTTTTTTGGCATAGAATAATAGTGACGTTTCCTTGGTTACCTAGTACTAAAAATATCAAAAAAGGTCAGCACCAAAATGTGCTCCATTGGAGAAAAGGTTTATTCAAGGTAGGAAGTAATAGTTGTCTCATCTGATGGCATAATCCATAAGGCATCACCACAATGATCTGCGAGATTCCGGATAAAGTAGGATATGGTCCATGTCGTATGAATTATTAGGGTTTATCAACAAGTTTCATTGCAATAAAAGGAACAAATTTGAAGGAAAAAAGAATTCTCGAAAAGCATACAAAAACATATAAAGCACAAAGTATGAAATGATCTGGTCAAGCTTCCAAATTTTGCATGTCTTGTGAAAAGGAATACATGGTTTTTTTTTTCTTTTTTTAAAGTGAAATGGTTTTGTGTCTATGAAAGTTCATACGTCTAGTGAAAGAATTAGTTAGGTGGTACGAGAGAGTATAAATAAGAGGTTTCGGTACACTAAAAAATAGTTCATATGTACAACCATTCATTTTGCAATTATATGAGGATATTTTAAGGTCCAAAAAAATCCTGAAAAGTCACACAAAAATATAAAACAAAAAAAGGTATAAAATTTCCAGCCAGGCTTGCGAATTTTGCACGTCTTGTGAGATGGCGTGTGTGTTCCATTTTTCCCCCAGATTTTAAATATTCTATATAATGGCATGCTAAAAAAACCAATTATTTTATATGTAGATCACAACATTTTTGAAGAATGTTAGGAAAGTCATTCATGACTAGCAATGTGCTACATAAGTCATGTTAGAGATGAAGTCTACGTATAATTTCATATAACCGTTTTCTCAGGATTACGTTGCATTATTTCAAAGATGAATCGACAAAGTAATCACGACCAAGAATGTGTCAAGTGAAGTCACGTAAATACGGAAGTCTACATACGACTTGACATGACCGTTATCTTATAATTATATCACTCTATTCAAAAAAGAAATTAAGGAAATTATTCATCAATAGAAATGTGTGCCTAGTGAAGCCGGGTAAGGTGTCTATGTGTGGATACACACACACATATATATATATATCTTTGTGAAGTGTTTCTTACGACTGTTTCCTCATAATTATATCGCAAGAATTGAAAGAGAAATTGAGGTAGATATTCATGCTAAGAACATGCCAAGTGAAGTAGCATATATAGTGGAATATGAATTTTTACATTGGGCACTAAAATTTTTATCCTTTTTTAAGTATCCGATAATTCTAAAATTGTACTAAGGGATTGTAATCCAACAAAAAATTTTAGCGGCATCATCTTGGAAGTGGGGCAGTTGATGGAGTAGTGGCGGAGTGAGGAATATAATAACGAGAGAAGTGACTCGTGAATTAGTGTTGAATATAATTACTTTATGTCCTAATAAGAGTAGACATTGAATTTTGCTAAGAGTTACAAGAAGATCAAGATGGTATTAGTTTAAAATGTCAGGAAGACAGCTGAAGGGCTTGATGCAAAAATCATGTATAACTTTATAGGGGGTTTTTTTTCCGAGAAATTTAAATATTTTATTTATTTTTAAAAAATTTTGACAAAGTTTCCCCTTATAAATAGACGAAACTCCCTGCCAACAAACCCAAATTCAAGAAAAATATCACAAGGCAGGTAGTTCACAGAATGATCCAGAATTAGCCAACCTCCTAGGTTAATCTACTTTATAGGGGTTAAGAGAAGTTTTTAAAATTTAGGAGGGGCAGGGCCCGTTGCCTCTGCCAGTCTAATGGAGAATTGAACATGCCCAGGATTAGGTCAAGGGTTTTATGGTTGGTATTGGTTTAAAGGCTGAATATTGAGATGATAAATTGGCAAACCAGCTCTTTGACGCCTCTTTAACCTTGTATTCCGGAAATTCTTGATCTCGTTGTTTGTTCTGCTAGGAAGCTATAGAATGAAAAGAGACTAATGTTATATGCAAAAAACAAGATAATATGAGAAAAAAGTATTGATCTAGATCAAATCCCTAATTGTAGATTACACAAAAAAAAGTGTTATGGAAAAGAGAAAGTCACAAGTGCAAATACTTTGAACAAGATATAGGTGTATAAAACAAGATAAAGTATATGCCTTATATAGAAAAAGTTGTTATATATTGGAATTGACAGATCATCTAAATCATGGAATGTAGAGTGAAAAAAGTCAAATTTGAAGACATGAAGAGTATAAAAAGAGAGTTAAGAGGTACTAAATTATGAAATCTGCCAAAATTACATAAGCAACTAGACATCCAAGTATAGAACTTCAATCACATATACTCGCATAGAGATCAAAATGATGAAAATTTTAAATGTCAAAAGACATAGTAATCAGACTTAATCTGTCAAAAAGGGACAGAATATATGTGAAAATTTATTTTTCAATCAACATGAAGGTATGATGAAAACAACCTGGGAGGCAATACGAGCCTATATGTCGCTAAAGTTAGCATGAAGCTCAGGGCTTCTTCCTCTTGGTAAATGCACATTTCTTAAGATTTCAGTAACCGTGAATTCCTCTTAATTACATGCATTTCCATTTCCTTCACCATGCATTCTCACATACCCCATCAAGATAGCATCCTCGTCTACAGTCCATGGCCCTTTCTCTCTACATCAGCTAGTCTCTCTAGCCATGAAGTATTCATGGAATGGTCATGTTCCTTGTTCCTAGCCTCGAAAGATGATCTTTGCCACTTATTTTTCAAGTTCCCAGTAGTCGTACAATGTTAGGTCCTTAATTTCTTCTCAGAAAAATACGATTAGTTGCAGCAGGGTGGAGCTACATTGTAAGGAGGATGGGCAATTGTCCTTTTCCCATGACTTTCAAAAATTCAAATAGTAGGGTAGAAAGTTTCACAAAGATCGGAGTTTTTGTCACAATTTCCATCCCTCCCACCCTCAATTTTAATAAATACCATTCTCCCTACATATTGTTTGATATACTTCAGAAAAATTTCCATCTTTCCTCACAGTGCCTCCCTAAACAAGTAGTCTCTTTTAACATCTCTCCAATGATATGTTTGTTGCAGAACTAGTAAAGTACAAATTTGACTACTAATTCAGTCAAAATAAACTTTAAAAACTCAAAATAAGTGCATAACTATGGATCAAATTTCTCCTATGACAACATTTTGGGGTGCGATTTTGCCCTAACTTACCATAGTACTAACCCTCTTGGCATCCATTCTTTTGCTACCATCCACAAGATTTTAGAAATGCAATGACTAATTCCACAAGACAGATTTCTACGCCCTTGTTAACACTAACTTCACAGCTAAAACCCAAGGAAGGCATTTTGTTAAAGCCAAATTTGATGGTACAGTAATGTTCTTTCAAATTGGTTCATCAGGCATCAGGGTACTTGTACGGGATTGTAATGGTACTTTTGTTGATGATCTTGCTAAATATATTTTAGGAATTTTAAATCCTAATGTAATTGAAGCAAAAGTTGATATTTAACTCCTGCTTAAGCTACAAGTTCAGATGTTGTACTTGAAGGTGATGCTCTAAAGATCATTCCTTCCATCCAATGTCTGGAAACTGATCAATCAAGTATTGGTATTCTATTTGATATTACTATGGCTGGTCTTCAGATTTTTAGCCGGGGAATCTCCTTGGATTCCTAGAAAGTATAATGGGGTAGCTTTTGAACCAACACAATATGCTAACGCAGATTTAGATGAAGTTATCTGGGATTCTCTACCCCCTTTGTAGTATCTGCTCTTAATGGAATATCAACAATAAATTTCTATGAAAAAGATTAACTAATAAGACTTTTCTTTATCAATACTTAATTGACGTAGTTAATACACCTAATTGACTCCCAACTCACTATTTGAATTCACGTACACACATTTATTATCCTATTGCCTTTGGACGCTCTAAGGCCCATCTAACCTTTGCCTATTAGGTATGGGCACCAGTTAAACAGATCGTAATCAAAATCCTAACTATTTTAGACCAAATATTACTCAATATTTTTTAAGTATGATTATAAGTAACCAACAAATTAAGATTAATATAAACAAATGACTAATTTTTTGTATTTCATGATGATATACTATTGTGAGTATAATTTTTAATTTTTTCACTTAAAACACAAAAAAAAAAGGAATTACAAAGACCCTAATAACATCAGCTTTCGAGAATACAGATGTTTTGCTAGTGTTTATAATTCATTCTATTGCTTTGCTTGTGTCAATAGAGAGGAATTGGTGTCCACTCACCCATACATGCATCAAATGGCCCTCTTCGTTTTCAACCTATTATGCCTATGTGTGCCCAAATCAGATTCGCGGTCCATTGAATAATGAATTGGTAGCAATTAATTACATATGCTACTATTTTGATGCGTCATTTGTTTGCAAAAAGAAAACTTCAACTTGCAGTCCCAGAGAAAAGTAGTCCTCATTTTAGTACTTTTTTCATCATTCTACGTTTTTTTATAGACTTTTGTCACAGCACAATTCTGAAACACCAATTACAAGCCCAAACAACGTCAGCGGCTGGGCCCTTAATATCTACATAACTTTTGCTTTGAAAAATGTTGGAATAACCATTTTCTCAAGAAAGAATAATAATATAAATACCAAGAAAAAAATGACAGTTGAATTCATCTTATTTCAAACAATAGACATTTAAATTGCTTTCTCGATTCAGAGTTTGGTGTGTTTTCAAAATTCAATCATCGTATTCAACTCGCATCGATAAAAGTAGGAAGAATAGCCAAATTAGCTAGTATATCAGATAAAATGGCTGGCTAGTTTTTGTAGTAAATTAACATTTAGAAAGGTTACAATTGGCTTTTTTTTTTTGAATTTTTTATTTACAGCTCTTTGTTTTTTTAAATCTTTCACTGTGGTAGATATTAACATTTGATAGCACACGAGTAGGATTTTGATTCTAGTGTAATTTTACTTCAATAGAGACGTAAAATAATGATTTGCATGTTTTTACTGTAAAATATGTGGTATTGCAAATTCATGTGCATAACTGAAACTTTTCAAACTCAATAGGAAAAGCTAACTATCCCAAGAGAAAAAAGAATAAAAAGAAGAAAGAGAAAAAAAGAAGAAGAAAAGGTTAAAAAAGGAAAAGAAAAGAAAAGGTGACGCAAGTTTGCTTATGCCCCAGTTTCAATAATAGAAGCATCCCTTTGGTGACTCAAATAGCTATCATGCTCAGTTTTGAGTCCTAATCATTATATAGGGAAAAATCATATAGAAATTCAGAAAGAAAGTATCAAACTAACCAACATATGCAATGAAGGTTGGATCTGTACGATTTTGTACTTCTCCATTGTATATATTCTCAGTAACTATCATTTTACTTCTCTTGGTTTAGTTATAAATAATTTAATTTTGATGTATATGTTAAATGCTCAGAAACAACAATTTTTAATTTTTAATTTTTTAAAGCAATATGGAGAAAAAAAAAAAAGAAAATTGAGTGAACTATGATACTGACAAATTAACTTTAGCCTGTATTATCTTGACAGTGAAAAATAAAGTAACTGTCAAGAAACAAAAGATATCAAGATCACAAATTGTAGAAAATAAGGAAATCTTAGATGTATGATAAATGTTAGTAAATGATGAGGATTAAATTGTGTTAGAAGAGAAAGATAAGGGACAAGAGCTCCTAAATCACATGAGATACTGATGGTCTGAGATTGATTTGAGTGTAAGAAGAGTTGGAATCATAATAGTTCCAAGAATGGAAGAGAAGGGTAATACACAAGAATTTAGCAAGTGGCAGGAGGGTTTCTTGCTAGAAATAAGATGGTGTGGGTATACGATCAACAAAATTCATGGTGTTTTTTTTTTTCCAGTCATGCAATATTTAGTTCCATGAATCTAATATGTCCAGATTAGTTTAGTATAAATTTCAGTTTACAGAAACATATCCAGATTTGTGATAGTCGTACAATATAGGTCATATTTAAATTTATACTAAGTTTTGCAAGTGTAGGAGTGGCTGTATCTAGATTCTACAAAGAGTACAAAATGAAAAATTGAAAAATTCTCAATGTTTATGAGAATATATATTACTTAATTAATGGAGCTTTGTTGATGGAAAGATTAATTAAGCTCTATGTGCTCTCTTATTTACTGGTCAATTACGTAAATTTGTTCCATGATTATTATGAGCTAATCTTGCCTTTTCAATAGATATCACACAATTAATAAACATGGCTTTCCTTGTACAAGATCTTCTCCCATCATTAGTGAAATAAAATAATTTTGCATCGAGAAGGGAAAAAATAAAAGGATGCTTTACTTGGTTTTGTACCTTGATGGCATGACACGCATTCAAAACTTAATGAAAGATAAAATTATTTTGTTCCAACTGTTCTTGAACTTGTACAAATATACAAAATATAGAACTTAAACATTCAAGTGTAAAAAAAAAACAAAATATAAATCCAATACTAAGTTTTACATGTGTGTATATGGCAAAATCTAAATTTTACAACTGCACAAGTTCAAAATTTAAGTTTCTATATACGTAAGCAGTATATGCCAGATAATGAAAAGCTTTAATAGCAGAAAGGATAAGATATATATATGTTTTCATTTTTGTTTTGGAAAATTAATTTGTTCTGCGTTATTATTAGCTGCCCTTGCCTTTTCAATAGAAAATACACACAAGTATGTAGTAAACTAGGACTCTATCCATAGAATAAATTCTTCCTAAAAAGACAACAAATTATGTAAAAAAAAAAAAAAATAGGACCCGTTTTATTTGGTTAAGTACCTTGACTACACAAATTGAATACCTTTTATGAAGAAATATACAACAATAATTTCTAAGTGTACAAGTATGTGGATGGCAAGTTTTACAAGTGTATAAAATGCAGGGGTAGTTTTCATATTTTTGGAAAATTGCATTATTAATTCGTTCCATGATTCATTGTAATAAAAATCTCAATTTCTAGTATATAACTAAAATCATCCTTTGTCCTATAACGTCCATAAGCCAACCTCCAATTTGATAAATAATACTACTAATTATAAGCATTAAAATGAAAGCCCTTTGCCGAACCAATTTAAGTTCCGCAAAATTGATATTAGTAAAAATATACATGAAATTTCAATGTTCCCCAACTGAAAACAACAAGGGAGCAAAACCAAATTTAGTAATGGATACAAAGTCATAGCATTAAACTTGAAAATTAGAAGACATAAAGAAATTTTAGTTTCAAGCACTAGAAGCAAGAATAGAACACGGGGAAAAAAAAACGAAAGAAAGAAAGAAATCTAGAAGGAAACCCATAAAATTGAGACAATTTTTGAGCAACAAAATTCTTTTTTTCTTCTCTCTCTTTGAAAACTTCTGTGCATGTGCATATGTATGTGTGTGTGTGTGTTTTTTTAATTTCAAATATATATATATATTTGGGCCTAGATAGAACTAGGGAAAAAAAATCAAGAAGGAAACCCATAAAATTGAGAAAATTTTTTGAGCAACAAAATTTTTTTTATTCTCTCTATCAAAAGTTCAAAACCTCTGTGTGTGTGTGTGTGTTTTTTTTTTTTTTTAATTTCCAAACTTTTTTCTTTTTTTGGTTGGCCTAGTCAGAATGTCTGCAAAGCAACATGCTTTTTCCAAAATCAGCAGGATGGGCATTACGTCGCAAAGCTTTGACGTATGGCATACAATGTCTCTCAAAAAAGCAAATACATACGTATGTCACCTGATAATCAGACTGAAAAGGCTGATCAAACGTAAAGAACCAAAATAGAATAGGATTAGAACGTGAAAAATGCTTCTTCATACATCACACCAGTTCATTTCCTCTATCTTTCATGGCTTAAAGTAAGTGAAAATATGGAAAATATCTGTGAGAAAGGTTGTCGATAATTGAGGAAATCATAATCTGCGTGAACCTTTTTTTATAGAGACGTTTCTTTAATAGCTTGCTACTAGAAGATCAAAAAAGTCAACATGAAAAAGTACTCCATTGGAGAAAAGATCTATTCAAAGTAGTATTGTGATGAAGTTGTCTCATCTGATGTAATAAGCCATAAGGCACCACAATTTGTACAGAAGGCTGAGTGAAAACATCCAATTTTAGCCAGACAGCGCCGTTGTGTTTTGGCGAGATTCGGGAATAAAGTAGGATATGGTCCAAGTTGTATGAATTATTGGGATTTATCATCAAGTTTCTTTGCAATCAAAGGATCTAATTTGAAGGAGAAAAAACCCCAAAAAGCACACAAGAACATGAAAAAAAAACACAGTATGAAATGATCTGGTCTGGCTTGCGAATTTTGCACACCTTATGAGATGGCATACATATTTTTTTCTTCCAAAACTGAAATGGTTCTGTGTACTAGCATGTTCATACGTACAATCATTTATTCCACAATTATATCGCAATATTTTTTAGAGAATGTTAGAAAAGTCATTCACAACTAGCAGCGTACCATGTGAAGTTGCGTAAGAGCGAAATCTAAGTATGATTTTATATGATAGTTATTTCACGATTACGTCACATTATTTGAGAGAGAAATTGATAAAATTATTCACAACTAGCTAGGAGCATATTAGGTGAAATTGCATAAATTGTGAAGTCTGCATACAATTTGATATGACCATTATATTATAATTACATTGCTATATATTTGGAAGACAAATTAAAGAAATTATTCATGGCTAGAACTGCATACAAGTGAAGTTTGTAAGTGGTTAGATATGAATTTATATAATTTGCACTAGTGTGTATGTGTATGTGTATGGCACAAGTATTGCATACAACCATTTATCATAATTATGTCACAATGATTGAAAGAGAAATTAGGAAAGATATTCACCACTTAAAACATACCTAGTGCAATCACATAAGGAGTAAAATATGAGTTTTTGTGTTGGGAGTTAAAATGTATATCCTTTTGAAGCATTTGAGAATTTTAAAATAATGGTATAATATTAAGAGATTGTAATCCCAAAAAAAAGCATGTTCCTAACTTTCTATATTTAGTTCTCACATTTATTTGCTATTTTTGGAGATAGCTAGGCTTCCATAACATATAGCAATAAAGACGAATGAGAACCTTTAACTATTTCATACACAAAATGTGATTAGTGAATTAGCATTCTTGCAGATAAGTTCTTAGTTCTAAATCTTTTGGTGGAACAAAGAACTTATCTGCAAGAATGCTAGTTGGAATATCCAACTAATTAATGATTCTAGTTTTAGCAAATAATCAAACCAGCATTTTTACAAACTTTACAAACTTATATTACATATGTTCAAAATTTGGAAATGGTACATTAAACAGCTAAAACTGCTTTTAAAAGCATAATCTGGTCTATGGGCTATAGCAAACTATTAAAGGAGAGAAATTCTATTTGTTTACATCCTCCATTTTCAGCTATCAAAATCAGATGTCTCTTATTGCGCATAATCTAATAAATTCCAGGCAAGTTCTTCCAGTAGCTCGCACCATCGGTCCAGTTATTATCTGTTATCTCGGGAGTTGTTGCAACTGGAGAATATGAAGGTTCTGGCTGATGATTTTCCTTTCCTGCATCACCTTCGATCCAATTCGAGCATTGTCCATCGATATCATTACCGTTTCCATCATACCAATCAGGCATTGTTACTGGTAATGGGATATCATCTAGAAGATTGAACAAATCATCCTCCACTGGATTGCTTTTCTGTGATGAAGCGTTTGTTGTTTCAACCCCTATACAAAGCAATTATTGAAAGTACTAATTAGAAAATAATAAAAGGATTTAAAGCTAATTTATTTATCTAGCTGTTGCATTTTACACTAATTACTGTATAAGAAGATATGGAAAGTAATTTAAGACATTGCCATGATGAGCTTTCTCAAGTTTCTCCATCTTAGTAATAAACTGAAACTTCTAAATTGGAACCTCAAACTTAGATAAGAGCTTAATCACACAGTAATAAAGCATATTAGTTGAACATATCAAGTTAATATGGTAACTTAATAACTCACCGATGGATGAATGAGTAGGAGTAGAATCTTTATAAGGTTCATCCAGGATAGCATTAAGATCCGATTCTTCGCCTACGTTGCCACCGACATCTTCCATTAATTTGTAGTCCCACAGAAACTCTCCTTGACTTTTTTCTGCATTCAGACAAGTCTCTTTTGGCTTTTCTGCACGCGTCAATGCTTGGGACTCATCTATAACGTCTTCCAATAATCCACTGTTACCATGGGATAAGCCTTGATGATCATGACCTTCATCACGATCATCTGCATCACTTGATGTTGCAATCATATAATCACTTCCTGAAGATGTTGTTTCAGGAACAAGTGATTGGATTGCAGGAAGCCCCATATTGGAGCCTGAACCCGTATCATTTTGTGCAAATGATGCATGAGAAACAGGTACAGTATTTGCAATGCCAAAATTGAGACAATTGAACTGGAGTGAAGGCATTGGCAAGGATGCTCCTAATGGAGATGGACCTTGATTATTAAAGGCTAAAGAAGCTGAAGTTAATGAAAGCAAAGAATTAACAGATGACAGAGATAAAGCTATACCATTTTTGTTGTGAGCAGGTTTGAAATTTGGACTGGGATCAGACAGGAATGAAGGCAGAGGCTGGTTCTGGGAAGTGGACGCAGGTGGTGTAGTAGGATTGAACATGTCAAAGATGGATATAGGGGTACTATGCTTGGGTTTTCCATCTACTGCTGTGATAAAGGATACTAATGAAGGACTAGGTTGAAGGTTTTGTGGTTGGTATTGATTAAGAGGCTGAATATCGACAGGGTAAAGTGGCAAACCAGCTCTTTGACGCCTCTTTAGCCTTGTATTCCAGTAATTCTTGATCTCGTTGTCTGTTCTACCAGGAAGCTATAGAATGAAAGAGAATGTGAGATACAGCAAAGAAAGAGAATATTGCAAAAAGTGTAATAGAAAAAGAAAGTCACAAGTGCAAATACTTTGGACAAGATATAGGTGTATAAAACAAGATAAAGTATGTGTGTTTAAAAAGTAGTTATACATTGGAATTGACAAACAATATTCCAAATCATTAGTGAAAAAAGTCAAATTTGAAAACGGTGAAAGTGTAAATAGATAGTTGAGAGAAACTAGATTATGAAATATGAAAAAATTGCAAAAGCAGCTAGACACAAAAGAATGGAACTTCAGACACATATAGTCATATAGATATCAAAACGTTAACAAATTTACCTATCAAAATGTAAAACAATCAAAATCAAGCTCTCAAAAAGCGACAAATATAGGTCCAAACTTAGTTTAAATCAACTTGAAGGAATGGTGAAAACCAACCTGGGAGGCCATGCGAGCCCATTTGTTGCCAAACTTAGCATGGAGATTAACAATGAGAGCCTCTTCATCTTGGGTAAATGCCCCTTTTTTAAGATTAGGCCGTAAATGGTTCGACCATCTAAGCCTGCAGCTCTTCCCGCACCTCATCAACCCTGAATTCCTCTGGACTGCATTCCAATTTCCTTCACCATTCTTTCTCACATACTCCATCAAGAGGGCATCCTCGTTTGCAGTCCACGGCCCTTTCTTCATGATATGCCGCAAAGATCCTCCGCTTCTTGATGTGGACGCTGCACTGCTCTTTCTTGAAGGGCTTCTATCGGGGGCCATGATCAGCCTTTCTGCTCAACTTTTCCCTGAAATATAGAACAAAACAAAAAGAAATCAATTAGCTTCTATTCATTTCTTCCAAAAACTGTATACATATATATATGTATGTATACAAGGAAAAGGTACTATTTGTGTTTTTGGTAGTGAAAAGAATTCTTTGCATGTTGTTCGAAGAGGTGAACGGTGATCACTCACTTATTTCAGGGAGGTGATGGATAAGGGATATTGATCGATCTCCTCTTCTTCCTTGGAATTTATAGTGCAAGGAGGACAACGAGTGCAAGTAATGGTATTATTGCACTCCAATCTCTTTAGCTGACAAGTAATAGATAGCTACAAAAAATATTGCCAGATGTTGAAACATGCAAATCAAGGTGTCAACCAGGCGGCATTAAGGAGGAGGAGATCCAGAACAAGGCAAACTAGGTAGGGGTTGGGAGAGAGATTTATTTCGGGTTGGGGGTATGGACTATTAGAGTATAGAGAGATTGAATGAGATCCTGAGAGATGAAACTTGCAAGAGGCTGTGAGAGTGAGAGACCCCACAGGGGCTTATGAGAATTTATAGGCATTAGCTTGAATTACGGCCCGGGGTGCATTCTCCATGTTACAATTTTTAATCACTCTTTTTGAGTCACTCCCTTCACTTCTTTAGAGGGTATAATTCCTTCTTCACATTTAAGCGTTCTTAAATATATGAGGGAAAATAGGCATTGAGTTGAGATAATTTATATCGTCCTGAGAGTTAATTAAATCACTTCGACATTGAGAATAAATGATGAGTTGAAGCAATTAAGTAATTAGGAGATCATTTAGTCTGTGCCAATTGTATTAAAGGCTCACTTTTACTAAATTAACTCACATTAATATCTATGGAATTGTCATATTTTTCTCAAAAGGAAAAAGAGAAGGTCCAATTTCATGAAGAGAAAAAATAAATAAACAGGACCCTTCACAAGCATCCTCTATGATTCCATAGATCGGTTTTAGGGAGTTCAATTTGAGAAAGGAATTATTAGCCTGTAGTTAGTATCAATCATCATTTTAAATAATAATTAATTTTTTATCACATAATGATATCTATGCTAATACAATATGAACATATTAAACAGTACTTAATTTTGTATCACACACAGTCAGTTGACGATATTTATTCACCGACTTTCTTAATGAGGGACCTCATATAAATAATAATCAAGGTCCAAAGATAATATTTATTCCTCATGGATGCCCTTTCCCCCAATACCTTTTAAAATTTCTTTTAAGGATAAGGGCTTTTACCAAAACTTATAGTATATTGGCCAAGATATTTATCCAACATTACTTATTGTTTTCTTTTGAACTTTCCTACAACAAATGAATATGTAGTTTTTTTTTTTTTGGGGTACAATTGAGAGCAGCCAACTTCTAGTCAATTCTTTTCTTCATATTTACTAAACCAAACTAACTTCTAGTGTCTATAAGATTAGTACACCACAACAACATAAGAAAATTATAGAAATGCAAATAAATGATAAAGCAGAGGAAATTAAACTATTGGAACAATTTATACTATTTCGATTCATACATTATTGAAAATAAGTACCAAAAATTAGGGTTTCTTCCCATGTCTACAATTCCGTTTTTAACAATTAATCCTCCCTAAACTCCATCCTCGTGTTAACAATAAATTCTTTCCTATACTCTCTCCTTGTGCTTTTATGCATTGACTTTCTTGGAAACTCCATTGTTCTAAGGCAAGTTCTATTTCTTTCTTTGCTTTAAAATCTTTTTGTTGTATTTTATATGTTTATATAGGTATATTCTTTCAATCTTAAGACACCAAGCAATCAAATGTATTTTGTATTTTCCAATTTTTTTTTAGTTTTGACTTTGAGTATTACAAACATTTGATTACTAGTTATGGTTTTATAAATTTTTTTATTAGTTTCTTATGCTTTTTCTAATAACAATTTTTTACCATTATATGTTTGATTGTTTGCCCCCACCTTAAACTAAATTCCTATTCGGTCTACGTTTTTCATTTTCCCTCTCACAGTGAAAAAAGCTAAGATACCCATCCAATTGCAGCCCCATTGCTCATGACTGGTTCGCTATGCAATCAAAAAATAATTCCTTCACCTTTACACATGGTTATTTCAAAGATCGATAGTTGGTAGAGCCAAAGTCAGATAATTAACATGTTTTTGTTGTTATACATTATAATGAATCATGCAAAAGACACATTACAAGTCTATCAGCTTAGGAGTAAACATTTTAATTTATGATTAGTGTGTTCAGTACCATACTGGTTCTAAGATCTTGGAACCACAAAACAGTCTATGTTTACATGATTAGCAATATTATGAATGAAGTACAAAAAACTCAAAAACAAATTTGACTCTGCTATCCTACAACAATGATTGCTAAAGGAAAGACACTGATTCATTATTTCCTGCGGAATGCTATGTGCATGAAGATGGTGAGACTACACAATAGGGAGAAACAACCACTTTGTAAGGAAACTCAATCAAAAGATGAATAGTCGAAATTCAATCCTCTTTTACCAACATTATACATTTGAGACATCAGATGTTTTGGAGAAGATTGTGTGATAAGATTGGAACGATTGTAAGTAGCAGGTCCGAAGTTCAAATGAAAAAAATAAAGAAAGAAAGATACCAAATGCTTTCACCATATTTAGTCATTGCCGGAAATCAGAGCCAGACTTATCCTGAGTCCCATATCTCATAGACCCACACTTAATCAAAATGGATAGACTTAAAAATTGTATCATATGTTCTTCTAGCGACCAAGTTAATTAATAGTTGGGAGAAGCAAGATATTCGTAGGGAAGAAGTAGCTTTCATCCGATAAGATAGTCAACCAAAATGAAACCCATTTCCTCCTTTAAATATAGATATAGATGCATTGGCCTTGTTAGATATAAGAAGTCCATAAAGTACGGCAATTTGATTAGGACAGCATAAGTCTGTAACACAATAAGAGTGCTAATTTCTTGAATAGATTTCGTAAGGTGTTGTCTTTCCCTATATGATGGTTTTTACTTAGTCTAAATTAGCTTTAAAAGACAAAAAAAGTTAGGAATTTGTTCTCACTTTACTTTTGCTAAAATAGTGACTCAACTTTTCTTAGTACATATAGTGTAAAAAAGAATACCCTGTATTTAGCACAATTAGTTTCCTTATTAAAAATGTTGTTCCGAATGCCGTAATTTTTTGTAACCCTCCCATCCATTCCCACACCTTTCTTGCCTCCAACTACCAAGTACGGAATTTGAACCCTAAATCTGACAATGAAAAAAAACCCTAAAAGCTGTAAAATCAATATATGAACTGTAAGTCCTACTCAAGGTAACTCTATCTTGTTAGCAAGCTCAACATCATCACGGTATTATCTAAATCTGTTTTCAAGTATTAGGCACGTGTGATTAAGCCTGCTTATTAAAAAAATATATTTTTTTAATTATAGATAATTGTTTGTCTTTTGTTTTGCAATAGATTCTCCTCGAACATTTAAAGCTTTGCTTCTCATAAAATTATTAGTATTATTTGCTGAACATATTGATTAGGTTCTGGTATTTTTTTCATCTAGACATATAAATTGATTATGGTTATCAATCAACGGTAGAGATTTCTTGAAAGATAATGACAAACACGACTAGAAAAATAGCGTAAAATAATACACATGCACTTTGAGTATTTTATTTAGTTGTGAATTTAAGTTAAATCATTTAGTCCATATATAGAACCATATCAGAAATTCACTTTCCTCAAATGAGTTTAAACATTAAGTTTGATCATAGTCTCATGAAACACTTATCCTTCATTTTACAAGGTAAACAATCCATCTTATACAATGGTTTTTTTAATTATCGATATACTTTGCTTTGAGACTAGTTCTAGTGGAACATTTCAAGTTTTGCTTCTCATAAAGTTATTATTTTATTATTTACTGAATAGAATTATCAATTTATTAGTATTTTTGTATATCAACATATTAAGTGCTTATATTACCAATCAACAATAGAGGCTTCTGGAAAGAAATGAAACAATATAATAATTCTCATTAAAGGTTAGAAGATATCCATATTGTTTTGGCAAATTATATAACAGTTCTCATTAAATCTAGATTGTTACATTGTATTTGTTTCATAATATTTCTAAATTAGGTTTTTCTTTAATTTTTTCAAATATGTGAATTCTCGTGTTTTATTCAATCTTCAAGAAGTCAACTTTTGCGTATGTACCCCCATTGCATATTTTCGCCCTATCATGATTATCTATTTTCTCTTTAAACTTGTAGATAATCTCATTACTCATGCCTTAAGATTTTAAAGGTTCACTAAGATTACACTAAAAAAATGACTCAAATATTTTTTTAGAGAATGTATAGTCAATATAAAAAAATTGTTATTGCAACAAAAATGGTACCATTTGATGTCTTTTGTAATGAGTTTAGGAAATTGAATGGCAACAAAAAATAAAAAAAGAAAAAAGAAAAGTACTTTAGTTACAATCTCCAATGTGTTAAGAAAACATTTGTATAGAATTTCTCTGCCAAAAGTTATGTTGTTGCTAATAATCCATTGATTGCTTGGTTTAGCTTCTAATGGAAATTCATGATTGTAGTAGACTTACTAAACTATGCGTATCAAAAGTTGTTCCTGTCTCTCTGTATGGATACATTGAAGAATTTTTCTCCTTAATGAAATTTGTAAGTATATTCAGATATTTATAGCTAGATAACCTGATTATATCACACAAAGGAGTTCTTCAAAAAGTATTTTCTTCAATCTTATGTCAATGAATGTAAATTAATGGTCTTTGAGCGCATCACTTGATACAACATAAGGAATTATATCACATGGTTGTAAATGAATTTAAGTAATTATAAACTATCACATAAAATTCAGAAAACTTCTAAGTATTGAGGAAACATGAAACTTTAATTTCTCCCATATTGTTTGGTCTTTTGCATCATCTTAGTCTTGATATTTTTTATAACTATCAATTTTCTCAAGAAATGCTTGAACACCTAGTGGTGTAATTGTTTAATCTTGGGCCACCTATCAACATGAATATCACTTTCTAATTGCTATATTTCAAGAGTGCGTTCATTTTGTAATGTTTCATCCTCTTATCCTTTATGCTAGCAAACTATATAGAAGAATTATGTGATATATAAATTAGAACTAAATTCAATTTGCACTCCCAAACTTGTAACACCTTCTTACTTTGCATCCTAAGTTTTAATTTTGGATATTTTGCATGTTAAATTCTTAATTTTGGACATCTTTTACCATAAATTCTCAAGTTTGTCCCATTTAAATCAATCAATGATAGTGTTAGCAAAATTAATGAAATAAAATACAGTGCAAATTAATGACAACATGTCGTTTTGTTCTAGATGTGATCCCTTCAGTCTTTTTTACCACGTTTAGCACATTTTCACTGATTTATATGGTCCCAATTACTAATATTATTAGTAAAATTAATGCATAGTACTGATAATGCATTTTTTTGTTGCAATTGCGATGCCTTGGTTCCTTTTGACCACTTTTAGGGTCCTCTATATCGTTAATTTTTCTTAGAGTACGAAGTGTTTCAAATTGAGACTTTAGAGTGTAAAGTATTCAAAATTAAAATTTAGGATACAAAGTGAGATAGTAGTATATATATTCAGCCGAGGTACAAAGAGGAGTTAGTCCTATAAATTATCCTACAAACTTCTTGTTGATATAAGCTTTCTTCTTGTGCAAAACCTACTAGGATTGCCTTTATGTGATTTAACTGTTCATAAAGAGGCCATAAGTTTATACTACTTACAATAAAAAGAGAATGAATGGTAACTTCTATATAAAACCTTCTGCTAAAGGTAATAATGAAAATACACACTACATAAAATAATCCAGACAAATAGCATTTTGATAAACAGAGTAAATTTGCATCCCTTTTTCTAAAATAGGAATTCAAGTGCCCTATTTTCACTAACTTTTTCCAAACCCAAGACTTATTTTGATATTGTACTTCAGCACCGTATGACCCATTACATTGCCAAAAGATAGGCTCAAGATTGTGGTATTAATAACAAAGTGCAAACAACTTGCGTTAGATCATGAACTTCAGCACCATATCACCCACTTTGTTGCCAAATGTTAGGCTCAAAGCTGCAGCATTAATTAAGAGAAGACCACCTTTTTTTTTTCCTTTACGGTGCACTTGAATACTGTAAGACCAATGTTGTTGCCAAGTGTTAGGATCTTGCATTTGCAAATTGACTTTCACTTCAACTGAAATTTTTTTTTTTTTCTGTTATTCTACTTGGATAAGGGATACTGCTTTGAATACATTTATTAGATGTGGTTGACTATTGATATATAAGGCCAAAACTTTCTTTGATGGCCATTTCGAAAATCATGTGCCATATTTTGTTGTCAAACGTTACACTCAAAAGTTTTGCAGTAATCAAGAGAAGACTCATGCTTTGTTAGATTTCTCTTTAATTGTTCTTCTGATTAAACAATGAAGATTAAGTCAAATGCAGTTAAATAATTTCTTATGTTATATTAGTTGAGAAAATTCATTTCATGCAGCCTCTTCATA
The DNA here is from genome assembly GCF_036785885.1 of Coffea arabica. NCBI lineage: Eukaryota > Viridiplantae > Streptophyta > Magnoliopsida > Gentianales > Rubiaceae > Coffea > Coffea arabica. The sequence goes on along the minus strand of NC_092318.1, from coordinate 42,796,989 downwards.
AATTTAATTGTGCATATAACAAGGTCTGCTGCGTTTCATATAGTTAACATGCTCATAATGGATTTTACATGTAACAATTTGGCGTGTAGCTATTTTATGTAGTTCACATTGACCTGTACTAGAAATTTGAGCATGTTTGATGCATTGCATTTTATCAAACACCATTGATACATGAGATTGGGAACTTTAGTTAATAGTATAACAACTGTGTATATCGAACTAAAAGGGAAGCACTTTTATCAAACCAAATTTAGTAGCACAAAAATTATGAAAAAAATTTAACTTATTGAAGCAACAAAACTAAGTCATTGAAGACAATTGCCCTTAGAAGTGGTATCACAATTCAAGACACAATGCAACCCTAGGTTGAATGCACACCCAAGTGTTACGATTTCGATTTGTTTGTCAGCACAACTAGTTAATCGTCCACAAGGTAAATAGCCCTCCACTAACTAAGCGCTAGTAAGTCTCAATCTCTACCAACAATACATACATATATATATGTATATATATATCAATCAAACACAAAGAAATGCTTTAAAAGCATAAGTTATGATTGAATATTGGTGATACAGAAAATCAGATAGAGAGTTTCTTAAATGAAAACATTAGCATGACTTTTTAAACCTACGAACGTTGCGAAAGTCTTTAAGTGATACTATTACAACTATAGAATGTATGATAAGTAAGAAGAACTTGTACCTTGTCTATAAGAAGGAAGGGGGTTTAGTTCTTTGCCTCCTTTCTTGTCACGTGGCTTTCTAATAGTTTGGCAAGTGACATGACTCTAATATTTTTTATTCTTTGCGTATCTTTTTTTTTTATATCTTTGTACATGCCAGACCAAACAAGTCTGGCACTTATGTTGTCCTTTCTGAGCCCAATGTGTTTTCTATACCTAATATATAAGAAGATATAGAAGTTTACTGTAACACTCCAGGAACCTGTGATTTGTTTTTCCCATTTTTTATTTCTCCACTTCTATCTTGATGGGCCAAAACAAAAGATCTACTCTATGGGTTAAGATAGAAGATTTTCACTAGAGGTCATTTTGCTTAACCATGTAGGCTTCTGCTGCTTTTATGTGTTGTCTAATTTATGACTATAGAATCAAGCTTTACAAATTAATGAAAATCTTTTAATCCTTGGATATTGATTAATTATGTTTAATTAGTAGCTCACTCAACTCATACATTTAAACAGCTCCTTTCTATGATTGATTAAAGTTTCTTTTCCTGTCGTACTATAAATCATTTCTTAGAATTACATAGAAAATTAGCTTTCTTTTTTCCCAATTGTACTTAATCATGAACTGTTTTATTGTTCGTCTCATTTTTCCAGTTTTATATTAACTCTAGAAATGTTGGTGTTAATTTGCAGGGTATGGTTGTGTTGTAATTATGGCTATATTTAGTGTAGTTTTCTTTCTATGCAAACTCAGGCAATTACTTGTTTGGTGAAACATAATAGCTTCCAAAAAAAGTTTGTATTAATAGAGGATTATGCTAGTTATATAGTTGAACATGGAAGAATATTATGGCAATATCCAATCTTTGTACAAGGTGGTTTAAGGGATTTACAATTGTGTATTGTTAGGCGATTTTAACAATAAAAGATTTTGTGATGAAAAGTTGCAGTACATTGATGCAAATGATAAGATACGTATACATTCAATGATGATCTAGAGGCTTTGGAAGTTGAAAAATGCTATTAAAAAAAATCATCACTTTCATTTGGAACACCTATGCATGAATGAAATGACACTACTCAACAAGAAGAACAATAAACTTTGCTTGAAAACTCAACCAAAATGCAAACAGTTGAAACACCATCTTCCTTCAAAAAATTATGTACAGTTTAGATACAAAGTACATAATAATTATGTTCAACATATTATGCCTTGATCACACACTCTTGAAAAGGAGATCAGTGTACAAGTCAGTCAGTTGTTGGGAGAAGCAAGATACCAATAAACACCTTTAGTCAGCCAGGGCAGCCAACCAAGAAGAATCACCTCTCCTCCTATTGGCAGCAATATGGTAAGAGAGGTTGGCTGGTACAAGAAACACAATTGTCCAATTTGAATGTTTTACGTCTCATGACCATGCTAAGAGTGACATTTTTCATACATATAAATTTAGTTGATGGTATCTCTCCCTATATGAGAAGAGATGAATGAGTTTTTGCATTAGGCAGTCTTCTTTGATAGTCTTTGCTTAGTCAAATTTAGCTTGAATGACACAAAAGGTTAGACTTTTGTTGTCACTTTTACTTTTGCTAAGAGAAAGATTCGGCGTTCTTTAGTACTTGTGCACAGTTAGGTTTTTATTCAGAATTTTCCTTTTCTGTATACAGATTTATAGGCTATAAGTCCATTCCAGGCCATTCCACCTAAATATGCAAATTCGATGTCATCACATTGTTACTCAAATCCCTTTTCAGGCATTAGCCACCATATAGAGTAATATATGATTAACTCAACATTTAGTTCAATAAAACATTTGTTTTTTTGAATCATTGACAAGTATTTGTTAATGCTTTCTGACAGATTCTAAATTTCTAATCAACCATTCAAAGCTTTGCTTCTCATCAACTTTTTCCCACATTCAGCCTTCGCTCCTCATCAAGTTATTCTCAAAAGCTTGTTTCTGATTTTGTTAATACTAACACTTAATGAGCTTATTTATTAAGTCATTAGTATTGTTACCATATGATCATATAAAGTTGTTATTATTACCAATCAAAAGCAGATGTTTCTCCAAAGACTAGGACAAACAGTACTAGATAAATTACATAAACCAATACATTTGCACTATTTATCAGTTAGATATGGCACCGTATTACAGACTTGTTTTCCTCAAATGATCTCTTATGAAATCTACACGTAGACTATAGTGTTCTTCTTCCAAATCCAAAACAAAAAGATGGTGTTTCTTAAGGTGCAAAAGAAACTAAGTGCTATACTCCCCATCATTCAGAACAACAAATACATGCATAGGATTGATCCGCTCACTTGTAGGCATTGTGATACATGCAACAACCATATAGGTTTTCTTGCATCATTCTACATGATGAGAACCATGTAACTATTGCATATCACACTTGCAATATTGAACACCCCCCCCCCCCCCTCCCCAAACATGTGAGACTAATTCCCGGGTGCAGCAGTTAAGACAAGAGTTAAACAACTAAAGGAGAGCCTTACTTGAATAACATACTCATGCACTTCAAGGAACCCCAGATGGCCATACAGCTCCTCAATGCAATGAGAGAGCAAAAACAGAGAAAAAAAGAACAAACCAAATTCCACAGTATCAAGCAACTGTGAATATCAAGAGTAATTTTAAGCAACTTATAAACCTAATATTGAGGAGAAACAACATTCAACGAACTTTTCTGCCAAGTGAATGACTTAGTCTTCTGTTTAGATGCAACACAAACACAATGATAAGGTAACAAAATGGGTGATCCCTTTTAGACAAAGATTTATTGTTTCTGTTCTGGGTTCAAAATTAGCTGCATGCAGCTTTCCTTGGCAAGTGCTGCCGCATCTTAATATCAACATAGTAGTCTCTGGAGTTAACCATTTTCAGTGAATAATTGGTAATGAGCTACGCATGAACAAGGATCAGAGGCAATAAGCTATAAAGATGATAATGCATTGAATGTTTCACATAACAAAATACCACCTTCAGTAATTCCAGTAAGTATGTCAAAGGCAAGAAAAATGCGAAAGAAAAATAGAATCTAATTTAAAACATCATTGACCAAAAAACAGATGGTCAGCATATTGACAATTTTCAGTTCTGGCAATTCTCATATTCTATAGCAAAAGTGTCAAGCTAATGGAAGGAGCCTTAATGACAAGTTCTGATATACAAATGTGATCAATGAAAGCAGAAGTATATGGAGTGGAAATTGTACAGATGTGCACAAAATATCTGGTAGAGTAGTTTTTGATGAATTTTCAATAGCCCCAGCTTAAGATTTGCTAATGCAATGACAAATAAGTATGATCCTTGCTCAGAAGACTTATCAAGATCAAGAAGGAGCCAACTGCTCCCTCCTGCAGAATGTCTCAGGAGGAGATAAGTGAAATAAATTTTGCTTTCTTTCTGCTCACTTATAATAAAGAGTGACTTGTCACAGACCAACTTCTGTTGGCATTCAGCAAGAAATCAACCAGATGACAAGAGGTAATTAATCACAACATATCGCGTATGAATTCGAGGTTTAATGTGTCCCGTACAAGAAGAAATATCCCAAGAATTATGACAAGCGTGATGCCAGATGACATAATTCGCTGCTCTATTTCTAAAGGCAGTTTCCTCCCTCCTCTGGCTGCTTCTATTAGGATCAAGGCCAAGGTACCCCCATCTAAGGCGGGCAATGGAAGAAGGTTTATTACTGCAAGATTAAGATTCAGAACAGCTGCAAATTGGTAAAGACCATCTATATTTGACTTTGCAACCTCAGCACCAACAGCTATAATTGCAACAGGTCCTGAAACCTTGCTAGCTGATTGTGAGAAGTTGAGAAAAGTCTGCTTTAAGCTGTCCAGGACATTTGATGTAAGACCCCAAAACTCGCGTCCTGAAAAACTTAAAGCTTCAAAGGTGCCCCTTGGTATAACCTTCGAAATCCTAACATTGGGTGACAGTTGGACCCCAATTCGCCCTGTTCCATCCGAATTCATATCAGGTGTAATATTGATATCCACATTCTGTCCTCCTCTCTCAACCTTAAGCAACACCTTCTTCTTAGGATTTTTCTTAATCTCATCAACAACGTCAGCAACCAAATTAGGCCCTGTCTTTTGAAGCCCAATTGCATTTACCCCTAAAATAACATCACCTGGCAGCATCCCATCTCGGGACGCTGCTGACAAAGGCCTAACGTCAGGCACAAGAACCCCAGGGAAGGCCTCTTGAACAGGCAATCCAACAGATACTACTTGTGCAAAGATTATAACATAAGCAAACACTATATTAGCTATAACACCAGCTGAAACAACAAGCACTCGATCCAAAATAGGCCTATTTTTCAGCAAATTTACATCATCAACTGGAATTTCACTATCAGGATCATTATCAGGAAATCCAACAAAGCCACCAAGTGGAAATGCTCTAACAGAATACTCTACATTATCCTTATTGAATTTAGCCAAAATTGGCCCAAACCCAACTGCAAATTTACTTACATGGATGCCCTGAAGATAAGCTGCCAAAAAATGACCACTTTCATGAACTATGATTATAGCTGTTAACACTCCAGCTGCTACAAGAATTGACTGGGCACTCTCGAACCCTGCAAAATCAAGTCCTGGAACTGCACAAGTACTCAAAATTTTACTCCTACCATGTGGGCGTTTCTCCTTTGGACATAAAAATTGATTCTGGCAGTGAAAACTTGAATGTGGAGAAGAGGGTGAGCAATAAACTGAAGAAAGAAAAGATTTTGAGAAGTGGGTTTTGGTCCTCAAAGAAAACTCTGAAAAGGGTGTTCTTGAATTCATGAAATTAATGATAGAAAATGAAGAAGTAGAAGATGAGCATGGAGGAGTGGATAAGAGGTTTATAATCATGGTGATTTTCTTCAAATTTTCTCTTTGAAGAAAAAAGTCTGGGCTTAATCAGTTAAAGGACAAACTTGAAAGACGGAAGGAGAGGATGACTTTGATTTTGGATAAATTTCAGTTTTTGTAATTTTTTGTGGAGGGGAATTGAATGCCATGTTATTTATTTATTTTTTCCCCTATTATTGACTTCTGTTCCACAAAATTTCCTCCGTCTTTGGGTGGGATACTGGGATTAGCATCCCATTGGGCTGCCAAATTTCTTGTGTAAAGTGTCGTTTGTTTTTGAGTTTTGGCAGTCGTAGCCCAAAGATTTCTGTAGATTAAGATTTAGGAAATCTTTGGAGGGCCTGCACTTAGTTCTGAATAGCACTGCGAGAACCTAACTACAATGGGCCTATGTCACAGTTTTGTGTCTTTCGTGTTTAAATCTTTTGTAAAGGTGCGTTTAATGAAATTAAAATCTATAAATTGAAATTTGAAGTCTCAATCCGTTAAATTACTAAATTATTAAATATTAAATATAATAGATTTGAATCCATTAAGTTACTAAATTGTTAAATACTAAATATGATAGATTTGGGTGTATGTCACATTAAGGGTGCATTTGCTAAAACAGAAATTTAAATCCATTAAATTACTAAATTATTAAGTAGTACTAAAAACCAAAAATCTACCCATGTTTGTTAACTACGTTCAAAATCCTTATCTAATTAAATAATTTGATATTCTGTATCTAACAGCTTTATATTTCTTTTTTCTCTTTATTTAATGACTTTCACAACTTCTCTATACTCCACACATCTTTTTACTCTATCACAATTTTATCTTTTTTCATCTTTCCACTCTTTCACAAATTTGTTTTTTTTCACTTTTTTTTATTTGCTACTATCGTACTCACTGATCTCAAATTCATTTTTTTCATAATATATTTCATCTTTTATATTAATTTAATTTAAAATAATTATTATCATTTTCATATCTAACAAATTTAAACTCATTAAATCATAGGTTCTATTTCTTTTTTGGATGAAAAGATAGAATGGCAAAATTGTGCAATTTAACTTATTGAGCATTCAACTACAGATGTTTATCAAATAGTATAAATAGGTTCAAATAGGTTTAGTATTAAGATTCAGACATTCATATATTTTTTTTCAATACTTAAATTTCAGCAAATTAACTATTTAAGTATTCAGATTTCAGAATTTAGATTCAATCTTATCAAACGGAACCTAAATGATAAACGAATAACTTATCATTTATTTTTTGAAGCAAGTTTTGCTTAGAAAATTCAATACCATTTAATTAATTCAGATATTCTAGTTTTGGTAATCACATGCATCTGAATATATTAAGATTTGAACCCATTAAATTTAAGTACTAAATTGGAATATCAAACAAAACCTAAGTGATAAGTGAATAGTCTATTATTTATTTTTTAGAACAAGTTTTGCCTAAAAATTCAGTGTAACTTAATTCATTTAGATATTCTATTTTTTATTATCAAACGCATTGAAACATGTTAGGATCTGAATCCATTAAATTTATATGCTGAATTAGGTTATCAAACAGGGCCTAACTTTTGTTTAAAAAATTCAGTACCACTTAATTTATTCAGATGTTCTATTTTTTATTATTAAACACTTATAAATAAAAAAAAAATCTTGAATCCAGGACCTTCTATTTATAATCTCTCTCCTCTTACCATTCAACCCAACCCTTCCAGCCACCTTAGATCTCTTCATTCAAGTGAAACTCTATGATTGTTTTCTTCTACATATTTCCCTACACCTGTCCATAAGCAAAATTGACCATCTTTTAAGATGTTCCGAATTTCGATTTTCCCTTGTAGATAATCCTAAAAGTTCCAAAGATAGATCAAGTGTGGCGCAGCAAAAATGAGGGACAAGGCTACAACAATGAAAAAGATTAAAGCAAAAGTATAAAACTAGAATTAGGAAGGACCAATTTAAACTAGTCCAAAATTTAGAGGATTGACATTACAGTTCTCTGTCTTACAAATCATATAAAACACACTTATCAACTCAGATCAACATTACTAATATATACACTTATGAACTCTAAACAAAATCAACAAATAAGCAGATATGAACTTTAAACAAAATTACCACAGGTTTCTCATCATGTAAAGAATAATTTTCTCCCGGAGATGGTTGAATTATCTAACCTAGGTTTCCCAGGGAGAATATATCAGCATTGGTCAAGAACTTAGTCCCATCTAATCAAGCACGCCAACTACAATCAAGTTGAAGTACAAAGCCCATAGGTGAAGATATAAAACAATAACAAGAATAAAAAATAGTGTTTAGCCCATAACAAAATTAGTTGGTCAATCTGGCGATAAAGTTGAGTACAATCTAAATTATTAAAGCAGTCCAAAATAGAAGTCTCCCACAATCAATGCGCCTCTATTTTTAGTAAGCAAGACTTCCTATGGCTTTTTGCCCAAAAGTCAAGAAAGATTTTACATAATTTCAGGTTAGAAGGTATAGTGAACTCGCATGGGTTGGCTCGGATGGTCGATGGCTGGTAGTTATGAATCTGATGATTGTGTTTGAACTCCCCTTCTATCGGTTATGTATTTTTTGAGGGCAAGGTGCACAGTCACAGAATAATGATGATCGTATATTCGAACCCCCTTTTATTGATTGTGTATTCTTGGGGACGGGATGTACAGCCGTAGGGAGATTAGTCGAGCGTAAATTGAAATATTTCTGTGTTGAAAAAAAAAGTTAGAAGGTATAGTGATAATATTATAAAAAAAAATACAGAAGCAAAATAATTGGTTTTTTCCATGAATCTATCAACCATTGGAGGCAAAACATTAGAATATAGCTCGCATTATCCCTTCTGCATATTTCAGCCATTTCTTCTTTTTCATCTTTCTTGTAGATTCTCCATAATTCTTAAACAGTCCTTTAACTAAATTTCTTTTCCTGGTTGACAATTTTGAGCGTGTCAAAGGGACCATTTAATCGGATACGCGTAAATAATCAACAATGATGCAGAATAGGATTCTTGAGTTTTTGTGTGTACGGAGAATACTATAACCACTTGAAGCATCACTAGTTTATGACCTAGAAAATATGAACTATCCAGCATTTGTCAAGGAAACGTTGGTGTAGTAGTTGAAATTGATACCGGACCAATTAGAGGTTTTGGACTCAAATTCATCCTTCCCCCAATCAGCTTTCTAAATTTCATCACTTCCTTGCTTAAAAAAATTAAAAATGAAAAATGAAAGTAAAATCACTATTGGTTTAACAAATGAATATTTCAAAGGTTAATCTTTTTTTTTTTGCGGTTTCCTATAAATCCTGTACTTTCATTTGTTTACAAAATTTGCTTTCTATTGCAGGCAATAAACAATTATTTGTAGACGAGTGAAATGCCATACCGGCCACATTACAACATCAGTTCCCACGAACATTTCTGACTTTTGGTTAGAAGTAATGCATCACTTTCACGACATCAAATCAAAGATGCTTGTTGAATTCTTATTCGTTCTTTTTCATTTTCTATTAACCATGGAGTTGTTGGATTCCCCTAGCTACTAGCTAGCAACTAATCTTGTATGCATACACCCAAAGTCCACTCCAGCAGAAAAATTTCAAGCACTTTCCTATTGCAAATGAAACGACCAATGGTCTTATCATTAAAAGTTCATGCCGTACTTTTGTATGTGTATGCCTGGCTTTGAAAATTGTGCAAAAGCAGCTGGAATCAACATCTTCATTTTGCTGTAGTGCAATCATAAAGTTCGACTCCTGGTGTACTATAGTCTCTGTGAAGGGTCACTTTGTTTGTATTACTATTTTTTAAAAAAAGTTTTACGTTTTTTGTGATTAAAATTTTTAATTATTTTTTTATTTTACATACATCAAATTAATATAATATATTTTTCTATAAAATTTTCAAAAATCAGTAATTTAAATGGATTTTTAAAGTATTGTGTGATAGACTGATAATTCAAGCAACCTGGACATTTTTCTTTTTGGTATCTAATCAAAAATATCTATTTAGTCCGTGAAGTATCAAATGATTGGATTCTAAGTACTGCTTAATTGAGCACAAAAAGGAAAAGGAGGAGGTTCTAAACAACCTTTTACCAAGATTCTGACCAGATTTAAACCCCCAAATAATTAAAAAAAAAAACAGAGAAAGAAAAGATTCTGATCAAGCTAAGCTGACATCCATCAAACTCTCGTGTTATAGGTGTGGTGCAGTATATGATCAAGTAGACAAATTTGAGAACCTTTAGGGGCCAAATGAACTTTAAAACATTTGTAAACTTCCCATGTAATTATCAAAACAAATATGTAAATCCCAAAAGAAAGCTGGCAAAAATTCAATCAATTCTAAATCGACAAACCGTGCTTTAATTTCTTTGCCTCATTAGGTTAGAAAACTCAGGCTGATTGAGCTTTGTCCATGACCATCTAAAATCTTTCTTTAGCCATTTTAGGTCCTGCATGGTTAGTTCAAGCTTCATACATCCTTTTCCTTCCTTTTTCTCATTCTTTTTTGACTTTTGTTTTCTGTAATTAGGCAAAACGTTTTTCAGTTGATCCTCCGTATATATCCATTTTTTAGCCGGTCGTCTAAAATCATTCTGCTGTACTTTTTCAGTTTACAATCAAAAGGAAAGAGATAGCCAAGGGACAGACAACCATGAAAAATTTTTCAAATCTGAAAGAATCTCCTTCGTGGGTCTCCTGATTTAGATTTTTCTATCATATCACAAACTGAGACAAAGTTCGCGAAAAGAGGTCAAAATAAATCAATCATTAAGACACATATATAATATGTATAGTTGTATTTTTGTCTGCATCCAAAAAGGTAATTCGTGAACAACTGTTCTAGACTTGGTCCGTATATATGATCTCAGGCTGATGCTTAATTAATGTCATCAAGGCACTAAGAAAAGGATAATGTTACAATAGATTAGTAGGTAGATGAATGATTAGTAGTTGTTACGAGGTTAGAATTTATTTACCAAAGCTAGCCAAAAGATAAAGAGGAAGGATTCAACTAATTATGATTTAGGACCTTAATTTGGTTGTCAATCAAAGCCATTAATACACCTTGACATTGCCATCTGGTAACTGTTTGGGAGTTGGATAATCTCCATTAAAGAGGGTAAATGTAGGAATTTTCATTTAAACTTCTAAATGACAATTCCTCCCTTGACAACATAAAAGGTCATTAGATAAAGTTAATCTTATATACACTGGCAGTGTATATTATTATTGCGGTTGGATACATGATATATTTGTAAAATTTAAACTTCAAATTTAAATTTAGATTAGTTGTCAAAGAAGATTAATTTAATTAGGATATTGACAAGCAAAACTTTGTAGTTAATTTTAGTACTAATACTATAATGTTAATTTTACGTCGCTAAGATATTAAATGTTAGAGTAATCAAACGAGGACCATTTATTAAAAAGCAAAACGTTAAACTTATTGTAGAAAAATTAGATTGTTAGCTTATCTATTTCTTCAGTGATTTTTAGAAAAGAACAAAAATTAGATTGTTGGTTCATTTTTTTTCTTGATCATCCTAAGTGGTTTTTTTGGGAAAAGAATAAATATATACACTGTTTAACATGCATACTTCTGAGAATTATACATGAATAAAATACGACCGATTTGAATTTATCAAATTGTCAACTAAATCCTTACTTTATGCTCCACTTCGGAGGATTAATGCTATACATAATCAATAGAAGTATACTACTTATTAAGCCATCAAAAGTGCAGATTTCAGATATAGGGTGTTAATTTAACCCTTCGATCCCTATATACAAAAACCAGAATTTTCTTTTAAAAAAACAAAACCAGAATTTATTGCAATGCAACTGAAAATATTAGCCAAAATAGACCCACTGAGACTAGAGTCATGGTTGCTGCTAATTCACCAGAACTGGACAGTGGACATAAATGATTCCTTCGTCCATTCCCTCAATTTCTGTCCCCTTTCATGGCAACCTTATCGGAAAGGGGATATATAAGCAAGAAAAAGAAAAAAAATTTGGTCACGGTTACACCTAACTCTCAACCAAGACATGTATTACGTAATTAGCAATAAGGCCACCAAAATTTAATATATCAGTATTTCCAATTTGGCTCTTTCTTTTCTTTTCTTTGATAGAAAAGTGCATGACCTTTATTAAATGCTGGATTGAAAATCAGCCAGCAAAATGGCATAGTCCAAAAAAAGGGTGGTACGTAATTCTCTTGTATATATGGTGAGTGATCTTGTGAAAAGAAAAGGTCATGATCCTCTCTATAAGATTTAGAGTCTGTTTTTAAACAAAAAAAAAAGAAAGAAACTTGGGAAAATTGATTTAATCCACTTGTCCAAATTAGAAGAGATAATTTAGTGTTTGGACAATATCCATTAGCCGCTGAAAGTTTTCTGAAGTTTTATAAACTTTGTATAGTTTGAAAAGAACAAGAAAAAAAAATGAAAATTCCGCATAGACTATTTTTTTTTCCTTGCATAGTGTGACATATTTGTTGTTAATAGACTAAGTGTGTTTGGATAGAAGTTTATTTAAAATATTGTTTGGAATAATTTTTTTTTTTTTGTGACTTTTTTTTTAAGTGTAAGTGAGAGGTTTCGGACCTGGGACTTCGAAACCTCCCACTTACACTCCCTTCCACAATGCCACCCAACTCGTCCTCCCACTCCTCTCCCCCTCCCCCCCAAATTTGGAACAATTATTATGGCACTTTTTGTAATGAAATGTATGTGAAATAAAAAAAGTAGTCAAGAAAATAGAAATGTATGTTAAAAAATGTGTTCGTGATACAAGTAAATAATTTTTGTGCAAACAAATGTAACTTGACATCATTTAGTTGCTGGCATCCTGCTCCACCAGCTTAGTACCGAAGCATTTTCACTTTATTGAAATTAAGCAAGGATTATACTTAAAACATGTAGAATTTTATATGACTATCAAACTCTAAAGAACTCTCTACCTTAACCTTTTCAATAAAACCTTGAAAACAAACGTAATAATGCTTGTTGATAAGGATGCACATGATCTACATACATATATATATTGTATGTATATGTATGTATGCATGAATATATGTATATTAATCGCAAACCCCGTTCATGAAAATGATCTATACATGTATTATATATTTTCTCACTATAAATAGATATTTGGCAAAAATTAAATGGATTCAGACTCAACCTAGGCCTATGTTCAAGTGGATCATTTGCACCACCTAATCTCCTTTCCGCGTCTTCATGAGTAGTCGAAATTAACAAAAATATCAATTAGTTCTAAATGGCAGTAAAAACCAAAGTTCAACTGTGCAATTTTTTTTTTTATTTTTTAGGCTTTTTTTGTGTGTGATATGAAAAATGATCTAACGCTAATTTTGGGATCCATGAAGATTGTCTGCACAACATTCAATTCAGGAAGTGCTTGCAAACCTTGAAACCTTGCCTCAACCTTCAATTTCTATGTACAGAGGGCTTAAAGGTACAGAGCTCATTTCCGGTTTTGATTTCGACTCTAACAAATGTTGTTGAAATTTCTCTATGGGATAGGGGATAATTTCAGAAACCTCCCTTGAGGTTTTTGACAATTTCACGTGGCTCTCCCCAATTTTAGAAAATTACACCGACCTCCCTTGATTTAATAAAATGACTACAATACCCTCTATTTCATAGATAATTTACTACATATGTAGGACACAAAAACCAAACCAAAAGTAAAAGAAAAAATAAAAACCTACAACAACTCATCATCATCCCTAATCCTATTTTAATTAAGAGCAGCTTTTTTTCTCTTTTCCTCCCTTTTTTTCTACCTCTTATGATTCTCTCATTCTTGTCTATGACCCCATAGTCTCTTCCACCCATCAACTACACCATGCAAACCTGCCTGAAGTATTTATTTCTTGTCTACTTTTCGCTTTTTGTGGTACTTAACTATCAGCCCCTCTTGTTTATTTCTTCTCGTATTATAATTTGTATATATTAAAGAATCAAAATTTCCAAAATTACAAATTGAGGGAGCAAATGAAAATTTCATGGTCAAATTAGATGGAGATGATGAAGATGGTTGTCATAGAGGGGGAAAAATGAAATTAATGGGCTATGGTCGAAAGAGAAAAAGGGACGAATCTGGGTTATGCTATTATGTCTGTTACATACTAGAATCTAATATCTTCATTTGGTTTTATTTTTGTTTGATTTGCAAGTATTGGTGGTGGTTTGTCACAAAAATTAGTTTCTCTATTCTTAACGCCAATGGAGGATGGGATTGCTCTTGGCATAGGCATCAATAGTGGTTGGCCAGGTCCTTTTCTATTCAAGGAAGGTGATAGGTGATAGGTGTTGGATTCATAATTTGAGGTGTGAGATTAGTTAATAGACAAAAGATAGTGTTAATTTGGAGCGTGAAGCTTTTTGAGGGTATTTTAGTTGGTGGTGGAGGTTATGGTCGATTTGTAGAGGAAGTGATTCGGATAGAGTTTGGGATATTGATGATGCCGAAATCGATAGAATTTGGCAATTAAATTGGAGTACAATTTTAGTAAAATTTGGGATTTTAGTGATGCCAAAATTGATAGAATTTGGGGATTAAGTTGGAGTTTGCTTGAACAAGTTGATGAGATTTTAGATTTACATTATCGTGGAAGCATAGTAAGTCTAGATGAAAGTGTTTGTTACTTTTTTTTTGTTAAATTGATCACTAAATCTTTTTTTCACTTTCTTTTGATGTATGATATTGCATAAGGGTATTTTAGGATACTTAAGTATAATTCTAGTCTGATGGGTCTATACTGTTACTTAAACAGTAAATGCAAGGGAGATCAGTGTAATTTTCTAAAATTGGGGGGAGTGAGTGAAATTATCAGAAACCTCCCCTGAAATTATCCCATAGGATAGCGATAATAGCACAACTAAAAGTGGTGAATTATTTTTGTCAAATTTCTTCAGTTGTAAGTTTCCAATTGATTTCAATATTCATTTAATTATCTTCGTAGACTCTTCTCACTGTTTTTTGCCATCCCAAATGGCTCATGCTAGAGCTCTCATACCACTCTTGCAGTGATCAAGCTTTAGGGCTAACAAATGAATACAATAACCAGTAAATTAGAAAAAATAATATTTTGGCAATGATTATTAGTAAATCAATACAATAGAATAAAAAGTAAGGTATATCCATGTGTCTATGTGGTTAAGGCTATTATTTGAGCTGCAAATTGGCATTACATGCATGGAGGAAGCCGGGGCAATTTATTGTTTACCACCATATCGTTTGCCCTTATCTCAATTTGTTACCTTAAATTACTAATCGAGTCAATTGAACAAAACCAAACCAATTCTGATTTTACAATTCCTATTCAGAGTATACCAAAATTTGGCATTTGTTTAACAACTTTTAGGGGGAAAAACCTTGAGAGAGTCCATCAAAAAGGCCCAATGTGTAAGTCAAGATCCAACTTTGACTTAAAAGGTTAAACTATTAAGTTTCGAACTCTTATTTACATATTAATCTCTCTTCTTCATCTCTCTAACCTAACAATCTCTCCCTTCTTCATCTTTCTAACCTAACAATCTTCCCCTTCATGAATAACTTGTCATATTGAATCCAAATTTATAAACTCTTCTATAAGCCTACTTTAATACTCAATTCAGCCCTATCTTAACTCCAAAGGTCACTTTTTCTCCAACTCATGGACCCACTCTTTTTCAACATCCAAACTAGATTTCGAATCCTGCCAACCCTTGACTTCTTAATCTAAGACCAACTGGATTACTTGCCAAACCCATGATGCATCTGGTCCAATACTAGCCAAACTCCTTGGCACTTTGGTCCATCACCAAGAATCTGCCAATCCTTGACTCCTTAGTTTAACACTAATCGGATCACTTGCCAAACCCATGACGCATTTGGTCTAATGCCAACCAAACTCTTTGACACTTCGGTTCTCCACCAAGAAGAACATTTCACCTACCCAACTTTGAAAAGAATCCACCTACCAATAAATAGCCGAAACTTGCAATCAGAAACTTTGATACCACTTGTCAGAGAGAAAAATCTCGAAAGAGTCCACCAAAAAGGTCCAATATATAAGTCAGGTACCTAATTTTGATCCAAAAGTTTAAGCTGATAAGTCTCGAGTCCTTACTTACATATTAATAGCTCTTTCTCCATCTTTTGAATCAATATGGGACATAATTCTTTACTCACGAATCTAACAACAACTATTTATTAAAGCTAAGAATGGTTTTTACCATACTTACATTTTGTGGATACACACATGTATACATAGTTTGAGTAGCAATATGAGATAATATCACACTCTGAGTAAGCAATAGAGAGGTGACATCAATGGCAAAGCTACAGGGCGGGCAATAACTTTACTAAATTTCTAGGATAGGCTTGAAAGTTTTATAAATTTTTAAGTTTGTTTCAAAATTATCCCCCTCAATTTTAGAAAACACCATTTTCTTTTGACATTGCCCCTGATATTCTAAAAAGTCCTCATCTCTTATTACATTGCCATTCCTAACACCAATTTCTTTGTATGTACAATTTTTTTCAGTGTGGTTAAATTAATTAGATTAAAGGAACAAAAACTCAAAATGAGTATATTGTACATGATCTTAAACTAAATTTCTCTTCATATAGTAATGACCAAGCTCTGGGACCAAACGACCACAATTTTTATATTTGATGGACTGTTTTGGTTGATTTCAAATGTGAGAGACTAAACAAAAAAAATTTTAGAAAATGTGAGGTAACTATTTTGGCAATATTCCCTTGTCTTTTTACAAATTAGTTACTCTCAATTTCTCCAAACAATGTATGTAAATTAAAATTGTCAACTAATTCAAACCATTCAAAAATATCCAAATTATCAATAAATATACCGTTCTCAAAATCTACTACCTATCCCCAATCAAATTTCAATTTAAAATCATAATTCAACTCAGTAGTGTGCAAAAAGCATATAAACAGCCATGCAACGTCTATAGGGTATTTTAATATAATGAATAAATATTTTTGAAAAGACAATAAGAGTTTACACATTACTTGAAAAATAACCCTTTTTTTTTTGTTTTGAACTTTGTTTTGGGAAAGTACTTGTAACAAGCCAACAAAGAAAATCATCTAAATTGCACTATTTTAATATAAATTTTTACTTTTAAAAACCAACTTAAATATATTTTTTGATTTTTGGCCATGGAAATCAATATGCTATACTTTTCACCATCAACCTTGCAAATTTGTAATTGTTGTTGGATAGCGATCATAGCACAAAGATATCAAAAGTTAATCCTGACTATACTTTTCACCATCAATCTTGCAAATTTCTAATTGTTGTTGGACAGTGATCATAGCACAAAGATGTCAAAAAATAATCCTGACGTATTATTGTTATTTTAGTGATATGAAAGAGACGAGAAATAGTCTTGTTATATTGTTCATTGTGATTGATTTATAAAATTGAGAATTTTGATATCAATTGGCATTCAAGGAGACTAATAAACTAACATAAAGCAAGAGACAGAAATTTATCCAGTTACATGGTTTCTACGATGCACAAAAAGTTCGAAAGATGGTACAAATTTCTAATGGGTCTTTTCTTTTTTTGTGTGTCAAACATCCTCCCCTGCCTGTGTGACAAAAGTGGCACTGTCCAAACACATGACAATAAACTTTAGAATGCAAAACGTGATTTAGATCATTGAAGCTTTTCTTGTTTGTTTTCCTTCTTTACTGATTGTGCTCAAATCCCATGCTACACACTTGTCCAATTCGAGTATCAACACTTGAGCCAATTCACACTATTTGGACTGTAACTTTCAACGACCTATTCAAAACGTTGCTAACATACTAATAATATCTTTGTCATTTATTTTATTCCAAGGAATCTTGATAATTGGAAAGGTTTACTATCCAACAACAAAAACTCTGCATGTATTTAAAGGTTTATTTTCTTCCGCTACAATCTCTTAGAAGCTTTCAGATTTCAAACCTTCTTGTTGTAGCTCAGCCACAAGGTTCTCATCATCAACAGCTGTCTTTGACATATTGGGCCGGTGAGCATTATCATCCCCACGCAATCATCTTTTGCATCGTTTAAAAACTTTGGACTGTGCAACCAGTTCTTGCCAAATTTAATTGTGTAATACATCTGTCATCACTCAGCACTATGGTTAGAGGGTCTTCCACATAAAATATCAATACACATTTCGTAAGTTAAGAGGATTTAAGCCAACCAAATTAATATTTACCAGGTTCACCTATCCTGTTTACACCTTTTCCCTTTGTTTTTTTTTCAAATTTTGGTTTTTTTTGGGTGGTGGAATATGGGGGTGTTGCTTTCACTTTCATGACTAGTGAAATTTAGGTCATCTTTGTTTGGCAGAAGGTTAGAAGAAAAAGTACTAATTCCTTTTCCGCGTGAAGCCAGGAAAGTACTTCCATGGAAGGCATCCTCACCAAGTTTCTACTTCATTATTCCCTTCTTAGCTTCCACACATTATTGATTATATCAAGAACTCTAACTGATCAAAGTATCAAACCTATCATCCCATGCATCTACAGATGCTACAAGAAGTTGCATTTATGATATGTGCACTAAATCTTAAGTGAAAAGGCTAAAAAGAAAATCATGTACGAATAAAAAAAATGAACCAAAAAAGAGAAAATTTGGTCCCATGTAAGAGGCTAATTGAATATGTTTCCCATGAGATAATATTAACCAAGAGGTTCATAGCTAAAATCAAGTCAAGAAGAGGACTTACCTTTATAATCTGCATGTTTCTTGGAAGGAATCATTAGAAGTATAGGATGATCTTATTTTTGGTGCATTGCAGATCTCCTGCATCCATGACAGACCAAGGCCCTAGAGGGGGAGGCATGGAAGCATAGAATAGAGAGATATTGACGCGGCTCAATCAAAATCACATAGTTAGCTAAACCATACCATCTAACCACGGCTTAAGATTGAGGCGCATCAATACCTCTTACACCAAATATAATAACCTACCTCCAACTTGATTCTGCTCCGTGAATGTAAGTTTGCAGAAAGTTTTCCTCTAGAGGCCAATATACAAACAAAGAGAGGAGGAGTATATTCTTTCTTTTGGATAGATAAGTAGGACAAATATTTCGAGCATGACAAAATCTTTAATTTCTAGTGTAACAAGTGATTTCTCGGGGAGAAAAGGGAAGAAAAGAGAAATGGATAGGAGCCCTTTTCTGATGAATGGCTGAATTTGCTTGGTAAGTTCTTATCTCTACATATATACATCCAAATTCCAGTCCTGTGCTACCGGAGGGGGAGCAAATAAAATACACAACATTTTTTGGGTTTAACACATGAATTCACAAAAGGATAAAAACTACATAATTGTGTCTACGTTTGTGTAGTTTTTTCTGTGATGAATAAATGAGGGGAGAAGATGAATAGCGACCCATTTATTTATAAGAGCAAATGAGGACGGCAGTACAGCCTTCAGGTCCCACAGAGCATCAACCTATAGAATTATACCTGCTGGGGAAGAGTCAGATATGGTTGTTTCTTGCATGAGTCAACAAGTGCGATTGCTCACAAAATAGTCAAATCCAGTTTCTTGTGTTAGTTTCTTACTCTATCAAAAAGATATTATTATTGTTTCATTTCGAGGAAAATGGAACCTTTTTGGAGGATAAAGTTTGTACGAGTAGCTGGCACTAAGGGTTGAAGGGCTATGAGGCCGGGTCCATCTCAAGATAACTACAAAGATAATAATCTGCACTAGCATTATAGAGCCATATTATTCTACACTAGTTAAATTGTGGTACATTTCGTGGATTAATTTCAGCAATAAACTAGTCTACTAAAGAGCCTTGGTCTTTAATTAATGTTTATATCTCAAACTTTAATTTGGCATGATCATCTCTTTTTGCGTCATCTAATTTGGTCCTATTCAAGGCACAAAATCTTTAAAATTTGGTATGAAAATGCTGATGGTTATAGGCTTATTCCACATCCTCGATGGTTTATTTTTGCAGAATATGCAGGCGGCTCTAACCAAAGGTCCAAGTTTGATTACAGATGAATATTCTTGCTAGGGGTTTCACCAATCAAATCTTCTGATAAACATGATCTAATCATATGTCAAATGCCCTCTCATGTGGGAGTGGGTTTCAACTTCCCAATGTTTCACTCCCAAATTTCCAAGCCATTTGAAGCCCTTACCAAAGACTCCGAAAATCCACTGTCAAGCTATCAGCATGACCAATATGAAAAATTATTAAAGCATGAACAATACGCTGTCAAGCTATCAGCATGTGTCCATCTTTGTCCCAAAATGAAATTTGTGGTTTGACTTTTTAGTCTATCTACAGGGCCATGGAGGCCCAATAATTGCCATCACAATAATATCATGCCTTTATGGTCATTAACGAGTCACAGAGGCTGGACCAAATGTCTGACAAGGAGGTGCATGGATGAATTTATAAGTACTAGCCAGGTTTTAGATCAACAGACGTCTTTTCCCTCCTCAATTACCAACACAAAGACATTGGAGAATCAATTACATTTTCAAAATAATGCTAGCCAAATCTCTCTCTTGAGCTTTGATGACCTTCCAGTTAAGACCTATTTAAACCTAGGGTTGTATACGAATTGAGCTTTTAAAGTATAATTTGGACTTTATTAGAGTTCAATTTTTGGCAAGGGCACGTTCGAATTCGAACCGAAAAATGAAGATCCAATTAAGTTATAGAATCGAGTTCTAACTTGCAAATATTTGGGTCGAAGAGGCTGATGTTAGTTTTCACTTCTAATTTATATTTTTATATAGTAAAGTGTATCTGACATTGTATTACGTAATAAATTTTTATATGTACCATTTATAAGATAATTATCAAATAAAGAAACATAAATACTTCAACCTTTCCCATCAAATTCAAGCATAATAAATTTGAGATTGAATGGAGCTCGAACTCAAACTTTAATCTCGTATAGTATTTGCACTTGAATTTAAATTCGAACACAAATTTTCAAATTGAGCCTAAAAGCTTTAAAAAAAATCCATTCATTTGAATTGATTTGCAGCCTTTTGCAAAACCTCAAAATACTGTATCTATATAATCAACAAGGCATACTTATTTCTGGCTAAACTCACTCTCTCTAATCCTAAGCTCCTCTCCTTCTCTTTAACTTTCCGCTTCCTTGGAAACAAAACATTTTCTTCCCTAGGAGGGAGACCAACTGGTCTTTCTTGGAATCCCTCCCACCGTTCCTTCCATGTCCCTTTTTTTGGGGTCTTTTGTCTTTGTTTGTAAAGTCTATTCTAGAGTTTCTTATTAAGAGCTTCTTTTCTCTAAGGAATTCTTGGCAAGAGTTTTCTCCTTTACTGGAGATTTCTAGTGAGAGTTTTTGTAGTTTTAATAGGGATATAATTATGCATTTTATTTGTGGTTATTTGGTCTTAATTTTGGCAGTTTATTATGCAAAGTATTGAATTTCTGCTCATAATGGGTATTTGTGTTACTTATAGGCAATTGGTGTTAAAAGTGATAAAAAAGGGCAAATTCCAGAAGACTGTGCCTTCTCTGGCGTGCCCACGCCAGACAGACAACGCAGAGTTGCGTGAAAAAGCCGGATTGCGGGTCCTATTCCTGGGCCACCGCCTTTCCTTGGAGCCATACTTTAAACTTACGTGGGATTAGGAAATAGAATTGGAAGATGACGTTTGGTAACAATCCAATGGGGGAAAAGGAAGCAAATTGTTTGAAGAAACCCACCTATTATTTCAGCTAGCAGAAAGGAAACGGCGGCGCAAACAATAAAAAGAAGACAGCAATAGACCATCTGGGACTTGGACTTTTTCTTTGCTTTTGTTTTCTTCGTTGTTAGGAGACTAGCGGCGAAAAATCTTTTACTCCTTCTTCAATTAACAAAACTCCATGAAAACTTTGATTGGCTTTGTTGTCATGACTATGCGGCAAGGCTAGATCGTTTATCTAGTTGAGGAATAAATCGAGGATCGGGGCACCATAACTGTGAGATCGTTTTAATTGCTTATTTTTAATTTATATGTTCATGGGTATTTGATTATTCTCTATTTTTTCCCTAAGTTATTATTGTTTAGATTTATTGGATAATTAGGCATGTTATTCGATTGTCTAAATAATTGATAGCCAATTAGGATGTTGGCACGTCGCCTTTAAGCATCTTGATTAGTGGCAAACGAGACAATTGCACCGCCTCGCAAGCGGTCTAATTTGGATCGTGGGGATAATTAATCTAGCCTAAACAAATCCGCATGTGTGTTTGTCATCTAGAATTGGGTCTTTCTAATTTCTAATGCTGTGGCCACATTAAATCCTGTGAGCGTTTCTGGGGTTGTCTAGTCACAAGAGGGTAGTTTATGAGCGTCTCTTGACTACCATAAAATTAAGGAAAGATTGGTGGTTGGGCGCGTCGCTTGACCACTTCAACCAATTTATTCGTGAGTATATGAATTGTCCCTTGTATCTGTGATCAGTTGTGTGCTTCGATGCCAAGATTAATTCCTTGACTAGGTTGTTTTAATTAATTGTTATTTGTGTAATTTGGTTCCTGCTATCTTACTCAACTTTGAATTTCCGTTTTTATTCCTTTTTAATTAGTTGGTACTATTGCTAAAAATTCCCCCCCCCCCCCATTTTCCTGTATGATTTGCCTACCTGTTCCCTGAGGAGACAACCCTACTTGCCCTGTTTACAAATTAAATTTGAGATTGTGTTGGTTGGCAACTAGGCTATTATTTTTAAATTTTATTTTTGGTGGTTTGACAACCACCAAGTTTTTTATCTTGAATTTTTTCAAATTTTGTTGTCAAATTTAGAATTTCTTAAATCTATCTCATCAAATCTCATCTTAACATTTGAGTTTGAATCAATTGATTAGTAGATTTGGGAGAGAGCAAACGGTGCAATTGGAAGCATGCACAAATGATATTGGAACTATAAGTGTTTTATATTTTGAGTGTTTTTTGAATTTCTTAGTGTAATATTCTATTGATTTTTTAGTTCTGTTGTGTCTGATATTTGTTCTTCACATGTATTTGTATCTCTGTATGGATCTATTTGTATTTGTGTATGATTGATGTAAGTTCTACTATTAGTGCAGATTTAATGAAATGATAATATTTTTATAAAAAAAAATGAAAATATCATCCACGATGCAAAGTAGAGGCCCCAAACCATTTAGAGCTTATGCCAAATCCTTCTAATCTTTACATTTGTCTCATATTGCTAAACTTGCATAATCTATTATAGGGATGATAGTGGGTCTGAGTACTCTCAAAAATCTTTCTTACTAAACTCTAGCCCTTATATCTAAATTTTTTATCAAACCCTATCACATAACCCTACGAATTTTAACTTCTATTACCAAATATTCAGAAAAAGTAATTAACTATTATCAAACTCAAATTAATACATACATAATGTTAAATCAGCACATTATATTAAATTTTAAACTTGGGTAGAGTCATACAACCTACATGAGAGGAATTCGGCATTTTATGAAGGGTAAAATGCCTCTGTTAGACACATATACACACGGGTTTCGAGTTTTGGGATTTTAGGGTTCTGTTATCAAACCCTAACGGATTACCCATCGATTATCTAATTAGATTAACCATTGTCGATCGTCTAATAAGATTAACCACCGGATCGGATCGAGTCAGGATTGCAAATGAATCGAGCCGCTCGCGAGCAGCTCGAGTTGCGGTTAACATTAAGTTTAAACTGACTAAATTGAGCTCAAGCTCAAAAATATTCAGTTCGTTAGCTCGTAAGCTGACTCAATTATATTTTTTATTTTTTATTTTAATAGTAAAATTATATATATATTCCTAATATTTTATTATTTGTTAAGAAAAATTATTATTTTATTTATTTTTTAAAATAATTAATTAAATTTTTTATTTGTTAAACTCGAATTTGAGTCGAACTCGAGTTCGAATTTGAGTCGAACTCGAATTCGAGTTCGAGTTTAATAAAACTAAGTTGCGACTCGATTCGATTACATCAAAACTCGACTCAACTCGACTTGTTTGTACTCCTAACTCACATATATCGGATTTAACTTTTGCCATCCCTAATCTACTATTTATGAGATATTTTACCGTAATAGAAAATTATAAGTGTATCTAGTGAACCATAATAGAAAATCCTACACCATATCATATACAACTTATACAACAAATCGACATAAAATAAAAAATGATGCGCCTCCTGATTTTTAGAAGTTTCGATATTTGGAGATGTTTGGGCATATGATATGGCTTAAGCATATCGTGTGTTTCTTAAGTCATCTCTGTTGCTTAGGTAAAATCAACTATATAATCTCTTATCCATTTCACCAACAAAAATCCACTCGTGAAACAATTATCAGCCATCCACTGTTTCTCCTCATGCCACCTGATCTTATGTGGAACATTTGACGATCATACCCAAAACGTAAACAGCCCATGTCACCTAACTCTTGTCGGAATTTCCTACCAAAAATACCACTTCAATGCCTTGTAACCATAACTGCTCAAACGGACAAATTTAGATTCCACAAAGTCATAGTGTTTAAAATCCTTAATCAAGAATCTTGTCAAACTTCTAATTCAAGCCAAAACCACCAACCAAGTAGTCCTATTATATTTCACGTTAATCTGGTACAAATAAGACCCCTTCACCTAATTTTCTTGGTGATGCATATTTATATAATGCAGCCCAATTCCATCAACCCTTCAATTCATTGTGTCATACTTTCATAAGAAACTTCTTTCTTTTCTTGGATTGATAAAATATTTTGGTTCTATTGTTGGTCTTTCTTTTCTTGGATTGGTAAAATTTTTTTGTTATATTGTTGGTTTGATGGTTTGATGGCTGTCAAGAATTTAATTAACTTGGGGTGTTTGTTTCCTCAAGTGGGATGTGCACAGTTTAGTGAAAAGCCCAGTGTATATGCTTGTTTAGGCTTGAAATGTAGTGAATTTATTGGGTTTTCAGGAAATCATGCAATAAGGTGTCTTGGAGATCAGAATTCTTCTTCCAATTCAGCTTCTGAATTGCCAAGTGTGGTTGATAACAGAGAAAGCAGCTTGGCTAACAAATTGCAGAAGGATTTGAGCTCTTTACCAAGTAAAGTTTACTCTAAATTTATTTTGCTGAATATGAAGAGTGCTCTGTTGTTTAGTTGTGTATTGGAACCTGTTATTTGGTAGTTTTGATGTTAACTTCTAATATTTTAGCAGTTGCTGCTAAAATGTGAGCTTTTTCAGTTTGGATGAAATGGAAAGAGCGTTTGTTGTTAAGTGCTCTTGCAGCCTCTTAATTTCAGCATCAAAATAGATATAGGATCTATGTATGTTCATTATTAATTTTGTAAGAGGGCTAGAATTTGATTTAAGGGTTGTTGTTCTTGTGTTTATTAGAAAGTACTAGCTGATTACTTTATTTTGATAAACCTATTACTATATTAGTTCCCTTCAATTCTCTTGGTTAGTTCAATCTGACCATTTCTAGTTTAAATTGACTATTTGTAGTTTCCTGAAGATGAGAGGTGAAAAGGGATGGTGGAGAAAAGATAGGATGCCGGGAATGGGGATTACTTGTTTTGACTATTCTTCTGATGGATTTTGCAAAAATAATTGCCCAACAAAGCCAACTAGTACATTGCATAATAACCTCTCTATACACAGACACAAATTGTTTCTTAAAAGGGCTGTTAAACTCAAGCAAATTTCGTGTCACTCTTTCCAAGTTTTCTTTCGCAAACACTTAATAATAGTGAAAAAGAGAGAAAATTTCAAGGGGATGTAATTGTACCGCAATGTGCTTGACTAGTGTCTAGTTTATTCCCCTATGATTCTTGGAATACACATGTTCTGTGAATGAATTGGGAGCTGGTATGGTGCTTCATACTATCTAAACTATGTATTAGTTTTGTCTGATATACATTACTCATAATGCTGTGTAGGATTCTGCTTTCAGATCCCTTGTTTGTTAAACAGA
Source organism: Coffea arabica (assembly GCF_036785885.1). Taxonomy (NCBI): domain Eukaryota; kingdom Viridiplantae; phylum Streptophyta; class Magnoliopsida; order Gentianales; family Rubiaceae; genus Coffea; species Coffea arabica. The sequence goes on along the minus strand of NC_092318.1, from coordinate 42,771,354 downwards.
TTAAGATTTATGTCAAAGAGAGGAATCACTGCAAAACATATTATTTCTCCATTCGTAAAAATGCAACATATGAATATCTGCATTGGATGATGGTTGTCAACTGCATGAATCAGTTCATTTGTTTTACTGCAGTATAAGGGTACAATTCTTCATTATTTGGTTGTTGTCACCAACTGCTTGAACAAGTAACAATATCAATTTATACATGGTGATGAAATTTGTCGTCCAACTGTAGAGCATCTTTCCTATTGGGTGCCTAGGGGGCTAGCTAGTGGTTCTCACTCAGCCTGTAGGAAAGAGACAGCTAAATTTAATATTTTTGGCACTTGAACTGCTCAAGGTTGGTTTAGCCAAAATTGTTGCTGACAAATCTCTTGAGGTGCTTCTCATCTCTATTGCATCAGGATCCTGGATTTACCCATCAACATAGTTAGGAAGTTGATTAAGGTGGTCGTTTTGCAGGCTCTGTGCTCTAGGAAAGTCAATACCTAATAGGCATTCCAAGTTCTTTACGCAGGTATATGGATCCGGCTGCAGGTGACAGTATGAATTGAAACAAACAATTATGGAAAGAAATTGGATGCTTATGATATCTCCTGTAAAAATGGACTCTTTTCTTAGTCCAACATGGGAAAAAAGGGACCTTCTTTTGGCTATTTTTTATAGCATTCACGCTTCAAATGCCATTCTCAATGCATTTGGAAATGTAATCCACATTTCACAAGAAGCAATGAGTAAGTTCACATTAAGAGACATACTTTAGAAATCTAAATTGTATAAATATGTTTTGCGAATGGTAGAATGACGGATAATGAAAGATACCTGATTGAGCAATATTGCTTGTGGAAAGTCCATGGACTTTTCTTCTATTAGAGGCTGAATGCTATATCATTTTCTTTTCATTAAAGCAGTAGCAGTAGCATTTTCTTTTCATTTCCAAATGCCATACTCAATGCATTTGGAAATGTAATCCACATTTCACAAGAAGCAATGAGTAAGTTCACATTAAGAGACATATTTTAGAAATCTAAATTGTATAAATATGTTTCACGAATAGTAGAATGACGGATAATGAAAGATACCTGATTGAGCAATATTGCTTGTGGAAAGTCCATGGACTTTTCTTCTATTAGAGGCTGAATGCTATATCATTTTCTTTTCATTATAGCAGTAGCATTTGGATTTGTCAAGATAAGTTAGATTCTTATGGCTCAGCAATTCCATAGCTAGCTTCAGCAAGAGTGTCACTTTGGCTTGCAACTGGTTCCAAATCTTAGTTAGTTCTCTTTGTTGAAGTTTCTCAGTGATCCTGCAGGGTCTGCTGTCTTTTGCATGTTCGGTTGACTATTAACATCTTATCTTCTTCAATTTGAATAATTTATGAGACTATCAACTGCAGGACCATTATCTGTCTCTGACTTTTCTACTTTTCCAAGTCATGGTTCGAAGGTGCGGGTATCTTTTAAGGTACTTTGCCCTGGTATTTTATGGTGTTTGGTTGCTAAATTTTATTTTCACAGAAATAGATGAAACAAGTAATATTTTTGTTTGTCTGAACCAAAAAATCCTTCTGTTTGTACTTGTTTTGATTGATGATACAGGGAGAGCCTGGTTCATATAGTGAAGATGCAGCACTGAAAGCTTATCCACAATGCGAAACTGTTCCTTGTAATGAGTTTGAAGATGCTTTTAAGGTGATGCAAGCGATACATTGCTACCTACTAACTGTCTAGCTTAGTTCATGAGAAAGACAATTCATGTTGCCTGAGTTAGGTCCCAATGTACTTCCTAACCCTATCTCTGCTATCACTCTTGTGAATGCAATTACAGGCAGTTGAATTATGGATCGCTGATAGAGCAGTTCTCCCGATTGAAAATTCTTTAAGTGGAAGTATTCATCGAAACTATGACTTGCTCCTTCGTCATAGACTACATATTGTGGGTGAGGTTCAGTTGCCTGTAAATTTTTGCCTTCTAGCACTACCAGGCATCCCACTGGAGCGGTTAAAACGTGTCCTAAGCCATCCGCAGGTTAGTATTCTATATTTCTCTTTAGTTTGTAATAGTGGTTGGAGCCACAATTTGTCCAAGAGTATTACTTGATGATAATTCAGTCTATTCTTCACTTGTGATAAATGCACTATTCCAAAGAACTTGTCATAAAACTATGATGCACACTTAGTTTTTGTTAATTTGTCCGTTCACGAATGAAGACGAAATAAGTACAAAGCATAAGTCATGTGAAACATGGGGATGGAATGAAGGATGCGCACTAGTTGCATCATCTTTCTGTTTCACTCTTGGCTTACTGCAGTCATTTTCATCCAAAAAGTCAGGTTCCACAACTTAGTTAATGTGGTATTTTATATCCTGGATCTTGGGATGGCAAAATAATTTGCAACTGTTGTTTAAGGTAAGCTTTCTTTACTTCATAATGAAGTTACTGCAATTTATAGTTGGAAGTTCTAGCGTCTATGAAAGCTTGTCATATACTTGGTCATTGTTGTCTTCAGAATCACTTTTTGCATCATTCATCCTTCTAATCTCACTTAGCTGAAATCAAGTGAAAAGTTTTTCTGCACATCTCCTGGAGTACAAGTGTCAAGCACAAAAAATCAAGACTGAAAATATTCCAAATTCTGTTTATCTGTAGCCTCAGGAATGATAGATGTCCACCTATCCTGGACCTTTAAGTGAGCTACCAATCTGTACCTCAAACTCGTAATCTATATGCACTTTAAAGATATGTTACAGTGTAACTTATTAATTTATTTCACATGTTTTCACATATCCTTGTTTAATATTGAAACCCTCAGAAGAGAAATTGATTTGCTGTTGGACTTATTTCTCATACCAAAGTGTAAACACCAGCATTACCAAAACTAGCTACATTGAACTCCACCCATCTAGAATGAAATAAGAAAAAAAGTTTAAGAAAAACTAATTTGCCATGTGATCCTTGAGTGCCTTTATGGACGGGCATATTGGACCCTTGAAAATTCGTGTTAATAGCATTCCTATCTTTACCGTGGAGGGTTATTCCATGAAACATGCACAAGTCTTAATGCCATTCCCTGGTTTTTACAATATGAAAAGCTCTTACCTTCAGGCACTTGCACAAAGCGATAATTTTCTCAGCAAGTTAGGTGTTGTCAGAGAAAATTTTGAAGACACTGCTGGTGCTGCTCAGGTGACAAAGCTATTTCTGTTTAATTGTAAATCTGATATAACTCTTTATTGATTTTGACACTATTTATTCACACTCAGCTTGTAGTTTCAAAGAGAATGTTTGATGCTGGTGTCATTGCAACTGCTCGAGCTGCAGAAATCTATGGACTCAATATAGTTGCCAAAGCAATTCAGGTACTAAATTCTTGTATGCAGCTTAAATTTCTCAAAGCCTTATAACTAATTTAGGAATGTTGGTTTTATTAAAAATAAGGAAACCAACTTCTGAGAAAGCCATGTTAGAGTTGGTTTTCTTTTCTTTTTTACCACTTGCTCCACCTCCCTTCTCTAATATTCCTTCTCCTCATGTTTCTTATCCAAAACTTAAAATCTAACAACCCATTTACTTTTGATGCACCGCCACCACCTGTTATGGCCAATACTACTAGTACTTATTCTAGTTTTGTAATCATCTACTTCTCGCTTTCCTCCTTTTTTGATGCGTGCCCTGCACTGTCTTCTTGTTGGTATCATTGTTTTTTAGTACAAATGGGTCTTACTCTTACCCTAAAGACGACAACAAGGGCTTGGCAGTGGTAGTTCAACATCCATATCGGCGGTGAACAGGGATTATTGGGAGTGAGAGGGGCTGTAGGAGGCACAACATGTGGTCTGCTTGCTTGGCTGCTGTACTATTTTATTCTTCCCTTCTGATATATGCATGATAGATGGAAGGAGAGAGAGGAGTGCAGAAGAGTGGAGTGAGTTTGGACAAAAAGGAATAATGCAGAAGAACAAACAATTCCAAAAGAAGAAAATAGAAGAAAAATGACTTTCCTATATTGGGAACGTGAATAAAATCAAAAAGATTTAACAATATCAATATTCTGGTAAAAAAATGTAGAAAACCCACGAAGTAATGGCATAACTATTGAGTTACATCACATAATGTGCAGTTTATTGGTGAACAGCTTTTACTGCAACAAATGCTTGCATTGCAGTTGAAATGTAATTTTTACACTCAATTAAGAGAGATGTATGGTTTGGCATTGTCCTTTCTTCAATTTTAGCCAGTCTCCTCCCAAATACTTTCATTGAAATTGTGTACTTCTGCTGGCTTGAGGACATGTCTCTCAACACCATGCACATAGTTCACATAACTTAAATGTTTTGTCTCCCAACACAATGCACATAGTTCATGTCATTTAAATGCATTGTCTCTTAATACAATGCACATAGTTTGCATCACTAAAATGTATATCCCACAGATTGACAACTTGTGTCGAGTGGATTTTTTAATGCAGTCATGTGCAGTTCATCAATTCTGTAAAGAATAATGTGTTAAAAAACTTTCATTTCTTCAGTTTCCAATGTCTCTTACCCTACATAATTTTGTTCCTAATTTTGAAGTTCCTTGAGATGTGTCCATATGAAAAAACTGGTCCTCCTGACTCAATTCTTATATTCCTCAGTTTGGTACTTATGTCTGAGTATGTGTTTCCATTCCGGAGTTCATGTGGTTGACTTGATTAGCTTATGTAAATTTGACTCTTTACAATTTTTGTCTACTGATAGCAATGTCTCTCTTACCACATGATCTCATTGGATGGTAGAATTTCGTTGCCTGGATTTAGCATATGTTGGCAGCATTCTAATGAAGCTTAAAAAGTAAAATTGATTATCCATTTCTTAGATCGTCTTTTGACATACTTGATATCCTTTTTGTCGTTTGTTTGGAGGCTCTCACAAGGATATTTGTAGAAAAAATCCTTCCTTAGGTAACTGTGCCACAAGATATTTTGGCATTATGCCACTTTATTAATTCTTGTCAACCTGACTTTGATAGATATGCAACAGATTTATGATTTTGCTTACCAGCAAACTGATTCTGATTGTTCATGCCTAACGGACTTCTTGCATTCAGTGTTAAACATGCCATGCCCATGTAACCTCTGAGTTCTACGTGGCCTTCAGTATGCTCCACCTTGTCATCCAATTGAAATGCTGATTTTTTTTTTTTTTTTTTCCTCTAAGGATGGCTGAGCCTGTGCTTTATTAATTCTTTTGTAATGGGAAAAAGGTGGGAGGAAGGCTTTAAGGCTGCATTGAATTTGCTTTGCAGATTTTCTTAAGGTTGTACAAACATGTATGTTGGTAGATAAACCTGTTGACAATCAATGCTTGTCAAAATATGTCTGACTGCGAGAACAGAAGAAGAAAGCAAACATATAAATATATAATTACTGTCAGAAACTGTACGAAGCTCAATTGTTATAGCTGATGATACTCATATTCTTGAAAATCTTTGCAGGATGAACCAGATAACTTTACACGCTTTATTATACTTGCAAGAGATCCTATAATTCCAAGGACAGACAAGGCTTTTAAGGTATGTTATACATTTCACACTCTTGTCAGTTCATGTATATTATGCTTAGAAGTGCATGATTGCCTGTTTCAGACAAGTATTGTATTTACTTTAGAGGAAGGCCCAGGAGTAATATTCAAAGCCTTAGCAGTGTTTGCACTGAGGGATATTAACTTGACAAAGGTACTAAGAAGTAACATCTTTTTCAACTGGGGATATTATACATGGCAAATTGTTAGCCAGTTATTTTATGTCCACCTGATTTTCAGATTGAAAGTCGCCCCCAAAGAAAGCAACCACTGAGAGTAGTTGATGACTCCAATAATGGAACTGCCAAGTGAGTACTTCTTTTGTTATTTCAAACAGGTTCTCAAATCTGTGATGATCCAGAGCAGACAAGTGCATGGCTTCACTGTTGTAACCATGTTCCTTTTGTGAACCTTCTAGAATAGTTACCCTTAAAGATGTGAAGCTCATCTCTTTGCTTTGGCCTCAACTGGTACTAGTTTAAGTTTAAAAGTAACTTTTGCCCTATTACTACCCCTGACTTCTACTTAGCCTATCTAAGATTATGTTACTGGTGGGTGATAGATTATTAGGCATATTGCAACAAAATATACATATTTTCTCCTTCTCCTGCTGTTTCTTAACTTAATCCCAATAAGACTAAAAATAACAATAAAATGAATTTTCTTCTTTTCTGTTTTCCATCATGATCTAAAGTTGTTTTGCAGACTATTTTCTGTTGCTTGTGTCAGACTATTCGTAGGGATTTAATAGAATTTTTGTCAAACATTTACACACAAGTTAGATTAATATTAGCCGAAACACTCCGAGGGTTGAACCTAAGGGGGACCCACAAGAAACACCCATCCAACCACTAGGGATTTAATAGAATGAAAAGGAAAAAATGGTCTTTGTGATAGATGATGCCTTTTTAACTGCCTTTATACCTTTTATCTCTTCTTATAGGTATTAATCTATCCTTCCTAGGGGAATAGCTTAATGGATAAAAAGCTGCAAGCTTGAGCTTGTAGGTTCATCTCCACATCCCTCTAAAGTTCAAATAGAATCTTTAGATGAATTGGCATCAGGATTTACAGGAGAAAGTTGTTATCTGAGAAGATTTTATGGAGGTTGACCATGTGGAGTTAGTAAAGAGGTTTTTCAGCATATTATTTAGGATGATAAACATGATAATTTACAGCACCATTTGATTAAAGTTGTTCTCGCTAATCAAACTTTAGAATTAACTGAAAATTTTGGGGTTTTAGTTCCAGAACAATTTTTTTGTATTATATCTCCACTAGGCATTGACACAACTTTTTGGAAATATACTTCTTTAGTACAATAGAGTATTTTAATCTTGTTTACACCGTTGAAGCTAATATTTATTACTTATGGCTGCAGGTATTTTGATTATCTGTTCTATATTGACTTTGAGGCATCTATGGCAGAATCTCGTGCACAAAATGCTTTAGGTCATTTGCAGGTTTATTTCCGTCTTTCATCCATTTGCACGAACTAATCTGTGCATTTCATTGTTGCTGGTACTGTGATCACTTCAACTCTATTTTTTTTTTCAACTCATTGTTTGGCAACTTCGTTGAAATTAGAATCAAAGTACCACTTAATTTTTTTATTATCATTATGCAATTTCCAGAAAGAAACTTTTGGTCTTAACTTGTATTAAAATCACATACTACTTCCAAAGGATGAACTAGTGCTTATGTACTTGATGGATTTTTTTTTCTAAGACGGTTATGATTATTGATGCATAGTTCAATACAAAACAAGATATACCTTGACCTTGATTTTTATATTTCTTGACATTTTTGTTCTTTATATATCTTTGTAATTACTATTTGTTGCTTTATGGTGTAAATAATATTTTAATCAGTTTCTAGGGTATCGTAACTTTTCTTTAGCAGTACCACTTCACCCTTTATATGCTGAGCTGTTGCTCACTTCATGCGATGCTTCTGTTTTATTAGGATAACATGATTTACTTTTATGTCATAATGTCTTCATGATTATTTGCTTCTTAAAATGTAATGGTTGTACATCCTTACGTGAATACCCATTTTGTTGTCAGCACCTGTTATTTCATGTTCTCCCTCCCTTTCTCACCTCTATGCTTGCTTTGAGTTAGTTCTAAACCCTATTGACATGGATATCCATTTATAACAATTTGAACTACCCAAGCTCTATGCATAAATAAACTTTTGAGATTGAGTGAATATTGTGTCAAAAAATGAAGCTGCACTCCTTGATGCAGATTGAGATAACCTGTTTAATGTAGTATTCGATAACAACCTTGCAAGAATATATCTTAAGTTGCGAAGGAAGACAAAAGGAATTGAAGCAAACACGAGAGTTAGAAAAGAGAAGAAAGTAGTTCAAGATTATTGCTCTCTTTTCATTGGTTGATGATTGGGCGTTTGGAAGAATTTCACTGAGAAATCACTTTCCTGTTTAAGTCATATGAAGACACTCGGGCTTAAAAGAGAAATACATCATCTTCTCTCTAATTTTCTTTTGTTTTTAACCTGTGCACCAGTTATAGAGTGGCTTGCTACATTTAGTCAAAGAATGAAAACTGAACAAAGAAAAAGGAAAAAGATTGATCAAGGCAAAAATAAGTATCCACTCTTCCACATAACCAACTCCTCTCATGAACTACATATAAGTAAATGAAATAGTTTCCTGAATTTCATATCTCCTCAGTCATTTTAAGCCTCCCACAGAAGGTTAGGTAAGCTGTAGTTAGTTTTTTCCCATTGACCTGCATACAAGATGCCAAGTTCATTATTCTCTGTTATAATCTGGGAGCAAAATAGTCCTGTTATTGGGCATTCACTATGGAGGCGTCATAAGTAAGGTGCAGTTGGAATTTGATGCTCGACTTGTGCCTGTTCTAGCACTGTATGACTTATATACAAAAGCTGTTAGAGAGAAACTATAGTATGTGTTATCTAGATTTTGGTTTTCCAGAGAGTGAAGCAAATTTTAACAATGCTATGTGTGATTTGGTGTATTCACCGTTTGTCACTGTTACTTTGATATTTTTCGTGCTAGTTAATGATTCTGACAAACAGTGTTTGATCACAGTTTGCTTGAAAGATTAGATTGTATCTGCCTTGTCATAATTTGTATGTTTTTGTTTAGCAGGACTTTGCAACATTTCTTCGTATACTTGGAAGTTATCCCATAGACGCAGCTGCTTAGTTAGATGCCAAATGAATAATTTGTTCTGATCCAGTGACCGGTGAAAGGTGAGTCTTTTCCAATGTCTTGACTTGCCTGTAGTCTAATCTTTGCCTGTAGCTATCCTTTGGGCTTACCAAATTTCAGCAAACTAGAAAACCTTGGGATGAGATACGTTTTGAGCAAATGGATGTATTAACTTCTCAGGAATATCAAATCTTTAGTGAAATACACTGACGATTAATTGGAATTTGTGCAGCTGAATATAAAATAAATGCTCTTATTTGAGGTTGACTACTACTGCTGACTAATTATAAAACAATGGTTAAAATTCCTGCTTCAAATATGATGAGTAAAATAAGGGAAAAGTTTTAATTTCTTTCCTCATCCGAATTAAAATGATTTCAAAATATGACTTCTTAGACTCTATAATTGGTGAATACCTCAGCAGGATTTTGATCAATTTTCTGGTTGATACACCTAGATGTGCTTTTCCACTTTCTTTGTTCGCATAGAAATGTATCTGACACTTTTTAGTTCGCCTTGAGCAGCATTTTGCAGACCTTCACCTGCTTGCCGTTTAACTAGTCTTGTACTTTCATTCACAGAGCAAATGACACCAAATTGGGCCTATTTAAGAGTTGAGACTAGGTCACATTTGGATATCCTCAAATCCTTTGTTCTCTTGCTTAATGCATTCTGTCCTGCTCCTATCATGGAAATAACAATCTTAGTTTGCTTATTTATGGCTTCTGTACATATATGAAGAAAGAGTTTGAAGACATTTGTACACCAACCTAATAGAGGGCCATTCTTACAGTTTTTCCTTTTTAAGTTTAACGACGTCAAGGGCACCCCTTTTTAAGCCTTCTCTGGTACCAACTAAACTATGCCCAATGCTTTCTTATCCCTCCCTCATATATCTTTAAAGGAAAAGAAGAAAGATCCAAGAAAGTGGATAATACTTTGTGGAGGACATTTGTTTGTACTTAGGACAGAGGTAAGCTAGAACTAGCAATGTTATCCTCTGTCTCTAAGCCAAGACAGTTGTTTAAGCGGGAAAAGTTTGAGCTTTCCTCGTTTTTTATGTCTAAAATACTTCTTGAATGATTAGGACAGGTAAAAAGCAGTCCCTTGCATGCTATAGTTTTTGAATATTTTCCGTTACATTTTTGGGTAATACTACAGTATATCATTGCTGACCATAAAATGGACGTGTTAAAAAGAGGCTATTATTTCTTTTGTTTTTTTCTTGACTTTCTTTTCAATACATTGTTCACCATACAGATAGTGCATGGTCAGTCAGACATCAGCACTTTTTAATGAAAATTGTGTTTTTTTCCCTGTTTTGGGATTGATGTGGATTTTGCAGTTTCCTTATTGGCTAAAATGAACTTGGCAGTGTTAAACTTTCAATACAATGGTTTTTCTAGGAAGTAGTTTGGCAGACTATAATATCCAAACAGAAACAAGATTAACAACAACAACAACAACAATAATAATAATAAAGTAGTTGACTTGTTCTCTTCTTGATTCCTTTCCAACTTATGGCAATGTGTATTTAGGCTGCGTTTTGTGCATTTTGTTGTAAAGATGATGGCTTCTGAAAACTCGTTGGATTTGCATGCATCAGCCAGGGGAGTAATTTACAACATTGGAGTCAATGTTTGGAACAGCTGGAATTTCTTTTGCAAGAAGGGAGTGGTGAATCGCAGCATAGAAATTGTAGGCATCCAAGTCCTTCTCTGTACTGGAATGGCAACCGCCCCGTCCTTCCCTACATCATCATCAGCTACATACAATTCAACAAGTTGTCTGCAGATCTTTCTGTTATTTTATGGGAGGGATTTAATTTGGGTACAGTTGAGATGCATACCTGCAGCATCTAGCTTTCCTCCACAGCTCTACCAATCCCCTATACCCAGCGGAGATCTTTGCATTCTTGATTCATTAGTTGAAGCTGGAAGAAAATCATGAATTGCTCTTAGTCGTTTTGAGTGCTTTCTTTCTACTGCTACACTGAAAAGTACTCTCAGCCAAGGCCATACTTTAATAATCACATATAATCAAAAGCACTTTTGATCTATTTCAACTTATTTGTGTGGCTGAGAAGGATGAGTCTCTACTGATCACCACCAATTGCACGGTTAAGTATGCGAACATGTCCTAATAGGCTATACTTTAAGAAACCTATGCTGCTTAAAGTAGAACTAATCTGAAGTGAATCATTACGTGTCATGATAAAAAAAAAAGTCTAAAGAAGATATTATTTTCTAGAGTTGTGTAATACGCATGCTGTCATGTAGTGGAGTCTGTATTGCTTCATGATAATGTGGTTAAAACTACACTCTTTGGTGCTCTTTTGCCTGATGGAAGACAAAAATAGAGTCTGCAATGTTTCAATTGTCCATGTGTATGAGCTGATGGATTCAGATGTGTTATAGGGAAGTGCAGAAGTGGTTGATCATATTGAACAGAAATGAATATGAGAAAAGAGTATTGCTTGAAAGAGAGGGAAATCAGTCTCAGATTTTCTTTTGAAAGGATATTTAGCTGCATGTTTGGACTTTAGACCTTAATAGATTCACTCATGTTTTCTTTTTCTTTCTTTACTGAATGAGTTTATTCAACCACAATGTCTAACATTTCGTGCTAACAAAGATGGATTGTAGGATTTTTCTTCGCCTTCTACATACAATAGCACATATGAAATTGAAGTGACTTGATTATATATGCAACTCAATTCCTCCGCCCTCTAATTATACGCTAGGATTTTGGGCTGAATTATTCAAAAACCAATATGAATATCATAGAAGAGGAGGAGGAGGAAAAAAGACGGCTCAAAACTGCATTTTGCCCTGTATCTTTGCTCAAAACTGAAGAATGAAGGATTATGCTTTATTGTATGCTTTGTGCTTGCTTGAGTTTTGAGGGCTCTGCCAACTTGTAGCTGGCAAACTCAATTTTAAACCACCTTTCGACTAGATACAAAAGACCAAACAAGAAGATCCCTCATGATCTCAACTTTCAAGGTCACATTCAAACATGATTTCAGTTTCTTTCAACTCAACAAATTAGCATGGAAATGGACTAAGAATTTTAAGCCCTTCTTTTAACCTTGGAAGATGGGTAAGGCGGCCAAAAGGCACCCGCAACCAATTGCATGGCAGGCGGCAGACATCGCATAAGTAGCTCCAGTTAAGCCAGCCCAATACCATATTTAGTATCATACGTCTAGTAGTGGTGGAAAGTTCCATGCTATTCATAGAATATATAGTTGGAAATTTTTACAATATTCGTTGACTATATATTATTCCACGCCGAACAATTTATTTAGTGGCATCACATGCTTGAATTACTAGTCGAAATTCTATGCTCAAATCAAGAAAGATTTCATTGGAGGCAAATTTTTAGGTGCCAAAAAGCATATTTTCGACATTGCTAAGTAATATCGAAAAGTCGAGAAATAAGCTTTTAAAAGTATTTATGGATACTCCTTATTGATAAAATCGGTGTTTCTTGACAATTAGCTAGTCACATGTTGAGTAGTAGCTGATTTCCATAAGAATTTGGCATTGTAGCAGGCCTCTTTATTTGTAAAGTATGGTATAAAGTGCTTGATTCAAAAGCATTAAAATTTGTTTATTTTACATTTTTTTTTAATCGAATGCCTAACGGGTCCTAGAAAAACCAACCGGGATCCCTAATGGGTCTAGAAAAATCGACGGGGATTAAATCACCACCGAATTAAACGGGTGCGTTGGACGTCTTAAAAAATTGACGAGAATTGAATCACCATCGGATCAGATGGATGCATAATAAATCCGTATAAATTTTAAACAAAAAATCACATATAATAACACATTAATAGAAAATAACTTAAACTTTTGATCTCGCACCCTACTCAGAGTCTTAAGGGGTTTCCAAGTCCAAGGGCGTTGTTCGTCGTATATTTTACAATTGTATTTCCAACATTTAGTGAACATAGTCCGGCCAGACTATACTATGGTCTATGTCAGACATTATGGTAGATATACAGTGGAAGATTGTCCCATGACCAGATTCAATGAACCTCCAAAGGGTATCTTTTCCGCATGTTATGTCTCTGCTTTAATAGGTGAGACGTGACAGGGTGAATACACACAATCTTCCACATAATAGCGGTCTAGGCTGCTTCTGCTACTTTTCTTCTTCCTCTTCTTCTTCTTCGAGTTCATGTTGCCCAATCTTCTTAGATGTGAGCCTAAAGGTACTTCTGTCCTTTTTCTTTCAACTACTTTCTTGAAAATTAAGATTAATTTTGCACGAAAACGTATATCACAATCTTGTATTGAAGAGTAGGTATTTCTTTTCTCAAGAGAATTTCAGAAGTTCTGTTGTTAGAACTCCCTCTTCTACATTTATGGTTTCTTGGATTGTACAGATTTTTGCTTCTTTCCTACTATGCCTAGCACACCTTGTAGATTTTTAGGATTTTATTGAGGGTCAGATGTATCCATTTTTTGCTTCTGATAACTTTCTTGCACATTTTAGATTATTAATGTTTGAAGCCCTAATCATACCAAAATTTAGCTAAGAAAATTAGTACATATTTTCTAATGTTTCATTGTAGCACATGTAGCTCTTCTTCTTGAAATGTACGTACATTCAATTTTTTTTAATACGGGAATGGTGGGATTTAAAAAGCCGAAAGGGAAAGAAGGGGTGAGAGAAAGGGGAAAGTGAATCAAGAACATCTAATTTTTAGTATCCTAACATTAACTATTAGACTAAAACATCCTCAATTGATAGTTATTTTTAAATTTACGAAAAAAAAGAAGTTGATACAGAAATGTAAGCATATACTTTAAATCTAACAAATGTTTCCAACTGTTATAGTCCCAAATGCATGCAACATAATTTTTGTTTCATGTTAATATGGTATAACCTTGTACATTATGTTTTTTTGAGTACTCTGCCTTGGGCCATGCTACCCAAATAGGGCTCTGGTAGTGAATTAGTTGGTAATTGCAATGGAAAAATATGCTAGATCAGCTTGGACTCAAATAATTAAGAAAATTAAGCAGTTTAATAAGATGTTAACATTTTTTTTTTTTTTTGTTAACTAGAAACCTTGGTTCTTTCTTGTTTCCTAAGGATTAAGTAAAAAGAAATGAAAGTGACCATTTGTATCAATTTTTTAAAATGATAGCGACAGAATACTTGCATACAATTGGACATGAACTCACGTGTAAGTGAATTACTATAAATTATAGTGCAGTGTCGAAGTATTTAAGGGCCTATAATCTTCTTATTCGACCATTAAACTGAGGTCTCATTGTCGATCAGGGCTTATAATCTACTTATTCGACCATTAAACTAAGGTCTCATTGTCAACCAGTTTGTCACTCTCGATATATTTTTTCGACGTAACTGAGGAACTTTTTTTAGGAATGGACGGGAAACATGAACGAACTTTTGAACGTCGGATCACAACTCTCAACTCAACTGAAATGCAGGAAGTTAGAACCAAGAAGCTGAGAAGGCTATGATAATAGAAACATGGACTATGAAGATGCTGTAAATTTTGCAAAATTTTTACAGCGGATGTTTATTTGGAGAGTTCCCCCACAAACTTCAATGATATTGCTCCACTTCTATGGCTAAGAGAATGAAGACTGTTATATTTCTTTTTCTCAAAGATGATTTGTCTACGTAATAAGAGCAGTGAAAGTTAATGTTTTGTATTGGTTTCTTTCTTTTATACTCAACTTTTCATTCTTTCTGCAATTTGAACTCATGTTACCAACGACAATGAAATAAATGACTGAGGTGCTTTGAGTTTTATTTGAAGGAGGTGCTTTGAGTTAGGATAATAAAATAATAAAATCTTCAATAAATGTTTTGTGTCCTCAAAATCTTTTGATTTGTGAATAGTGATTTTTTTTTTTTTTGGTGTATGCTTTGACAAGTGATAGCTACAAAATTGGCTTTTAGCATTGTCAACATTTTTCTATTTTAAATTTATAATTAATTTTTTATACACTAACAGTATATATACTTTTACTATTGAACGTATAACATATAATTCGCATTTAAATTTGAAATTCAAATTTTGTGTATGTGTTGGACATCAAACAGTGATAGTGTAGACACTGTAAGTATATATAAGATTTATTCTTCAACTTGTATTATCATATAAGGTGCTAGAAGGGAAAATACATCTACACCATAAGAGTATATCGTCGAACCCTTTAGATATCTGTAGCTATACAATGCAAATTTTAATTTTGGGATATCTGTAGCTATACAATGCAAATTTTAATTTTGGGATATCTGTAGCTATACAATGCAAATTTTAATTTTGGGTCCAATTGGTTAGCATAATTTGCAAAAAAAAAAAAAAAGATGTTCAACTATTATTCAACTTGCATTATAATTATAATTCTTAATCATCTCTTTATCTTACATAGATTGCATCACAAAAAGTGCTATATTTGTTTGGATAGAGTATTATTTGAAATATTATTTAGAATAATTATTGTCGTATTTTTTATAATATGATGTATGTGAGATAAAAAGGTGATTCAGAATATAAAAAGATAGGTTGAAAAATGTGTTTATAATGCAACCAAAATATTATTTGAAAAAAATGAGATATCCAAACAATTATTTCAAATAATTTTTTAAATTAATTTCCAACCCGAACATATCCTTTCAAACAAACAATAAATAAATTGTTTGGGCTGCCACGTGGGAATCTGTAGTCTTGTACACAGCCTTCACTTGTTTGCCTTCTTATGCTCATCTTTTCTTTTTTGGGGAGCCCAAATACGAAAACAATGACAATCTTATGATCCAAAGGCCAATTGGGCTAGAAATTTGTAAACATGATCCACTGCATTCTTGCAAGACTAAGTCCTACCTAATAACCCAATTCCATACTTAAACTTAATGAATTCAGATTTTAACATATTAAGATGGATTTGATAACCAAATCTAAATTAATTAAGTGAAACTGAATTTTCTAGGTAAAATTTGCTCTGAAAAATAAGTGATAAGTAAATAACTTATTCACTTATTATTTAATGTGATATACATTAAATGTATCAAATTTACTACTTAATAATTCACTAACTTAAAGGATTCAGACTTTAGATTTCAGATATCAAATTTTAATTTTATCAAACGCACCTTAAGACCATTTCTCATCTGGTTGGATAGGTGGTAGTGACATTATGATATAGAACGAGGAACCCATTATCTGTATTAATAAAACTGCCCAAATAAAACTGCTCAAAAAGCCATTTTGAGGTTCTTAATTAAGATAGAAACGGTTCCTGTTAAATCCTTTCCGCTACTGCATCACATATTATTACGTAAAAACAATACTTGATTCATTCAATGTAAGTGATGCAGTGAAAAGGGACGACTTGGGGACTGCACGGCCCTAATGGAAAAGGGCGTGCACATGGCTACAATGGCAATTACAGTACAAAGTACATAACAAACGAGTTTTTAACAAAGAAGTTTAACAAACAGGTCGTGTGGTCGACTCTCGCCTCGTCAACAATCTCTGGTTCCTTGGTGGGGCGGGCCAGAGCCTAGTGGAGAACTAGTCGGTTGTCAATGCAGTCGGATATCCCACTGAACGAAAAAAAAAAACAACAAAGAAGTTTTTACATCTATAGTGTAAAAGATATAAATTCTTGTATTTTTTGTAAAATATGATAAGTGACGTAGAATCCAAAGAATAGAATTGGAATAAGGGCTTTGAATTCCAATTCCTTGGGTAACCAAACATACCCTAAGGATAATTAAGCAAAGCGAATCAAATGCGTCAAAAGTGGAAACATAAAGGGGCCAAATTGAGACGAACATTTTACAAAAGGGACCAAATATATCAGAGTTAAAATACGAGAAACCAAATTGAAACTAGTCCAAAACTTGGAGGATATTTTCCCTCATCAAAAAAGTTTTTAAAGACACCCCTTTTTCCTCTTTCTTTCAGAATTTTTTTATTTTGTTTTTGTAAAATACAATAGACCTATTCCTACTCTATATGATGGGGAGGGATGACCCATTAGGCCAAGGAGGAAGTCCTGATTTATTAGAATGCATTTTATACTACGGAGAGGGGATGATCCAACGAGACTAAGGAGGAAACCCTAAATTTTTAGAATACAGACCAAGGGATTCGATCCTTCACCTACATCCAAGTAGAGTTTAAAATTCTCTTGACAGTCAACTAATTGATTTTTTAGAAACTTACTACCATCGGATTTTGTCGAGACTAGAAATAATTGACTCCAGCTGTAATTAAACAGGATATAGATTCTGTTGAACCTTTATGCGCGGAAATATATTATTGGCTATCAAATCCCACAAACGCCCCCCTAGAATAGAATAAATTAGTATGACTTAGATCTGCAGGAAACACTTTTGTGCAGACCCAGGTTCTCCGCAATCACATTTTGGATTGCAGAGAACAGTTAATCTTAATAGTGGGAGATGGATAAATTTAAAATTAGATAATAGGCATTGAATTTGGAGTACAAATTTCAATATGTGAAAAATTTTATTGTGTTTTTGTATATTACAATTTGGGTCTGTCTAATGGGTACCCATTAAACACCGTTAAGTTATATTTCAGATATTATATTTTTTAAAATATAAGATTAATTAGAAAAAGTAAATAAATATAAGGGAGAGTAGATAAAATTAAATAACAAAAGTATATAAATGTAATAAAAAGTAATAATTGTTAGTATGTATATATATATGATAGATTAGATAAATTTTAGATGTGTTAATAAGCGCTTGATCAACACCCATTAGAAAAACCCTTACTATTTTAGTATTTACATTAACTGTGTTATCATCCACAACAATTAATAGTGGGAGATAAACAAATTTAAAATTAAATGGTAGCGATTGAATTTGGTGCCCAAATTTTAACAAGTAAAAAAAAATTGTTTTTGTTTTTGCATATTACTACTATTTTGGTATTTACATTTATTGTGTTATGATCTACTTTTGTTATATCAATATCCACATTCCGTATAAGTAATTGTCACTGATGATTATAGAAGCTCTGAAACCCTTTTATGCTAATGTCACCCCACCTCATTTAGTTATTTGGTACTTTGGGTATTTTATCAGATTTCGTGTCTTGATGATATCATGATTTGTTCCAAATTAACGATTACGATGTGTCTGTCACATGTTTAAGTTTGCTTTCCTTGATTATTGGCATCTTAAACGTCCAAAAGAATACTTCTTCCAAGAAAAGCTCCTATAAAAAAAAAAGAAAGAAAAAAAAACCCAATAAAGGAAAACTGTTTTGACACTATTATCCCTTGTAAACTGTTTTCAGTAGTTATTTGACGGAAAAAAAAAAGAAACTTTACAATATCATAGAAATTAATAATCTACAAAATTTTCTTACAAAGGGCAAATTTATGTCCGGTACAGTAGAAGCGTTATATTTGAATTCCACATCCCTATATTTTTTAATTTTTTATTGTATTTAGTTATTCTTTTTCTGACCCTAGCAACGTATGAAAAAAAAGGGAAAAGTGGAAATATTCTGTTATCTTGCATAAGGTTCAACATATATTTGCTACAAATCTCTTTTGATTTTTTTTCATAATTCTCGACACAATACCCTTCAAAACCAATCTTTCTCCTTGATTTTCATTACCACAAATGTGCCATTTTTGGACTAAACAGTAACTAATCGCGATTACGGCAAATGTCGGCACAAGTTGACATTAACAGTAAAATCGTTTCTATAAGTCAGCTAAAACCTAAAAGATTGGGTGCATAAAAGAATATTGCAGTTTAAGGACCAAAGCTTCAGCTACCTACCTGTCAAACCACTTTCCAATTACTATAATTAACAAAGTAACTAAATTTTTTTTGACGTATTACTAAAACTAGTCTAAATGCTTCATTCGTTCCCTTAATCTACGGCCTGTGTCACGTTAATGCTGCTTTTGATGTTGGTTGATGTGGACTCACGCCCTCCGGTGGAGTCTCCTCCGGTTCTATTCAACTGTATAAACCGGCATGATTTACACTTAGGTCTTGTTTGATAATCTAATTCAATACTTAAATTTAATGGATTCACAACTTAACATATTCAGAGCTTTTTGATAACCAAAAATTGAGCATTTGAATTAATTAAGTGACACTGGATTTCTTAGACAAAACTTGTTCCCAAAATTAAATGATAAGGTTCCGTTTGATAAAACAGAATCTGAATATTGAAACAATTAATTTGCTGAATTTTAAGCTCTGAAAAGAAATATATAAATGTCTGAATTTTAATGCTAAACCTATTTATACTATTTGTTAAATATTTATAACTGAATGCTTAATAAGTTAAATTTGACAATTTTGCCTTTATATCTTTCCATCCAAAAAAGAAATAGAACCTATGATTTAATTAGTTTAAAATTGTTAGGTATGAAAATGAAAATATTTATTTTAAATCAAATTAATATAAAAAGATGAAATATATTATATGAGGAGTATCGAGAAAATGTGAAAGTCATTAAAAATGGAGAAAAGAGAAATAGAAAACCCTTAGATAGAGAATATTAGTTTGTTTAATTAGATAATAATTTTGAACATAATTAACAAACAAAGGTAGATTTGGTAGATAAGATAAGGTAGTTGAAAGAATTCTATTGATTCTTATCAGAATTAAACATTCAATTAGAATTCTTGTGCTGAAAAAAATACACACAAGTTCAACAGATGGATTTTAATTTATCAAACACTCAAAACATCTGAATGTCTGAAAAAGTTCAGTTTCAGCACTTTTTTATGTTATCAAACAGACCCTAAGTTATTCACTTATCACTAAATGTGATATGCATTTAAATGTATTAGATTTAATGCTTAACAATTCAATAATTTAATGGATTCAGATTTTAGATTTCAGTTTTATCAAACGCACACTTAAATTAATATGCTTTTAGTATAATTGTGAATTTATATCAATTTAATTATAATTCACGTTTACATTAAAATTGTATCAGTTCATATTGAAATTTTATTGATTTGCACAACTAAAGAGAACTGGAATGGAACTGGAGACATCAATTTATATCGAAATTCTATTGATTTACACAACCAAAGAGAACCGGAACTGGAGACAGCAGTTTATATCGAAATTCTATCACTTTACGCAACTAAAGAGATTGGAACTGGAGACAACCCCATTTACAGTTGATGTGATGTTGCATGGACATGAATGTGACATTGATTAGGATCGGATTTGGTAGTGGACCATGAGGATGCTGACACCACGTGGAAGGTCAAAAAGTTCCATTCTCCTTGCCTTTCTTTTTCTTTCTTTTTCACACATTTTTCTGTATTTCTTTATTCTTTTCTTTGAAAACAAAAAAGAACTTATTGCAGAGCCATGCCTTTTCTTTTCTTTTCTTTTTGGCCATTTTGCGTATAGGATTTACATTAATAAGTGAATAAAGATTAAGAACTCTTACGCAAAAAGAAAAAATAATAAGAACCCACAAAAAATTTTTTTGATATAAGTTTAAATTTGTTTCTTTTGAATAAGGTGTATTTGTTTCTGTAGGGATAATAGTAGATCATTCCTGTCATTAGTCCTACAAATGTATATAAAATAGATCTTTAAGAAAAATAGTTTTAATTTGTCAAACATGAAAAATAAATCAAAGCATATTTCTAATAAGTCACTCATTTTTCAAGTTCTAGAAGGCAAAGCTTAAACAAAAAAAAAAAGAATTAATATAAAAAAGTTTCTTGATGTAAAAACTTATTAGCATATAAATTATGCAACACACATTTGAGAGGCTAAGCTAACACTCTCTGTATAAAGTCTCAAGTTTGTAACCGACATCAGAATCCTTTTAAAGTTAATCGATAAGCTCTTTTGCAATTGTTCTTTTATCTTTTTCTGCTTTTTGTCAATGCAATGGCAGTCTTTAGACACTCTTAGAAGATGTATTCCCATTAAGTGTCCAACATCCTTTAGCCCTTTTCTTCCCTTCATCACTTCTTTATTGTTCTCTCTTTATTTTTTTTTTGTCTATTCAAATACTGCTTTGGGGGAGGGATTTACCTGGTGAGGTGAAATCTAGTTAAAATAATTGCATGGATTAATATTCCTAATGTGCACAGACTGATTATTTGCGTGTGTGTATGTGTGCGCACATATACACATATATACACACACATACGCGGGGCTCCTGTTGTCAATTTCTGACATATTCAGCCATGTGGGTCTTACACGTCTGAAAAATGGCTACGTGAGCTAATTTTTCTACACGTAATATCAATTTTTTATGAATGACAATTATATAAAATTTAAATTTAAAATTTAATTTTTATATATATCATAAATTCAACGATACACTGTCATTGTATATTAAAAGGTCATATGTAGACGTAAAATAAAACTGCTTTACATCTGGTAGTGTTGCCCATTGTTTCCTCGAAAAGGGTAAACAGATGACAAAATCTGCAATTTGAGCGTAGTTTAAATTAATTGCAGCATAGGAACAGACAGAGACAGGGGGACAGGTGATTGATTATATCTAATTGTGTAAATTACTTTTGTTGCTTAAACCATAAGTCCTATACAAATTTGACTCTTGTTTTTCTGACCCAAAAATCGGTGCACCAAGTCAAAAAAGTGTGACCCAAATAGATCACATTCACACGGATATGTGACGGGAAGAAGACATTATTGATATATTTGTTTGGATAATTCCATTATTCCAAATAATATTTTGCTTGCATCATAAACACACTTTCCAATCCACCTTTTTATATTTTCAATCACCTTTTTATCTCACATACATCACATCACAAAATATGCTACAGTAATTATTCCAAATAATATTTTAAATAATACCCTATCAAAATTGCGGTGTTGGCCCATTCCCGTTTGAATTGCATTTTCCGTCATTTTTTATGGAAAAATTACCGTAGCGATTTGATGTATGTGAGGGAAAAAGGTAATAGGGAAATGTGATCATGGAAAACGACGTAATTTTCTGGCAGAAAATGGCAATTCAAACAGGGCATATTATTGACAAAATTTTAACCATGTCTTTTTTGGTCTTTGATGTTTCAAAGTTTCGGATAAATTTAAGAACCTAATAATACAAATTTGAGACTATAAGTGGGATCAAATTGCAGCATTTTATACTTGAGGGATCAAATCCGGAACTATACAAATTTCGTATGTAATGATTCTCATGATACCTATAATCGTCGTTTAAAATTCAACTATAAAAGTGTTAGAAGAGGGATTTTTCTATTTTTTATCCTCAAGATAAAATACCTAAAATTATCATATACCCCTTAAATTGCAAACACTTTCTTGGAAAAATTTATATTTATACCCAAAAAATGATATGGAGCTTGCATTGTAAAACGTGTAGAGTAGAAGGGCCCTAAGAAAATATCTAGTACTATTTATATCAATAAATAATAAAAACACATAAAAAAATTCACAACTGCAGGACCATATATACATTGAACATTGATGTTGGCTATTAATTTTCCATGCAGGAGCATAGGTTTTGGTAAGTAATGTGCATTAATACTCTTACCAGAAGGTGGTACAGAATATCACTTTCCTACCCAAGGATAGCCCTGTGATATAGGGAAAATTGCACTTTCCCTAATAAATTTATCTGGTGGTTGCCTGCCTTTTACCTTCTTATGATTGAAAGCCAAAGGAGGTTTTTTTTTTAAATGTTATTTTAATGAATTTTCCTCAAAAAAAAAAAAGAAAAAAGAAATGTAATCTGTAGTGATTTCTCATAATGCCCTCTACTCTAGCATTGTACAGATCAAATTAAATGATGAAATAGAGATATTAAATACTGTTGATTGCATGAACTAATTATCGCCCAACTCTGTATCTTTGTTTAAGTCCATTAATAAGGCATGCCTCAATCATTAGCTACTGCAAATCTCAACACAGTAACAAAATATATAATCATATTCACCCAAATAAAAAGGAAAAATGAAATTCATACCACCACTATTAAAAAGTTAAATATAAAAAATGGATGCTTATTAGGCACTCGTTAAGATGTATTTCATGTGTTAAATTTTTGAAAATGTAACACTAATTAGGAAAAATATATAAATAAAAGGGAAGTCAGTAATTATTAGTATGTGTAAACTATATATACATGATGAGTTAGGTCGAATTTAGACATATTAATGAATGTCTATTGAACATCTGTTGAAAAAATCCTAAACAAAAAAAGAAAAAAGAAAAAAGAAAAAGGTAAGTGGTCTTTAGTAAATCCAAATCCAA
The DNA here is from genome assembly GCF_036785885.1 of Coffea arabica. Taxonomy (NCBI): domain Eukaryota; kingdom Viridiplantae; phylum Streptophyta; class Magnoliopsida; order Gentianales; family Rubiaceae; genus Coffea; species Coffea arabica. The sequence goes on along the minus strand of NC_092318.1, from coordinate 42,748,300 downwards.
CTACGTTTAACTTGGCCTAAATTTTATTTTTGTTAAAAATTAAAAAGATTTATTTAATGAGTGTCCACTCGTCGAAAGATGCCTCGTATTAGTTTTTCAACTAGTTTTTGACCTGATACTTGAACGGATCTGCACATAATTTGTTGAAAGATTTTAGAAAAGGAAAACTATAAGTTGATTGATAAAAGAATTTAGCAAGGTATAATTGATACAATATATATATATATATATATATAAGGTGCAAATAAATAAATTGATTGAAAGTTACTATAAATAAGGAAGTTAATAAAGGAAGGGAATCAATTGTTACAAAAAAAGAGAAAAATAATTAAAAATAAAAAGTAAAAAAATTAAAGAAGTCCACATGACTGAAAAATAGATAATCAACCTACCATCTAAGGAACTAATTAACCAAACATTGTTCTATTATTTATATATATATATATATATTCAATATGTGTATATATATATGATTGAAATTAAATAAAATAAAAAAGCTTAAATGTATGGAGATATAAATGTAAGTGTTTGAAATCACCTAACAAATTTAATGTAAATAAAGTGTACCAAATTAAGTTTAAAAAAGAAGTGTACTGAATTAGACATCCATTAAAAATATTCAAATTAAAAATTAAAAGCAACCGTTCAGATCGAGTTACTCTTTTTGCCATCCAATCTGAACCGCTATTGTAAACCTGCTGGAAATTCAGAACCTAAAAAAGACAAATAATAAAGTAACCGCGTTTGCACACTGTACAAAAAAGACCGCGGTCACTGAACTCAAGAGAAGTCTGAGAAGAAGAGAACTGCTTTACCTCCAAAAACAGGAGACACTTCGCATATCTTCTACTTGTTCTGCTAAAAACAACCTCCCCACATTTTCTCCATAATCTCTACGCCTGATCCAAAAAAAAAAAAACCCAATACTGCCACAGTAATAAGGTTCAAGAAAGCAAGAAGAACTAAAGAACTTGCTGGGCTTTTCTTTAAATAGATAAAAATCTCTTCCTACTCATTTATCCCATCAAAGACCCCTCTTTTTCTCCATTTTTGTGGGATTTTTTCGTTTGTTGATTAGTGAAAATGCCAGAAGATATGGGGCTGGGGAGATTGTCAGCAATGGTGGTGGCAGTAGTTTTACTAATGAAATGCATCAATGGAGAAGATCCATATCAGTTCTTTACATGGAACGTGACTTATGGAGATATCTATCCTCTTGGTGTCAAGCAACAGGTAATTTATTCCTTCTTTCTTCTTCAAGATTCAAGATTCAAGATTTTCAAGATTCAAGATTTTCACGTTTTCTTGGTTTTTGTGTTATATTTTTACTGGGTATATATATATTTTTCTTGTGAGGTTACGTTTATGAATGTATCGGAAATGTTGCAGGGGATATTGATAAATGGGCAGTTTCCAGGACCACAAATTACTTCAGTGACTAATGAGAACTTGATTGTTAGTGTTTTCAACAGCTTGAATGAGCCTTTCCTCTTATCTTGGTCAGTTCTGCTAATGAATATATTACTTATGTTACTGTTTCTTTATTCTCTGATGAAGTTTGCAGTTGAGAAAGTAGGACAATGTTTTTCCATTTTTTTTCTTGAATATTATTGCTGTGCCGGATTGGATGTAAAGAATGTCAAAGTTTTCCTTTTTCCTTTTCAATATCTAGAAATTGCTTGAAGATTTTTTTTTTACACCAAGCTGTGATTTGGTTGTTTGCGTTTTTAAATCAGTTTTTACTGGCTTTTGAATTACGCAGCATTGAGACTTAAACATGTGTAAAATGGTAAAGAATGTAACTTTATTTTGATTATGTTTTTCCATTTCAGATCCTTGTAGATTTCTATATATATAGGAACATAAGAAATAATTAACAAGTTCTTTTCCTTATGTTAAACCTTACAATTTTACGTTTGTCCAAAATCTAGTATGGTGGCTAGTTTGGTTTGTATCTTGTGGTTCCAAAGTATTGAATAATAGAAGCTTGCATCTGGATCTGCGTTTCAGATTTTTTGGGAAGTTGGACTAGAAGTTAGCCTTGAAATGATGTGTCTGGCTTGTACAGGCTTTAGAATTTGTTATATTAATGATCTTTTAGTCAACTTTCTTTTAGTCAATTTTCTACTATTTTTGCTGAAATAGTAGAAGCTTGTCTAATGAAGAAAGGTACATTAAGTTTTGCTTCAGTGCAACTTGCATCTTAACTACGCCTTACCAAATGCACTCAGAGTTTTGAATGACAATAATAATTGCCCCAACCATGGGTGGGATCTATGTCCAAGAAACCTGTTTTACTTGGCATTAAATGGTGCTGGCTGCTGACAACAACATTTGCATTATCTTAGTGATTCTCAGAGCAGGCTTTTGTTTTTAATATCCAACTGAAGTGAAGGACCAAAAAAGCCTTTAAAACAATTCCACTACTGTGAATACTTTTCAATTTTCTTCCTCTGGAATGTTATGGGCACGGAGTGATGCTGTTTCTGCATTAGTCTTCTTAAAAGTTGACAAGTGGGGGAAATGTTTTCTTAGAGGAGATGTTCAGTTAGAGTTTGATGGGCTCTTCGTGAATCTGCTCCTTTAATTAGCCTCAAATGGTTGTAGTCTAACTTGGCTTTTTAGTCCGTTGATTTTTTTTTGGAGCAGTATCATCCTGAATTTTACTTCAAAATCATTGAGATATTAAGCAGTTCAAGATAAGTAATAAAATCTTTTCTTTCTGTTGGTTTGGAAACTTGGCAGGAATGGCGTGCAGCAGAGAAGGAATTCGTGGCAAGATGGAGTTTATGGAACCAACTGTCCTATCCCTCCAGGAAAGAACTTCACTTATGTCCTTCAAGTGAAGGATCAGATTGGTAGTTTCTTCTACTTTCCCTCCCTCGCCTTCCACAAAGCTGCTGGAGGCTATGGTAGCATCAGAATTTACAGCCGTTCTGTCATTCCTGTTCCTTTCCCACCTCCTGCTGCAGACTATACCATCTTGGCTGGTGATTGGTTCAAGCAAAATCACACAGTAAGATCTTGGGTTTTAAATTGAAGGAATTGTTGATCGGTATTTGTGACTTATGGTTACAAAATTTTGATGAATCATATGCAGAGTGATAACTGATGTGTCCACATTTTAAACCTGTTAGGATCTGAGAGCAATTTTAGATGGTGGACATGACCTTCCCTTTCCTGATGGCATTCTAATAAATGGCCGTGGATCAAATGGTTATACATTCACTGTTGATCAAGGTAATGAAAGAGCAATCCTCCTACTTAGGTCCCGTGTATCTTATCATTCTGTTAATATTCTAAATGAACCAAAACTTTGTCGTCCAGGAAAGACTTATAGGTTCAGGATATCGAATGTGGGGCTTGTGACATCCCTAAATTTCAGAATCCAGGGGCACAAGATGTTGTTAGTTGAGGTTGAAGGGACCCATACATTGCAAAACACCTACGACTCCTTTGATCTCCATCTGGGACAGTCTTGCTCTGTGTTGGTCACTGCTGACCAACCTGCACGAGACTATTATATAGTATTCTCAACACGTTTTACCTCCCAAGTGCTTACAGCAACATCCCTTCTTCATTACAGCAACTCAGCAGTAAGTGTTGCTGGGCCTCCCCCTGGTGGTCCAACAACTCAGATTGATTGGTCTCTCAACCAGGCTCGATCCATCAGGTATGGTTTGAGAATATACTCTTTTGCATTAATAATGTCCTAATGGAACTATAATCGTATCACCTCTACAGCTTTTATGTAACTAGATTTCCTGACATCACCATGAAAAGTTACATTGATTGCTTTCTTTGTCAGTAGGAAGATTTAATATATTGGCTTTAGTTGATAATCACTGGATTTTCATGAAGCTAGTGTTTAATTCATTTAAAAAGTAGCTTGCCTTCAAATGTCAATTAGTATTGTCTACTTCCATTATCAACCTTTAGAAGATCTCCTGATTAGTCCAATTCTTGCATCAAACCAGGCAAAACTTAACGGCTAGTGGACCAAGACCAAACCCTCAAGGCTCTTATCATTATGGAATGGTGAATACTACACGTACCATTAGACTGGCGAACTCTGCTCCTGTCATCAATGGTAAGAAGAGTTATGCCGTGAACAGTGTGTCATTTGTCCCAGCTGACACGCCACTTAAACTTGCGGACTACTACAACATTCAGGGGGTATTCTCTCTTGGTAGTATGCCTGACAATCCCACTGGTTCGGGTGGTTACCTCCAAACTTCAGTTATGGCCGCTGATTTTAGAGCTTTCTTTGAGGTGGTGTTTGAGAATTCGGAAGACACTGTCCAGTCATGGCACATTGATGGCCATATCTTCTTTGTTGTTGGGTAAGTCGTCTGCCTTGACATCAAGATCTTGTTCATAGATTATGTGGCTTCTGCCCTAATAGCATGACATGTTATCACAAATACAAGGCTTTAGGATGAGTTTTTCCAGTTTGTTGTGGAAATAAATTATAGAAGTATTATCTCTGGGAAACTTTGCTGAAGTGTTTAGATTCGCTTATGAAGTTACTTGAGCATGTTTTGTATGCAGGATGGATGGTGGACAGTGGTCACCTGCCAGCAGATCAAACTACAACTTGCGTGATGGAATCTCTCGTTGCACCGTTCAGGTACTTGGTGGTTTTGAATCTTTCTTAAAGTGCATATCTTTTAACTATTATGTACAAGTAAGAAATTCATGCACGACAATTTATAGCAGACCTGATACTTTGCGATCTAAATTGTTTGATGCCTCATTTATTCATGCTCCCTTTAGAATGTGCAGTCCTGCATATTGTGCAATTGAGGTCAAACTTAATTTTCATATCTCTAACTTCTATACAGGTTTATCCAAGGTCATGGACTGCCCTTTACATGCCTCTGGACAATGTTGGGATGTGGAATGTCAGATCAGAGAACTGGGCTCGTCAATACTTGGGACAGCAATTCTATCTTCGCGTATATTCTCCTGCAAATTCATTGAGAGACGAGTATCCTATTCCAAAGAATGCTCTCCTATGTGGTCGAGCATCAGGTCGCAAGACAAGGCCATTTTAGAACTGAAAAAGCAGAAGAACCGTCACGAAGGGGTGACTGGTTTTACTATTTGAGCTATGAAAACAGAGTTCTTACTAGAAGATGCCAGAACTCTACTTGAGGCTTTTATCTTTTATCCTGTCTTCCTGAGAATCTCATTTTCCTTTTATCTGCATTTGTCAACAATTGACATGCAGGAAATGTTTTGTAATTTGCATCCTATTCTGATTGATATTTGTCAGGATTACATGTTAGCACAATTACTTGGCAAGAAAGGACTATTCCTCTGTCAGAAAATAGAATACTGAGCAATTAAGTACTTTCTTATGCAGAAATCAGAATTTTTTGTCTCAAAACATGAAAGGGAAAAAGTTGCAGCATTTTAGTTGTGATTTTACTCTCTTGACTATTTTATTTCTACTATATAAAATACACAAATAATCCTTCTAATTCAGCTTAGATGTACTTTGTTGGCTATATCCAGCAGATATTTACAAAGTTCTTGGGGCTTTGAAAGCATTGCCATGTGGTCTGCTTCTTTTATTTCTCGAACTTCTGTTGCCCCTATATTCTCTACTAGCCAGTGCTGGAAACTTGTTAGAAATGTTCTATCTTGACTGCATATGATATAAGCTCGCTGAACTGAGCCATACTTGTCTGCTGAAAACTTGTTTGCCTTTGGAAAATGTTGATTAAGTGTGTGGGTTGGCCTCACTAACAATTTTGCCAATTCAAGGTCCTGGAAAAGGAAATGAATATGATTATTCAATTGCAAGCTCAAATTTTCATGTCAGAACAGAAAAATGAGAAATTTATACGCATCAAGTCCAGTTGGCATGTAAAATTCTATGCAGAAAGTGTGTAATTCTCGAGTTCTTGAACAACTGAGTCATCATACCTCCATGGAGCACAGTTGGTATGCATTTATCTCCAAAAACTTTGGCCCAACAGACATTACAGTTCTTGGCTCCTCCGAGCTACCATAGACAAAATATTCGGTATCTAACATATCTTCTGCTGGGAACCGCTCAGCAAACTTTTCAAGAATAGCATCAGGAAAATATCAATGCAGAAAGGAAATTAAGTATCTGACTATAAGAGAAAATTACAGAAGTACAGAGTGGAGTAGTGTTTTCTGTTTCGTTTATAAATGATAACCAGAAATGTAAGTATAGTTTACATTACATCCAGCATTGGTGGAGAAAACCATTTAAAACACTTTCAAGAAAACGTTAGTTTAGAACATAAGCTAAAAGGAATAATACACATGTTCTTGTATAAACTAACAATTGATGCAGGTTCATAGACACTGAGACCACCAAAATGTATAGGTCACAAAATTGATATAGATTGCAATAGTAATCACCAAAATGTATAGGTTACAAAGTTGACATAAGACGATATCCATGAAAATCAAATTTGTTCATATCATATGTGAATTACATGCTCCAGAAGTAGACCCGTAGATTGTGATACACGTATGAATTTGACATTTCCTGTGTATACCTGAGAATACCTATATATGGCAAATTTGAACCATTTGTGGAGATATGGTAGATGAGATCCCTTGGAGAAAAATATTACACACATGTCAAGAAAACATAGAATTCAATTGAATCAAGCAATGGTTCCATTTTACTGCTTCATCCTGCAACCCTTGATAAAAAGTAGGATGCCAGTCTACCTCACATCTATTCAAATCTTTTTTAGGACTTTTCAGTCTTCAGTTGTCTCCACTCTCCAACAATTCTCATCAGAAATGGTTGAAGCCCAAAATCCCTCATTCTTTTGTTAACAAACAAGGACAAGAAGAATAATGTGAGAGTAGAAAGAGTTACCTGATTTCCAACATATGAAGCATCATGAATAGTATCAGGCATAAAAGCTGCTACAAAAACTGCTATTGAGATCTTCTCTGGGAAGTGTTCCATAGCAAGAGCCAAGCAGTAGCCACCAAAACTATGGCCAACGAGTATGACCTTCTGGTCTGGGGGAACTGCTGCCATAAACTCCATCAGTGGCTCTGCATAGTCATGAAGTGTGTGAATTTCATCCAGGCTTTTTGTGTTGATCCCAGAGGCTGATAGGTCTATTGCTGTGACCCTTTGCCCTGTAGACTCCAGCAGTGGCTTCAGCTTGTACCAACACCATGCTCCATGGCCTGCACCATGTACCAGAACAAAGTGCTTTTGTTTGCTGGAATTGGCAAAAAAATCCATCTTGTCTTGTGTTTTGTTTCTTTACGATGATAACAAGTGATCAAAAAGTATTGAGACGATTCAATTAATCTTATTAGACTTTACACATACACACACACACACGGATAAAAATGAAAATCACTGAGACCAAAATGTTTTTTCCTAAAAAAAAAAAATTTGTTTTTTCCCTGCACACGAAGAGAGCAACACAGGAAAAAAGCTCAAGGGTACAGTATTCTACGCCTGCATGAAAACTGATAGTAAATCTAAAAGACAATAATTGCCTACTTTGTTGGGAAGATAAACATTTGTCTAGTAGTCCAGAAATGAGTTAATCAAAATTAATATGACCAAAATGTCTATGCCCAAGAAAAAAATGACCATAGCAGACTTTTTAGAAAAGTGGGATTTGAAAAAGATGAGCACGTTACATCTCCTATCTGGCTTTTCATCTACTGGAGAAAATAAAATGCTCATTTGCTTCCTCCAGACAAACAACTTAATTTCTTTTAGTTAACCTAAGTTCTCTTTCTAATTTTTTCTGGTCGTCTGAAATAAGTCTTTAGTCTTCCTATGTATTAATGCTCATGAGATTTAATAGTTAATTATTATTTGTATACAGACCAGAAAAATGTGATCGCACCATTTTACTTAAATTCGACGAGATACAGAGAATGTCATATGGCACACATATTTATTTTCTATTGGTTGTACTTAAAGGAAGAGTAAATCTTATATACACTGATAGTGTATACATTATCACCGTTGGATTCATTACACATGTGCAAACGTTAGATTTCAAATTCAAATTTTATATAGTTATCATTCATCCAAAACTAACAGTGTATATACTGTCAGTTTAGGAAAGATTAATCCTTTAAAAAATTATGAATCTTAAAACATATCTATGTTAAAGCAATGAAAAGCAGACGATTCCTTTATTGGAGTAAAAGAAATGAAAGTTTTTTTTGTTTTGCTTGACGGGATCATCCTAGTCATATTATCCTAAATAATTAATTTCTTCAAGGTATATCGTATATCATTTATTAATTAAGTAAAACTAGATAATGAATATTGTAATAATGTTGGAGCTGCATCCTGCATAAGGCTTCTATACCACCATAGGTGCGCGTTGATTTTTTTGGTAGATAAAAATTTGAATGAATTCGATTTTGGTCACCACCACAAGTTAAAAGCATTTCCCCAAAATCATAGGTCGCTGCTGCGATGCAATTCGAACACTTGATTTTCTGTAAGGAAGTAACTAATTTTTACCAATTGAGGTAACTTGTGTGCATTGAACATTAAATCAATTATATTGGAGAAAGAGACATAATGCATGAACTAACCAGCCATTTTATACAAAAACTGAAATGGTCTACTTGATTTCTTGGGTCAATTTGAGTTAAAATTTGTATTCCATCTAGTTAACGACTAATTTCATTTTGCATCCCAAACTTATACCTTATTCTCACTTTATATTATGAACTTTAATTTCGAAAGTTTGCACCCTAATATCTCAGATTTATCCCACTTAAGTCCAATGGGTAATAGCATTTGCAAAAGCAATGGAATAGAGGACCATGTACCTAACATATACCTCAATCACTCTGCTAGGTAGTAGTGTATTACCATCATCTCATAATCCCCACATGTCATGTAAAAAAATGGATTTGTTGCGCAATCCTCTATACTGCTAACCGTATTATAGATTGGACTTAAGTGAACAAATATGAGATGTTAGAGTCTAAGGTGTCTAAAATTAAAGTTTATGGTATAAAGTAAAAATATGGTATAAGTTCAGGATACAAAGTGTAGTTTTTTTTTTGTCGCAACGATAGAATTTTTATAACCTAATCTATCCTAATATAGGGAGAGGAGGAGGGGACTCGATGTGAGTACAGACTCCATCGATGAAAATCAATTAAGACCGCCACAGATTGTAGCAAATTTTTGGTGGGAGGCAAGGATTGAACCCTTGACCTCCCACCTTCCCAAGACTTAAGATGTCTTTGGGTTACCTGGTTAGATACAAAGTGTAGTTAGTCCTCTAATAATGGTACTGTGTTCAAGAAAATCAAATGAAAACCAACTGGTGGAGGTTTCTAAGTAAAGTTGTGCATTGTTTTTTGGTAGGTTATACTCGAATTTTCACTTTGGTACCTGAACTTTAGAATATGACACTTTAGTCCCTAAAGTATAAAATCTGTCTCACTTTTGTCGATGATATTATTGAAATGGGGCAAATTTTGTATTTTAGAGACCAAAGTGATCCAATTTGAAGTTCAACGGCCAAAATACAAATTCTAATAAGTTGAAGAGAACACGTTGGAATTAACTCTTTTTTTTTTTTTCTTTTGGAAGATGGATGAAACGTTTTGTTTGACCGTAATGAAGTTTTTAACATGTAAAAGAGGTAGCAAGTTAAACAGATCTCTTGAATTAATAACTACGATCATAATTTTTTTTTTCAACTATGGTCATATTTGCCAATGCATGTCTACATGGATTCACCATAGTTAATACATTAAAAAAATTTCAAAAAATTTACACCTTTTTTTTTTGGCTAAGTTACACTAATCTAGCTCCCTTGGAAATTGTCTAAGTTACAAAATTCTTAAAAGACATGCCATGTACTATTAAGGCATAACATACTTATTCTCTTGACCGTAACAGAATTTCAATAACTATATAATTTGGGTTATTGAAAATGCAAATTAGGAAAAGGAATAGAAAGGATTTTTAACCGAAGAATAAAAAATTAAAAGATAAACACTCGAGGTCATACCTCAGTCGAGCAAAGGTGGTAAAAAGTGGATGTTAAGAATTCCGGGCCGAAGAGCATTGATGTTCCGGGCTCTTCTGGGCTACCATAGGTGGAAAATTGTGTGTTCAACATTACGTTATCTGGGGATTGCTCAAAAAACTTTTCCAGAAGATCGTCAGTAAATAAAAAAAAAAAAATATTGGAATAAATGTACAGGCAAAAGTCAAATAAAAAGAAGAAAAACAGATACAAATGATTAAGGATGAAAATTCGATGAATTTTTGTAGAAAAATTGGATATATGTAATAATGTTGATATGTTCAATTTGACCTGGCCCATGGCGAATATTGCACGAATATGCAACATTGTTCATGACTTTAAAATTCTTTTATTTACCTGAACATTTTGGAATTTCCACTAATAGCCTTATAAAATTGACACTTTCGCCCCCTAAAATTATACATTAGCCCCACAAGCACACATCCATCATCCATGTAAATCTTCCCCCCAAGTCACAATTTCTGAGTCCATTCTTGAACTTGGAAATTGCCAAAAACTGCATTGGTTTAATTTTTGAAAGCAAAGTTGAGTTTTGAAATTTCGCTGATTCAAAGCTTTTATAATTTGTCAAATAATAGATTATAATACAATTCAAAATTACTCACCATCGTGACAAACAAATCTTGAATTTTTTTTTTTTTATCTTTGAAACGTTGCTAGCTTTTTTAATAAGGTGAAAGTAGCTCTTTGTGCTACTTTTCTTGGTAAAAACATATAAACTCAAAGCCAATTTCAATATTCTTTTGGGTTTTTTGTTCTCTCCCTTTTTTTGTTTATTTACGGCTCTCTAGGATACTCCCCTACTTCCCTGATTTTGGATTCAGGGCTTCCACAATAGCAAATTCCATAACATAATAGGCCAACTAATGATCAAAATTGTACCACGATCTAGGTCACTAATATTATGTTCTACATTTTTTGCCAGAAAAATTCAAGGAAAAAAAAAAAAAAAAACCCTTTCTTATGTACAGATAAGGTGATTACATTTTTGGACTATTGATCACTTCAGTTTATGCGCCAAGTCAGACAAACACATGGGACAAAGTTGTTGAACTTGATAAATGGCAACTAATTCGGAAAGGGCCAACAGTCACAATCAAATACGAAAAATTAAGTGCACTTCTAAGCTATGTCTAAGAGATTTTGACAGAGTTGTTGGGGCTTCGACAACATTACCATGTGGTCTGCATCTTTGATCTCTTTCACTTCTGTCACCCCAACATTTTCAATCAGCGAACGCTGAAAGTCTGATGTAAGTACTTTATCTTCCTTGCATACAATATAAGCTCGTTTAACTGAACCATATTTCTCAGCTGAAAATGGTTTTTCCTTTGCCAAATCTTCTAATAAATGCAAGGTTGGCCTAACCAACAATTTTGCCAGTTCAAGATCCTGACAAGAAAAAATATATATACACTAAACTATACATATTCCAATAGATCCACCTAAGAAGTTTCATACATAATCCTGGCAAAGGAGAACTCAAATGTTTGTTTATTTATTTTTTGGTAAGAACATTCAAATGCAGAATAGCTGTGCGTCACTGTCTAAAAAAAAGATAGGTTTTGATACAATTGGGCTGACATTCTACAATGATTGATTAATAACAATAAGCCAGTGAAAATCAAACTTTAAATCTTTTATCCTACGCTTATTGTTAGCAAATATCAATGTAACAAACGTATTTTATTCGTGGATCAAGTGATTAATAAATATTAAAGTTGTTGATATAATTTTTTTTTTGAAATAATTAACTTGTAGTAGGGAAAACTTGTGTGTGTGTCAGCATAAAAGAAACATCTTTGCTATAAACTTCTATTTATGAAAGCATTAGTATTTACATACAAACTCATTTTACTTGTAGCAAATAAATGAAAATTTTAAACATGTATTTGGGACTATCTAGAATTACCCTTTCACTTAATCCCATTATTGACTGCTAACTAAGATGCGTTCAAGACCTCCCACTTATAAAAATAAAATGAAATGAAATGAAATAAAATAAAATAAAATGAAGCTCATTTAATTGCATTATTGGTGTTCTCATAGATGCAAAAAACCAACACGGAGGAAAAAGGGTCATTTAGAACTAGTTTCACTACACCTGAGTTGTATACTCTAACTATATGTTACCATTATTTTCACCTTTTATGGATTAACTTGCAATGTTGTTGAGTTGTAAGTCGGTTTTATTGATCTTACAGTTTAGTCGGTTAGTTGTAATCTTATATTGAAAAAGAAAATAGAAGAACCAAAATAAATTAACGTCCAAAAAAACATAAGGGCATATATACCTCAACGGAACAAAGCTGGTAAAGTCTGGTTGACAAATATATAGGGGGCCAAATAACAACGATTTTCTCGCTTTTTCTTGGGTACCATAGGTGGAAACCTCCCTGTCCAGCGAATCCATTTCTGGGGATTGACCAGCCAAATGCTTTGACAAAGGAACATCAGTTAAATCATTAGTTGGAAAAGAGTACCAAAATTATATAAATAATTATGACAATAATTTATTTCAAATTAAAAAAGGCTAGCCGATTGCAAGAAGATAATTTAAAAATTTTTTCATAAAGTCTTACGAGTTGATTCTATCAAAACAAAGAAAATCTTACAAGTTGATTAAGGTTCAACCCTATATTTGCAAACCAGGCCAGATTGGCCGTGTCATTGGTCTGATTCATTATTATACCCAAAAAGTTAATTAAATCTTCTGAAGAACTAGTTGAACCGGTTATACCAGACTTTTGAACCCATTCCCCTTAAAATTTTCTTTTCATTGTTATGTTAAAATATTATCTGAGGTATATAGTAATATAATATATAAAAATTAAAATCTTTGAACCGGGATTGAATCGAAACTCGTCCATTTATTTACCTGTCTGAGTTTAAAAACATTGGTTCAACACTTCAACCTTCTTTCTTTTGTCAGATGGAGTACTTGTTATGACAAATAACTAGAAATTACTCATCCATCAGTGTGAAAACAAACTATTTGAAACCATAAATCTGGAATATTCTGCACATACAAAAGCTACTGGTTAGTTTTCCAACATTCAACGTTAAATAGGGGCCATTTGCTCTAACGACTATCTCATTACTTGTTGGAAAACGTTTAGCAGCTTCAACTACCTTTCTTTCCAATTTTATACCTCAAGCCTCATCCTTTGTTCCTCCTTTACTATAGGCCATTGAGAAATATTAAATAGACTTGCAATTTCTCTCTTTTTTTTCCATGACAGTAAGATAATTGTAAATCTAACCATAAAATGGGCTCAGAGGCACTTGAGAACTAGCTAGATGGTTTCACAAATGCTACACATACATCAGAAAAAGGAATGCAATTCCTGCATTTCATAGTCCTAAGTAGAGGTGTCAAAATGGGTGACTTGGGCGGGTTTGGGTTGGGTAAAATGGGTAATGGGTATAAGTGAGTCAACCCATTTATACCCATTTAATTAGATGGGTATAAATGGGTAAGTCAAAAAATGAATTGGGTAACCCAATTACCCATTTATAACCCATTTATTTTAATTTTTTGTAAATTCATTTAAATTCATTTTTGCAAACTAAGTTATCAATTTATACCGCTCTTTGTACCCATCATTAGTTTTAAATATTTACTTATAATGTTCAATAAGCCTAATTACCAAATTTTTTTCATTTATACTCTATTTCACAAAATTACATATTATTTAATAATTGAATAATAAGAATATAAAAATTTGAACTAAGTACTATAAAAGTTAATATAAAAATTTAATCCAAAAATTTTTAGCCCCTAACATTTTTTCCATATATAAATTTAAAATTTCATTTTAGAAAGATAAGAAAAGAGGCTCAAATTTATCATAAATTGGTAATGCCGAAAAATGAGCAAGTTAACAAACTAAGAGAAAACAAAATAATAAAATAAAACCAACAAATAATAATAATAATGAAACAAAATTAGTTAACATCATGACAAAATGAAAAATTTGAAAAAAAAAATGGGTGGGGGAAAAGAAGAGATTTAGGGGAAGAGAATTTTAAATGGGTTAATTGGGTTTGATGGGTTACCCAATAATACCCATTTAATAAATGGGTATTATTGGGTAACCCATTTATACCCATATACAAAAATTTAAGATACCTATACCCATCTATTCATGGACGGGTATGGGTAAATTTAGTTAAGTGGGTTGATTTGCCACCTCTCCTAAGCAATGTTTTAAAGAGCGAAAGTGTAAGGTGAAATATTTTATCCTCGTTCAGACCGAGCAAAAGCCCAAGACACTGCACAAACTTTGGTTTTTTAATATTTAAAAGTATAAAAAAAAACCAAAAAGACTATTATAAAAAATATGAAAAATATTATTAAAGATATGCAAACATTAAGAAAATTTTATTAAAGATATATTGTTATGGGATATGGAACTAACAAAATAGAAAAATATGGTAAAAAATTGCTAAATTACATAGACATACTGAAATGGTTACGGTGAACTTTGATTTTTATATTCTTAATGGTCAAATTATAAAGAAACTATGTTTTGGATTAAATAAGACATAAACATAACATGTGAGCTTAATTTTACGAGGTTAGTCAAAACACAAGGACTTAATAGGTAATATTAGATGCTTTTGTAAATGGAGCCCTGCATCACTAAACCCAGGTGCCGCCAATATTTGCAAATCGTCCAGCATCACTAAATCTCTTATTTCATTGCCCTTTTTCTGTTTTCATCCATTGCTCCATATCTTCTCCCCTCCATCACTAATGCTAGGTACCGATCAGGAATAAAGAATAAGGTTTTATTCCCTATTCTCCTTCACTTTGTTCCATGAATTTTGCTGTCTGTTGGGGCATATGGAGCGTCGGGACGTTCGCCTGGGCACGCCTCCATCTTGGAGGCGACCTCCACGCATTTGCCCCATAACACTTACACCACATCACCTTGCCCCCTGGACTTTTCAGGTTTCCCTCGCCCTGGGGGTCACTCCGAAGCTCTCCCCAACTTTGCCTTTAAAACCATGGTCCTAAGTCATTTATTTTTTTAAATTTTTTTAGAAGAAGAGGAGTGAAATTTAAGAAACGAAACGGAAGCAAGGACATTATAATCCAGAACTTCTAATTCTTGGGGCATTAACCTTAATCACTAGATCAAGGCTACCTCCGCAGTTTCGTTTACTTCAATTAAAATGAATATCGGATTTTTATTGCCCACGTTCCTCCATCCTTTTTATAAAACACACAAAAAAGAAAGCTATAAGGAAAAAAAAAAGCATTACAACCGTTATCTAATTACCTGTTCCAGAGGATAGGATCGTGGATGAAGAATATCAGGCATATAGGCTGTGACAAAAATAGCAATTGAGATCTTTTCAGGGTAATTTTCCATGGCAAGGGCCAAGTTAAAGCCACCATAACTATGGCCAACTAGAACAACCTTCTCAGCAGGAGGAATTGAAGCCATGAGCTCCAACAGTGGCAAGCTGTAATCCTCAAGTGTGTAAACCTCATCTAACCTTTTTGGATTGATCCCTGCAGCGGACAGATCTATGGCTGTGACCCTTTGTCCAGCAGACTCCAGCAGAGGCTTGAGCTTGTACCAGCACCAAGCCCCATGGCATGCACCATGTACAAGTACAAAATGCTTTTGTTGCTTAACATTAATGGCAACATCCATTTGTGTCTTGTCTTGAATTCTTTTGGAAAAATCCACTCCTTGGTTTCCTTGATAGCAGATATATGTTTTAAGGAGCAAAGAGCACAGTCAAGTATCAATTCGTGTCATTTCCATATTTTTTCTTGCTAAAAATAATTTTTTAAATTTTGTAGGGCCCTCTACCCACTATGTCTGGCCCCGAGTTTTGGCTTATTTGACATTGATTCCTGTGATATTTTAAAACACAAACATTTTCAGTTTGTAAGGTTACATCTAATTAGAGCTTAATACAAGTTGAACCGCCGGCGAGTTACTCGTGAGTAATTTAAGTCAAAACTCGAGTTCGGTGTTGATCAATCTTGAGTCGAATTCGAACTAATCAAGTCGAGATCGAATTCAAATTTGAATTAAAAAAATACTCAATTCGTTAGTTTACGAGTTCGCTTGATTATATATATATATATATATATTATTTTTTATTTTAATAGTATTTTATTATTTATTAAGAAAAATTACTATTTTATTCATTTTAAAAAAATAAAATAATTATTTTTAATCTTTCTAAACTCGAGTTCAAATTTGAACTTTACATTGAGAACTCATCGAACTCAAGTTCGAGGTTGAGCTTGCTAAAATTAAATCGATACTCGATTCGATTAGGCCAAAACTTAACTCTAATCGAGTCGACTCCTTTGCAACCTATACGTAACTCATAATAAATGACTAATAACTTAACAATATGACACGCCAACTCAGAATGTCTAGAACGACTACTAACATATAGTTGGACTAACTACTCAATATTACGAGACACAAATTCAAAACTTCTAAGTTCTGAGTCGCCAACCTTGATTATTAGATCAAGATGTTATTGGCTAAACCAGATTAATAATTAGGTGCCACTTGTAGTGCTGAAATTGGAGACAGCGACCCATGAACTGGAATGGAAGCAACACCTTGCGGATCCCATGTGATACTACACTATTATTCGAATAATTCATTTCCATAAAACAATGGCTAATTACTTAGATTATTGGTGAAAAAATAATAAATCGGAAGAATGTTGTTCTGATAGGAAGTAAGTACGAAACAAAAAAATATATTTTTCTATTTAAAAAAAAATGACTAGCAGCCGGGCTGACATAGCCCAGCAGCATATGCAAAAAGTTAAAAAAAAAAAACTCGTGTTTTGAGTAACTCGTTTTGAACGGCTTGAATAATTCGCTTGAGTAATTCGCCCAAGAGATGGCGTCTGACGGTGCCGTTTCTCTCTCTTTATTCTTGTCGCTCTTTTATACATACTAGTTTTTTGCCCTGACGCTGTGCGTCAGGTAGCTGGGATTTCTTAATTTACTATAATGGGTATTAGTCTGGAAAATTGGAGTGTGAGAGGAGTAATTAATTTACTACAATAGGATTTGTTAGATATAGTGTTTTTGTATGTGCATGGGGAATGGACATATCGATGAATAGATTTAATGAGAATTTTAATTATGATTTAAAGGTTTTAATACAAACAAAAAGAAT
Source organism: Coffea arabica (assembly GCF_036785885.1). Classification (NCBI taxonomy): domain Eukaryota; kingdom Viridiplantae; phylum Streptophyta; class Magnoliopsida; order Gentianales; family Rubiaceae; genus Coffea; species Coffea arabica. The sequence continues at coordinate 42,731,064 of NC_092318.1, read as the reverse complement.
GTTAAAATGATGGAGTCACTTGAGAAGTGGCATCGCGAGAATTTTAATACGAGTGTTAATTATTTTCCAGTTTTACAATTTTTGTCGTAAGGCGTAGGAGCACAGGATAAAAAGATATATTTATAAAGGAAATAGATAAATTATCACCTGATAAAATGATAGATGTAGTAGAACATTTCTAAACAAGAACGGCCAAAATGAGAGGAAATTGTTTTGCATGACAATATGGACAACTTGGAACATCAGGCAATACAGCAGGTTCTGTAGCTATTGTAGTTAATGGATCAGTCACAGCTCGTTTTCTAGACCGACGTTGCCTACGCAATGATGGTTCACCAGCATCTAAATTTGTTGATGGAACCTCGTTAGCACCATCAGCAATAGACGCAGATACATTTTGTTCATTTTCCTGCAAACCAGCCAAAGCATACTTAAGGACCATGAATTCAGTGTGGCAGAATCAGTCAATCTGAATTGTAATAGACAAAAACTAATATCTCACCCACTGGTTAGTCTAGCCATAGTACATGCCTAGATAAAACCACCGGTAATATAAGTAGTCTAACATTTATTGCAAGGGGTCTAAACAACAATCTTATTGCATGAAATATGCTCAAAATAAGCACAAACATGCGGTTGGAAATTGCTCTGCATCACTAAGCAATACTGCAGGCTCTGTAATTATTGTGGTCAATGGATTAGTCACAGAGCGTCTTGTACGCCGACGTCGCCTATGCAAAGATGATTCACCAGCATCTGAATTAGTCGTTGGAACCTCGCTAGCACCATTACCAGCAGACCTAGATACATCTCCTTGATTTTCCTTTAAAACAACCAAAGCATAGTTAAAGATTGTGAGTTTAGTATGCTTAACTAAGTCAAACTCGTTTGTCTTACCAAAGTACATGCTTAGGCTTAACCACTGTTAACATAAATAATTTAACATTTATTCCAAAAGATTAAACAACAATTTATATTGCATGAGACATGCTCAAAATAAGCACAGACATACAGCTCGAAAGTGCTCTGCATTGTTCTCTGCAAATGACAATACTGAGCCCGAACCTAATGAAGATTCAACGACACCCATATTTGGCTGATTCACAGCATTTCGGTCATGTATATTAAAAGCTGTGACAGCTAATGTACACACTCCTAATGGCGCATCATTCTTTGTCCCACGCCGAGCAGCAGCACGTTGCTCGCGGCTCCTTCGATTTTTCTCAGCACGAGCCTCTTCCAAACTTCCATATACTCTATTTCGACCCATTCTCAAAGCATATTATACACAGCTGAAGCGGAAACCAAACAACGCCTAAAATGAACTATACAAAGAACCACAGCAACAAAAAAAAATTTCCAGCGAAGCCAATCAAACAGTGAAGTACTTCAAAACCAAAAGAAACTTTCTCAAGTTATTTCCGAAGCTACCAAAAAAAACCAAAAAGAAGAGTGAAAGCTAAAAAAAAAGATCCTGCTGACCGCATAAATTGTTCAAGTTATTTCCGAAGCTGCGAAAGAAAACTAAGAAAAAAAATCAGAGCCAAAAAGAGATTGAGCTCACGGCCTAAGTTTGCTGAACAGTAAAGCACTTCAAAACCAAAAGAAACTTTCTCAAGTTATATTTGCTGAACAGCTGAGAACACAAGCAAGAAAACAATGAGAGCAAATTGGTGACCGAGAACGAGCAAAAGAGAATAAGAGCCATGCGGACCCACAAACCGCTTCGGACAGCAACGACCAACCACGCGTGTAAATTAAAAGAGAGCCACCTGGACATAAGTGGGAATGTACAACGAAACCACTGTCACCCATCATCAAAGGACCAAAAGGCCCCTCAAAGCCAGACAAATCACGGCATAACCGGCTCATCCTGCACTGTTCACGAGGCGTTGAACGCTTTATATATGTAAGATATAAGTATTACATGTCCTTTTTGTTAGAGATTTTGCTTAACATAGTTTTGAATAGACTTGCTTTGCTTGGTACTTGACTGTATTTAGCTTCGTATGTAGTAATATTTCTTTAGATGTTTAAAGTATTTTGGAATAATTTGATTGGAAAAAATTATTTGGTTAGATACAAATATTGTATTGGCTTTGAAATTATTGTGTTAATTGCAGTGTTGGGTAACGGAAATCAGACGGAAGAGAACAGCTACATATATGTGAGTTCCGAAGAATACTACTTTTTTTTTTTGTGGTTTCGAAACTTATTTGTAGTTTAAAATTGTAATTATTATTATTGTAATTATTTTAAGTGTCTCTCTTATGCTACAAAGTTATTCATTCCAAGCTAGTTTAGTTTCTCTGTTTGAATGTGTTCGAGCTGCGAACTTTTTTTTTTTTGGTGCAATAGAGCTGCGAACTTGATGCAGAATTGTTTTTGGTAGTATAATTTTTTAACTAGATATATAATGTGCCAAACTGGAGATTATTCATTTAAAATTGAGTTACGATTTAAATAAAGAACATACTTATTCAGATTGAAAAGCTTCAGGGTCGGAGCATTTTTTTTTTAACATTTTGTAGATGCTGCCGGGCTGACACACTGGGCTGCCAGTCATTTTTTTAAAAAAATATTTTTTTGCTACCGGGCTTAATCAGTCTGGCAGCAATAGTTTCGTACCTACCCTCCTGTCAGAACAACATTCTTCCGATTTATTATTTTTTCATCAATAATCTAAGTAATTAGCCTAAAACAATGAGGTAAAAATTCTCAAGAGTATAGGGCCTAGCTTCAATGGCTCTTTGGTTGTTCATGGGATACTTTCAACTAATAAGATATGAGGGATCTTTTTTTTTTGGTTGACGAGGGAACTCGCAGTCGCTATCAGAGAGTATGCATTAGAAAAAAAAAAAAAATAGCGGTTGCGGATTCCCTTGTCAATAAAAAAAAGAAAAAAAAAAGAAAATTCCTCATATTTCTTTGAATATTGACACATGCAGTTGGATGCTAAATTAGTGGAACCAAATTTGCTTTTTTTTTTTTTTGAGTATTTTATTGATTGCCTAATTTGTTTTCTGAGTGTCCACAGTCTCTCTTTATGGGATTCAATTTATATACTGGAGATATACAAAAGCAATGTGGTCAATGGTTATGTTGATTGAAACTATATATACGTCTTCTAATGAGGGTAATCTCTAACACACATAATATCATGTTCAGACAAAATTGACTTCATAAAATCTTTCTATGATATTTTCTTTGATTCAAAAAAAGATATACACTTTCAGGGTTCATTGCACGTTGGGCGTCATTGCTGATGTTTCAGCAAACCACATTATTGAGTTTTCAACTTTTGCAATCTATGGTCAACCTGAGAAAACCCAACTGCCCAAGTTAACGAAACTTTTAGGTATTCATGTCTATTTTGAGTACTAATCCCATATGGACATCAAGTGAACGGCAACCATATTGAGTACCTAAAAGTTTTGTATGTGCGTGCGATCTAGCCACTACTGCTAGAAGAACTGCTTGATTGAACTATATTGAATTAATGCAATTTAAAGTTAGTTTTACTTTTCAAAAAGAAAAAAAAAATATAGTGAACAGCACAGACAATCCATTTCTAGCCAAGGGTATAATATCATTGAATGATTTTCAAATTATAATTATAGTGAGGAAGAGGGAAGAAACATTTAACACATAGGAAAAACAAAATTCAAAATGGTACAACACAACATGGTTTCCTCACGTAGAAAAGTCCCACAATTTATGGTCCAAGAATCAAGTAGGAGGGGTACAATTAAGTGTACTTCTGAGCTATCTCAAGGAGATTTTGACAAAGTTCTTGGGGCTTCGACAACATTACCATGTGGCCTGCATCTTTGATCTCTTTCACTTCTGTCATCCCAATATTTTCAATTTGCGAACGCTGAATGTCTAAAGAAATTGTTTTATCTTCCTTGCATAAGATATAAGCTCGTTTGACTGAACCATATTTCTCAGCTGAAAATGGTTTTTCCTTTCCCAAATCATCTACCAAAAGCAAGGTTGGCCTAGCCAACGACTTTGCCAATTCAAGATCCTGGCAAGAAAAAATATATACACTAAACTATAGACAGATATTCCAATAGATCCATATAAGAAATTTCATACATAATCCTGGCAAAAGAAAATTCAAATGTTTGTTTATGTATTTATTGGTAAGAGCATTCAAATGTAGAATAGCTGTGTTGCTGTTTGCAAAAAGATAGATTTCAAACAATTGGGCTGACATTCTACACTAATTGATCAATAATAAGTCAATGAAAATCAAACTTCAAATCTTTTATCCTACGTTTAATGTTAGGAAAAAAAAAAAAGAACCAAAATAAAGTCAATAATAAGTTACTTTATTTATTGATCTTACGGTTTTGCCGGTTAGTAGTAGTCTTATTAAACCAAAAAAAAAAAAAAGGAACCAATTCCAAAAAACATAAGGGAATTAACATCCAAAAAACGTAAGGGCATATATACCTCGACGGAACAAAGCTCGTAAAGTCTGGTTGACAAATATATGGGGCCAAAATGCAAAGATTTTCCCCCCTTTTCTGGGGCACCATAGGGGGAAACCTCCCTGTCCAGTTCCATTTCTGGAGTTTCACCAGCAAAAAACTTTGCCAAAGGAACATCAGTTAAATCGTTAGTTGGATAATAGTTGCCAAATTATATAAATAATAATGAAAATAATTTCTTTCAAATTAAAAAAAAAAATGCTAACCGATTGCAAGAAGATAATTAAAAAAAAAAAAAAAAGTTTTGCCCTATATCTATGAAAGGATTAATTAAGTCTTGCGAGTTGATTCTATCAAAACAAGGAAAGTCTTAAGTACCTGTTCCAGAGGATAGGATAGTGGACGAACAATATCAGGCACAAGGGCCGTGACAAAAATAGCAACTGAGATCTTTTCAGGGTAATTTTCCATGGCAAGAGCCAAGTTCATACCACCATAACTATGGCCAACTAGAACAACCTTCTCATTGGGAGGAATTGAAGCTATGAGCTCCAACAGTGGCGAGCTGTAATCCTCGAGCGTGTAAACCTCTTCTAACCTTTTTGGATTGATCCCGGAGGCTGACAGATCTATGGCTGTGACCCTTTGTCCAGCAGACTCCAGCAGGGGCTTGAGCTTGTACCAGCACCAAGCTCCATGGCATGCACCATGTACAAGAACAAAATGCTTCTGTTGCTTAACATTAATGGCAACATCCATTTGTGTCTAGTCTTGAATTCTTTTGGAAAACTCCACTCCTTTGTATCCTCAATAGCAGATATATATTTAAGGAGCGAAGGGTATAGTCAACTATCAATTCGAGTCATTTCCAATTCTTTTTTTCTTGCTGATAAACATAATGCTTTTAAACTTTGTAAGGCCAGCTACCCACCAGGCCATGCCCTGAATTTTGGCTTACTTGACTTTGATTCCTGTGATATTTTAAACCACATTAATATTTTCTTTTGATAAGGTTTCCCTGAACTCACAATAAATGAGTAATAACTTTAACATATTACACGCCAACTCACAATCTAAAAGAAGCCTACTAACACATAGTTTGACTAACTACTCAATATTATATTATGAGACGTCAACTCAAAACTTCTAAATTCTGGATCATCAACCTTCATTGTTGAATCAAAGTGTTATTGGCTAAACCAGAAAAACATATATTGATTTAGGTACCACTGGTGGTGCTGAAATTGGAGGACAGCGACCGATACATTGGAATGGAACGCATATCTCGCGGAACACTATTTCAAATAATATTTCGCTTGTATCATAGACACATTTTCCAATCCACCTTTTTTATATTCTCAACCATCTTTTTATCTCACATACATCACATCACAAAAAGTGCTACAGTAATTATTCCAAATAATATTTCAAATAATACACTATCTAAAAAAAAGTATTATTCGAATAATTTATGTTCATAAAACAATGAGGTAAAATTTATCAGAGTATTGCTTGTCTTAAAATGAAATTTCTTTAATATTGACACATGCAGTTGGATGTAGAATTAGTGGAACCAAATTTTGTTTTATTTTTTTTTTAGTATTTTATTGATTGTCTGCAGTCAGTTTTTGTTGGATTTAATTTATATACTGGAGATTTACAAAAGCAATCTGGTCAATGGTTTTGTTGATTGAAACTATACATACGTCTTCTAATGAGGGTAGATGTTATATATATATATATATATATTAAATGAAAAGGGACGTTTGTGTCCTTTAGGGCGACAATGGAGACAAAATGACTAAGGGAAAATAAACTAATCATTTATTTTAGCAGCCGGCTTCTTCTATCCCTTCAGTAGAAACAAAATAAGAATCCTCAAGATGCAACTCATAACAAACAATCGACATTAGTCAAGCAATTATTAGATTTCTAATTCGAATCTCAAGTTCTTTCTTTTTCAATTTTTTTTAGAGTCTTCCTTTGAAAAATAAATAAAAAAACTTTTTAACCACCATGGCCTTTTCTCGACGATCTTTACCTTGGCAAATTGTCAGCTTGGTCGGTTCAAATCCTAAGAAAAGCAAATGAATAATACACATGGCATGCTGCTTTTTGATTGGGGGGGGGGGGGGGGGTGGTGGGGTGGCATTACATAGGTGTTTCATGACTTCACACATTAAATTGTTAGAACATTTAAGTACATATTTTTTTTGCACCAATATGGTGTTTCTTATCTCATGCACACCTACCCAAATTCAAGGAGTTCACCATTGAACAAGCAATGCCAGTCAAAGTAGCCACCCAATCTGGAATTAATAGTTGCCTCGAATACTGTGTCTACGGTGCACTACAATGACAGAAAGGACAACCAAAAAATATACATTAGCCCCACAAATATACATTCATTCAAGTCTTCCCCAAGTCACAATTTGTGAGTGCACTCCTGAATTTGGCAATTGCAAAAAAAAAAAAAAAAAAAAAATGCATTCCTTATAGCTTGTAAAGGAAATTGGGTTTTGAAATTTGACCGATTCAAAATTTTTTAAATTTTTTAAAATAATGGCTTACATCAAATTTTGTTTTGTTATGTTTTAATATTTGTGCTTTGGCAACTAGAACCATTTTTCTGGTATAAAATGACAACCCGTTTGGAGCATTGACCACTTCTATGCGCCAAGTCAGACAAACACAAAGGACAAAGGTGCTGAACGTGATAGATGGCAGCTAATTCGGGAAAGGGCCAATAGTCATAATCAAATACGAAAATCTTAGAGAACATTAATCTGCACTTAAGGTAGGCAAGACCATGCATATCGGATTTATTATGACCATTATGGCCAATCTATTAAATTTAAATATTAAATTGAATTACTAAACAAGGTTCGAAATTAGTAATTTACAAGCTGTGACTTATTAATGCTGGCCACATTATAATACTTATCAATGTATAGTTGCACCCATTGGGCCTCATTGTTAGACAGTGTACTAATTTTCAAAGCACGTTTGTTTTTCAACATTCCAATATGTACCTAAGAAATCCAATGCAAAATCAAGTGAACAATACAGATAATCCAATTCTAGCCTAAATTCTACTATCATTCTCCACCTAAAGTAGCAATAAATAAAAAAGAGGATGTAGATTCCCTCTCAGGGAAATGAAGAATCCCACACATTATTACCCTCTATGAATTAATTAAGACGCCATAACTAAATGTAGTTACTAGCTATCTCTAAAAGATTTTGACAAAGTTCTTGGGGCTTTGACAACATTACCATGTGGTCTGCATCTTTGATCTCTTTACTTCTGTCACCCCAATATTTTGAATTAACCAACGTTGAAAGTCTAATGGACGTATTCCATCTTCCTTGCATACAATATAAGCTCGCTTAACCGAACCATATCTTTCGGGTGAAAACGGTTTGGCCTTCGCCAAATCTTCTAGGACATTCGAGGCTGGCCTAGCCAACATTTTTGCCAATTCAAGATCCTGACAAAAGAAATATTGGATTATGCAGATACCCACCTAAAAAGCCTTCATATATTAATGATCGATCCTGGAAAAAGAAAGAAGTATTTAATGCCCTGTCCCCGTTAGAAGAATAACACCGTTTTGAGGGTAGACAACCTACATTAAATTATATATCAACAATAAGCCACTAAAAGTCAATTTTCAAATCCATCATTTTTCACTTAGCAAAAATCAAAGTTGTTGATAATTTTTTTTTTTAGAAAATGATTAATACGGAGTAGGGAAATGTTAGCCATGCGCCATCACAAAAGAAATTAGCAAATGCTAATGGTTTTTCTATACGATTAGGAGGATATTACGTATTAGATTTAGCAAATAAATACATGATTAAACACGTAACTGGGACTAGCTAGAAATCCTTTCACATAAATATACGTAAGACATGAATCTTAAGGATATTTTAAAGAATTTTAAAAATTATCCCCTCTCTTCTTCCCTTACCTCCCTCTTCCTCCCTCCACCACCTTCCCATGCAACCCCCTCCTTCTCCTTCCCCAACAACATCTCCCCTCCCTCTCTAGCCTCCCCTATACTCCCTCTGTCATCTCTCCCTCTAATTTTTCGCTCGCCACCCTCATTTTCTCTCTAGTTCACCTGCACCCTCGTTCTCTCTCCTCTCAAATTTGGTCACATGACTAGATTGTATGCGACTAGGTCTGTGGGAAGGAAGGGCGAGAGGCGCGAGGGAACTGAAGGGAGGGCCAGGGGAGGGTGGCAAGGGAAGAATTGGAAGAGAGAGGAAAGGGCAGGGGGGATGGGTGAAAGGTAGTGAGAGAAACGGTAGGGGGAAATTGGAGTTGGTGGGAGAAGGAGGAAGTGGGGGTGGTAGTGGCAAGAGGTGTGGTGTGGTGGTGATTTTTTTTTTTAAATTAATTTTGTATACACCGACAGTATTTATATTATTTCCATTTGATGTATGAAAATTAACCTGAATTTAATTTTAAAATTCAAATTTTACATATGTATCATGCATCTAATGATGATAATATATACATTATCAGCATATATAAAATTAACTTTATATATATATATATATACATGTATATATAAGAGTTATTTTTCTAGTGTTTTTGATAGGCGTATTTGGAGTTATTTTTTGGAGTGTTTTTTGCAATGTGTTGCTATAGCATTATGTATGAAAAATTAGTATATTAAAAACAACCAATTCAAACAGGTTCAAGAATATTAAAGACATGAGGGCACACCTCAGCGGAGCAAAGCTGGTAAAGTTTGGTGGACAAAAATATGGGGCCAAAATGCATGGATTTCCGTGGTTTTTCTGGGGTACCGTAGGATGAAATCTCCGTGTCCAGCAACAAATATTCTGGGTATTGAGCAGAAAGCTTTTCCAAAAGAACATCAGTAAATCATGATCACTTAAAAAAGAGTTGCAATAATACTGCAGCTTACACGACAAAGTTTGGATACAAAAATACATCAAGATACTATCAATTAATTTAGTATGCTGTGAAAAAGTACCAGTGATAATGTCAATAATTCCTTTTCAAAATTTAAATATCTAAGTGATCGGACGCCAGAAAAAAGAAGAAAAACTTACACTTTGTGCCTGTTTGATAACATAAAAAAGTGCTGAAACTGAATTCATTCAGACATTCAGATGTTGTGGGTGTTTGATAAATAAAAATTCATCTGCTGAACTTATTAAGTGGTGCTGAATTTGTATGTATTTTTTTCAGCACAAGAATCGTAGCTGAATGCTTAATTTGATAAGAATCAAGAGATTTACTTCAACTACTTTATCTTATCTACCAAATATATCCATGTTTGTTAATTACATTCAAAATCCTTATCTAATTAAACAACCTAATATTTCCTATTCAAAATCCTTGTCTAATTAAACAAAACAACCTGATATTCTCTATTCAAAATTTTTTTTTAACAATAGTATTTTTTTGCAGTAATTTTCATCCACAAACATTTATATTTTGATATATATATTTTTTGTGCAGATAAATATTATTTATGTGATGTAGCTTATCCACACACACGTGGCTTTATGACACCATATCGAAATATTAGGTATGGGTTGTCTGATTTTCGAAATGCTTCTCGTCCAAAATCAAAAGAAGAACGCTTTAACCAAGCACATGTAAGATTGAGAAATGTAATTGAACGTGCTTTTGCAGTATTAAAAGCTTGTTTTCCCATTCTCAAAACAATGAAACCATACCCTTTTCCCACACAAAGAAACATTGTCATTGAATGCATTGCTCTTTACAATCATTGTCATTTTCATACCTGACAATTTTAAGTTAATTAAATTATAAGTTCTATTTCCTTTTTGGATTAAAAGATAGAAGGGCAAAATTGTACAATTTAGCTTATTAAGCATTAAGTTATGAATATTTATCAAACAGTATAAATAGATTCAGCATTAAGATTCAGACATTCATATATCTCTTTTCAGTGCTTAAAATTCAGCAAATTAATTATTTCAGTATTCAGAATTCAGAATTCAGAATTCAGTGTTATCAAACGGAGGCAATGAAAACATTTGTCTCAAAAATTGAGTGAGGTGCAATTTTCTTTAGGTTGTCAAATACTACGTATGCCATATGATTCGAAGTTACCCATCAATCTTAACAATAGGTAAAATGTAACAGTTATAATTGAAATTTCTGGACTTACAACTTACAAGGTATATACAATTAGCCAGTTTACCATGAGGAGGAACTTGAGAAATTAATGTTCTATAATTTTTGCAATTTCTTGTTTCTTGACTGGAAGATATGCACTACATAGCCTTAAGTTTCGAATTCTCAATTACTTCAACTAAAATGAATAGTCTTTTTGTTGTCCTTATTCCTTCAAACTTTTTTTATTAAACCAAGAAAGAAAAAGGAAATTATAACAGTAGAAGCATCCAACAAAAAAAAAATCATTAAACCATTTTCTAGATACCTGTTATGCAGGATAAGATGGTGGATGAATAGATCAGGCATGGAGGCTGTGACAAAAATAGCAATTGAGATCTTTTCAGGGTAATTTTCCATGGCAAGAGCCAAGTTAAAGCCACCATAACTATGCCCAACTAGAACAACCTTCTCAGTAGGAGGAATTGAAGCCATGAGCTCCAGCAATGGCAAGCTGTAATCCTCAAGTGTGTAAAGCTCGTCTAACCTTTTTGGATTGATCCCGGCCGCTGATAGATCTATGGCTGTGACCCTTTGTCCGGCAGACTCCAGCAGCGGCTTCAGCTTGTACCAGCACCAAGCTCCATGGCCGGCACCATGTACAAGTATAAAATGCATTTGTTGCTTAACATTGGCAGCAATATCCATCTGAGTCTTTACTTAATTTGTGTTAATAATTTGGTCCTTTTAGGGGACGAACATGTCTAAAGTAAAATTATATAGCATTTTGATTTAGAGCATATTATATCGAAATTAAAGGAGGGTCCCTCCCACTCCCATTATGTATGGCCTGAATTTTGACGTGCTTAATACCCGATAAGCATATAGGGACCACTGATGTTGAAACGGAGGAAAGAGAACGATTATTCGTAATGGAAACAAAATATAGTGACAACATGGTTGGACCAATTTAATTTTGTTTGATTGGTTCGGTTGGCAAAATTTTGCAAGATTTAGTGTAACGTTAAGAGAGAATTGCAATTTTGATCTCTGTTTTATGACCTATGCACGTGTGTAGTTCCAAAAGCTTTGGCTTCGCAAATTTGGTCAGTAATATCTTGAATTTTGCTGGAATTTAGGACAAATGATGAGAATTTTGAGCACCTAATGGTCAAAATTAAATGGTGTTAGTCAGAACTTTTGACTCTGTACTTTTGTGCCTAATATTTGAAATTTTGAGCATGTGGTCCCACAATATTCAAATAGTGATATTAAAGATTTTAAGATGAAACGAGTTGTCATATAGATCAAATTTGCATTAGGTATATACAAGGTATTCTATTTATATTAGATTTAGAAAAAGCAAATTAAATTTATTTTTCTTCTTTTTTGTTTAAAGAAGAAAAAAGAATAAGAAATTAGGAAATTTTATTCATACAAGAAAAATAAAAAAAAAAAGCTTCTTTTTGAGCAAAATAAAAAGATATAAAAGAAGAAAAAATTTTAAGAAAAGGAAATAAAGAAATTTGATTTTTTATTTGATTTTATTTTATTTATCAGTTGGAGGTTTGGAGAAGGAGAAAGTGGAGGATTTACTAATCGAATCAATAACTTTTCTTTAACCATTTGACCATTATTTTTAGAGTAAATTTTATATACACTGATAGTGTATACACTATTACTATTAGATATATAATATATATGCAAAAGTTGAATTTTAAATTCAAATTTTATATATTTGTCATTCATTCAATACTGACAGACGACAGTGTAAGAAAAATTAATTCTTGTTTTTATGTGGCATGGGTTGACGTGTTGGGCGTTTTAGTACTTGCAATGTGCGCTTAGTTATGCTTTGCTGTAAATGAGCCTCTTCTACTGAGCCCTTATTATCTGACCCAATATTGATCTTGGATCGGGCCTAAATATTAGAGCAGCATGGATTGGGCCTAAATGTGGCCTAACTATTTGACCCATCATAAGCTCTATGTATACATAAATATGCCATTACTTGCAAAAGCAAAAGCTGAATAATTTATGAAGAACAAATTATATCATTCCCCTCCTAATAAACTTTTGACTGACTAAAAAAGGTTAAAAATCAACCCAACAAAAAACAGAAGAGGAACAAAATCGTCGGTGGGTAGATTTTGGGCTTTAATTCAGCATTGAAAATTTGATTGTAAATTTCGGAAACCCATTATCAATGTACAATGGACGCTCGCTCCTTCTTTGTATACTAAAAGCAAATATTATTACGGCAACAAGAGAGAGCCCATGAAGCAGAGCCCATGAAAAGGAAAAGAGAAGAGAAAATGTAGGTCAGTTCTTCTCACTATTCATAATAGATGCAACAGTTGCTTTAAGAAAAGCAAAAGAGAATCTCATTTTTCTTTTGCTTTTAAATTAAATTAAAAAAATTGTATACAATTGGTCCTTAAAGTTTGGATCTCTTCTCAAGCCACTTAAAAAGTTCTCATGTGAACATGTGTAGCCCTTCCTTTTGTACAATTGTCCCATCAAAGAAGAATTGTTCATTGAATAAATTAAAGAAACATAAAATGTGTAATTAGGCTTTTGTTGTTTAGCTTGTCATGAATATTCTGATCAAGGTAAGTCTAAATGTTGTTTTCTCTTATGATGGAAAACAAAATTATACTTTACCCAGTTTACCTTTATTTTTTTCTTTTTCTTAAAGTTGTCTTTTTTTTTTTTGTGTGTTGAGGAGACCTTAATCTAATGTCTGAAATTGAGATTTCAGAAATTTAAAAGTTGTATGTTTTGATCCCTCCTATTTCTTAAATTCCAATCCTCTCCTACTAGAATTTTTTTTTTTAAAAAAAATCTCTAATTGTTTTTCATTCTTAGAAATCTTTTCTTTGGTTTTATCTTTTTGGGAATAGCAACTCTTTTTTTTTTCTTTTCCTTTTTGTCTTTTTTATTTGAACGAATGTCAAATCTTCTAATATTTGTCAAAATGTCACTTGTCCTTTGTATTGATACCATAATCAGCTTTGCATAACATTTACAAAAAGAAAAAAAAGGGTATCTATCCCATCATTCTTCTGCTCCTTTCTTCGCTAATCAATTTGATGGCAAATCTTGCCAAACTGGCACTATCGCCATCACTATTATCACATAGCCTTTGCATGCAGAAAGAAACTGGCATCTCCCTGTAGTTGCCAAATGTCCATAATTATTATTATAGACAAAAACGATTCATCCTGATATTTATTCTATCTACTAGTCTCCGACAGTCTGAACAAATCACTACCGACACGGAAATGGGGCAGGACGGTCTGAGCAGTTAATGGCCATGATTTGATCAAAAAATTTTATGCGATTCAGATAATAAATTATGCAACATTGTGGGTGGAATTCGTAAAATTTTATACTAAAATTACACGTTGTGTAAACAAAATTACGTTGTATGTAATTAAAGTTACGCACTATTAAAAATGACCAAAACCGTTGGAGACGATTGTACCTGCAACTGTCTGTGCCCCTTGTCCCTACCGACACCACCTTTGCCCTATTTCTAATACAATCTTTTTTATTTTAAACCATCGGCATTTATTTACTCTAGACTACTTTTACCATAGCCTATTCTAATACAATCTTTTCTTTATTTTAATACAATCGTCACTATAGCCTAGTCTCTACAGTCTGAACAAATCACTACCGAGGCCACTTTTTCTCTATTCCTAACACAATCAATTTTTTTTTTACAATCGATATTTATCTATTTTATACTTATTTTTACTCTAATTTATTTTTGAGGAAAAAAATCGATGAAAACTGAATCACAATCAAATTAGATAAATGCACTATATATCTGCATAAATTTAAATAATTTAAAATGATAAATCACATATATTAATAATTAATGAAAAATAAAATTTAAATCCTGATCTGCAATCCCACCAAAATTACCGTGGTGGCCTTTAACACAATCTTCTTGGATTGCCCATTTTTTTATCTCTTTGATGAGTTCCATGCAGTCAAGAATGGTTAGCGGTGCCATCAGCCGGAATTAAGACTGCCAATCCCGATGTACCCGTCATCATCATAACCAGTATCCTATGAATAGCAAGTCCAGAAGGACACTAAATGACTCGCAACTGACTGAAGATGCAGAACAGCTCGTACACACCATAATGTCCATCACATCATCATGGTTAACTGGCTACTCTTAAGCCCTATTTTTTTACACATATGGATTGACAAAAACAAGTCAAAAAATGGTCTCAAGTCATGCTGCAGTTTTTTTTTTTTTTGAAATAGTGTTTTGCAAATGTTACATCTGGTATACAACAAGGAAAATATCAAGATTGTAGATGATGTGACTTTGAGAGTTACAGAAGTTTATACAAATCATTGGTAGTGTTCTAATATAAATTAATGTCTCAGTTTAATCCTGACTTTATTTCTAAATTTTAGATATACCCACTCCTGAAAAGTGAATATTCTTGCAGCTTCTTAAAATTCGAGCTGTTTACCTCATGTTTGGGATTTTGTAAACTACACAGCGTCTCATACAGCTATTTCCCATGCAATAAAACCCATGTTCGACAAGAAAATGCAATCAAACCCTTGAGCCTTTAATGTTGGTTCCACTTGTCAAGAGAGTTTTGTACTGAAAACTTTCTAAGAACAGAGATACAGCAAACGTGTATCATTACAGATATCAATAATGAGTTAAGAAGGAGACAACGTCTGAACAATGGACACATGGCTTTGTGAACACAACTATCAAATTCAAGTGTCGCATTTGGAAAACAACTCTACCAAAATAGCTCTTTGTATGCATTTACTACGCTTGATTCATCTTCAATGAGATACCTTGGCATCTTTGCTAAGCTTCAATCTTTGATCACCGACACTCTTTAAGTTAAAGAAACCATTATTATAAGCCCGCAGCAAAGCAAAAGGAAGGAAATGTAACAAAGGAAAGAAGGAAGAGAGGAAGGGGAAGAAAAAGGGTAACTGTGCTTTTCTGTCAGCAGTGCAGAGAAACAAAAAAGAGTGTGGCAACTGGGGAAGGGAATTGGAGACTGGAAATGAAGACCGGGAGGTGGTTCGCGGTGGCTTTGGTGATGCTGCTAGTTTTGTTACTAGGGGACTGCATTATTGCAGAAGATCCATACAGATTCTTTACATGGAATGTAACATATGGTGATATTTATCCTCTAGGTGTCAAGCAACAGGTACCCTGTTTTTACTTCTTTCTGGTTTCTCTGTCTTCTTATCATGAAAGTTTTACAATTTGAATAAAGCTCAAGAAATTTGTATTCTTGATTGATTAGTTGATGTACATATGATTAATGGGTAGTATATGGCAGGGTATACTGATAAATGGGCAGTTTCCAGGGCCAGCAATTGAGTCAGTGACCAATGACAACTTGATAATCAATGTCTTCAACAATCTGGATGAACCCTTTCTCATTTCTTGGTTAGTGAACTCTATTTATCTTTTAGTTTCACCTTTAATCCTAGAATATCTTATCCCTGATCAGTAAATCTTTTGTACTTTCCAAATATTTAGAGAGTGATGAAATTTTTGCCCAATATAGAGAGGATTTCAATGGTTAACTGGATAGTGCTTGTTATTTAGGAATGGTTTAGAGCAGAGGAGGAATTCATGGCAAGATGGAGTCTGGGGCACAAATTGTCCCATTCCACCAGGCAAGAATTACACTTATGCTCTGCAAGTCAAGGATCAGATTGGTAGCTACTTCTACTTTCCCTCCCTTGCTTTCCACAAGGCTGCAGGAGGATTTGGTGGCATCAAAATCGCCAGCCGTTCTGTAATCCCCCTTCCTTTTGCTCCCCCTGCTGGAGACTACACTATACTTGCAGGAGATTGGTTCAACCAAAGCCACAATGTGAGTATTAATGGTATCAGATGATACTGATTTTCTGTTCATTGTATGCATTGAACATTTTGACTAATTTAATGGCTTTCTGATCTTTTTACATAAAGGATTTGAAAGCCATTCTGGATAGTGGCCATAATCTTCCCTTTCCTAATGGGCTTCTCATCAATGGACGTGGTACTAATGGTTATGTGTTCACAGTGGAACATGGTAACTAGCTGAATCACGATGATTAGTCTTCGTTACGATTATTGAATGGTGATTTTGCAATACCGTAATTTGATAAACTTTTGATTCAGGGAAGACCTACAGGTTTAGGATATCCAATGTTGGACTTACTACTTCCATAAACTTCAGAATCCAGGGGCACAAAATGGTTCTAGTTGAGGTAGAAGGCACTCATACATTGCAAAATACTTATGATTCCCTTGATATTCATCTTGGCCAGTCTTACTCTGTGCTGGTCACAGCTGATCAGCCTATACAAGATTACTACATTGCTGCCTCAACGCGTTTCACACCCCAAGTGCTCACAGCTACATCTGTCCTTCGGTACAGCAACTCGCAGAGAAGTGTTTCTGGTCCTCCTCCTGGTGGACCAACAATTGAGGTGAACTGGTCTTTAAATCAGGCCAGATCACTGAGGTACATCTGTTAAAATTCAATTTGTCTAGATACAATAATAGGATATATATATATATATATAACTATTTTGGTATCATAATGATGAAATGCTTACAGTAAAATATACAGATATCTGCCATATGTAGAATATTCCTAGCTGTTCTCTGATCTTTTGGTTATCCAACGTAAATTTGTAAGATTGACATAATACAGAAGACAGCATAAAGAAAGAGGGATTAGTGGCAAGACGTAGGGAGGAATTCGAAAAGAGTGATGGCTATATTAGTACCAAATGTTGATGAATTCATTAGCAACGTGGTTAAAAGCTTGTAATTTATTAGGAGCAAAGAGCAAGGTAATGTATACAGTTTCTTGACACCAAGGTGGAAATAAAAGTCTTATGATCGCTTCTTGGATAGAATAGATGGTTGACAGCATTAGTCCATGGTAATGAAATAAGGTTATCTCCTCAGAGAACCTACATTTCTTCATAGGAGATCTTCACTTTACAGCTTTGGGTGTCTAAGATCTTCTGATTAAGGTCAGAATATCTTCTTCCTAATCATATCAAGATTCATGTCATATTTCTCATCAGGCGGAACTTAACAGCTAGCGGACCAAGACCAAATCCCCAGGGCTCTTACCACTATGGATTGATCAACACAACGCGTACAATCAGACTTGCAAACTCTGCCCCAATCATCAATGGGAAACAGAGATATGCCGTTAATAGTGTCTCCTTCATTCCAGCAGACACACCGGTTAAACTAGCTGACTATTTCAACATTCCAGGGGTCTTCGGCCAGAGCAATATCCCTCAGAACCCCACTGGAGGTGGTGCTTATCTCCAGACATCCGTGATGGCTGCTGAATACCGCGGTTATGCTGAGATTGTATTTGAGAATTCTGAAGACACTCTTCAGTCTTGGCATATTGATGGCCATCACTTCTTTGTTGTGGGGTAAAACCTTCACTATAGCTTTTATCTCTAAAATGCTAAAAAATTGACATGAATCTTCTTGTCATCTGTGGATAATAACACTCTTCTTGGAATTGAGTTTGACATAATCTAACATACTGATGGAATTCAATAGGATGGACGGAGGGGAGTGGACGCCTGCAAGCAGATTTGTTTACAACCTTAGAGACACGGTATCTCGGTCCACTGTTCAGGTAAACAGGCAAACATATTTATTAGAGCTTCCTTATCAATCAATCTACAACATGACTTCTAAACTACACCAATGTTAGATCAAATCATACATTGGAATATCAGCTAATGACACATATTGCAGGTATATCCCAAATCTTGGACTGCAGTTTACATGCCTCTGGACAATGCAGGAATGTGGAATGTAAGATCTCAAGACTGGGCTCGTCAGTACTTGGGACAACAATTCTACCTTCGAATATTTTCTCCTGCAAATTCTTGGAGAGACGAAAATCCAATCCCAACTAATGCTCTCCTTTGTGGTCGGGCAGTAGGCCATAAAGCTTAGCAATTAGCACGCACAAAGGGATTATTTTGGTTAATTTTTCTAAAGGATTAGTTTCATGGTTTGCCTTTATCACACCTCTTTCTGCAGAACATATTTGTGAAGCTCCACTTGAGCTTCCCTCTAAGTTTTTTTTTTTTTTTTTTTTTTTTTTTATATTTGCTTATCGTTTTTCTTTGGGAGAATTATTAAAAATTTCTCTTCTATCATTAATAGTTTTTCCTCTTCAAATATGTAAATTACCAATTCTAGAGTATGTTCCCATGTATGAGTTTGCTTGATGGCATTATTTTCAGTGACAGATCATAGAATGGAAAGTTTTTGGTATAATGAGTGTTGAGATTTGAGCGTCGTCGTTTGGCTCATTTGATATTAAAGGGTAAAGAAACTCTCATGTCTTTTGGATTGATCTAGCTCTTGAAATTTGGGAAATGGTATGATATTTGACCTCCAAATATCCCTAATATGCATGGAAAATGCAATATTTCGGTTGCCAAATGCAAAAAATCACCATTGAGCAATTGAGGGACAAATATTGGAAATTGACAACTATAAAGTTGATCATGCTGTTTGAGTTTCGTGTATTTGCGTTTCTAACCAAAATATTTAACAGCATTCAAGAATGGACCGGAGTACCTTGGAAGATTCACGTTTAATTATAATTATAAGCCAATTGGGACCTGCAAAATGGTTTGCTTAGATTGTGATTGGTACCTACAATCACTTATATTTACAAATATAACAAATTTAGATAATGAATGGAGTTTCAACCGCTGAATCTCTTATTTATACTCTTCCTTCGTACCTCTCTCGATATAAATGGATAATATGAATCTATGTAAAGTAGAATCGAGTTTGGACAGCAAAGCAAGAAAGCATCTTAGTTGGAAGTCTTTGGATTGGATTGCATTGGTTAGTGAAAATTGAAGACACAAAAGGAAAAAAAAAAAAAAAAAAAAAGGAAGAAGCTGGTAAACCCCAGGTAACGTTCGCCATTTTTTGTGTTGCTTGTTTCTTTTTCTTCTGTGCGCTTTATGGAGTAATGCCTTTTGTCTTTTTCCATTTTGTTCGCCTCTAATTTTTGTGCGAGACACCCATTTCTAAGGATATATGCTTTGTCTATAAAAGCAAACATAAATGTGTCTCCGTTAGTTTTATGTGTCAATTACAGTTCAATTATGTTAATTTGCCTAATAATAAATAAATTTGGATATGTAATGAACTTTGATTGAGTTTATATGAATGATTCAATTAAACTTATTTAATTGGTGAGTAATGGATTAACTCGCATTACCCGTTCATATCTATTTAAAAAATAATTACACATTTAAACTAAATTTTTGGTGAATATTAAGTGGATAAATCTGAATTTTGTACCAACACAATAACAATAAGATATCATTATTTCTTATTAAACAAAATCCAAAAAAAAAAAGCAAATAGAATTTCAAACGAGTAAAAAATAAGTAATTGAGCTTACTCATATCTATTTATTAAATGTATATAAATGAGTTGACCCATTTATTAAATAGATATAAATTAATTAATTCAATTATACTTTTTACTTATTTATGACCCGATTAAACCCGTCTAGATCACCAACAACACTTCTGTCAGCATCTATCATTTTATATACCGTAATTTTTAGATAATATATACCTCAATAATATTTTGTTTGATTATGTAAAAATATCTCAAGATTTCACTTGTTCAATTGCACAAATTGACATGGAACAGGTGCAATTTTTGGGCTTCAAATATAGGGTTGGAATCGTCTCAGAGAGCCCTAGAGCACCAGAATGGACAAAAGTTCATTGAGCCTACTTCCACGGCCTAACTGCAGCAATTTTGACCACTTTCGACTACATACCGCCCTATTCCCCCCCGGGCCCCGCCCCACCCCCCTCCCTAGCAACAGAAAATAAGGTGTTACTTGTTCCTTGTTGAGGCAACATTAGAAGAGTTTTTTTTTTCCTTTTTTTTTTAAAGGTGAAACTGTGTATTTTTATTGATATCAAGAATGAAAATCTTTACAAGAGAAAGACTCAAACACATAATACAATGGATTAACTTTTTACGCACCAATATTGTACTGAATTTTTTTACACTGGTAAATTTGAATGTATGTCATATGTGTATGATTTGAATTTCAAATTTAAATTCATATTATGAAACGTGATCTAAATCTGCTTATGTAAAAAAAAATTATTATACTGACCATGTACAAAAAGGTTAACCCAATATAATTTCTATCTATGTACAATGTTCAAGCTACCGAAAGCAACGGAAAGACAAACCCCATTTCAATGCAAAATTTTAAGTTTCATAATATTTTGTAATATTTTCCCAAGCTAGCACAACACATGCATGCCGGACCTCATCAACAATAGCACCCATTATACTGACAGATCACAAGATTTATGTGTGCTTAAAAAGCTTGTTTTAATTTTGGATTGAGAGAGTTCTAGTGTTCTTCTGTACCAACTATCTGAGATATGATAATTTCTAAATTTTGAAATCCTTCGATTTTCAACAGATTTTAAAATCAATTTCCTATTCTCTGATATTCCATAAGAGCATATCTTTACGTTTTTTACCCTATTGCAATGTATTATTATTTTGGTAACTTCCACGTTTGGCCTTTGATTGACTAGAACACTGAATTTACAGTCCTTAACCTCTTTTTTTTTTTTTTTTTGAAGTTTCAATTCCTCCCGATTTGAAATTTTCAGAATCGTGTTTTGCCATCAATGCGTCACATAATGGCTACCGGCTACTGGTACCGTTCTCAAAAGTCGACATGGGCCATTAGTTGACTTTCCTAACCAATGGTCGGAAGATTTTGTCATTTCCAGTAGTTAATGGCAAGAGATTGACTTGGTCTAATGACCATACCCCTGTCCGTGTACTGAATGCTGTCTTGAGCCGTTCTGCTGTAGGTTTGACCTGTTCAAGTCGGAAAGCCAGCGCTTGGATGTAAGAGATACTGCTTCGGGGTGTTCACGGGCGGTATTCGAGAATTCGGTAAAAGAAATTTTGGGAATTCAGGAATCGATTTTTTAAGATCAATATTTGATAACTGTCCAAATTTTAATTTGATAATTGGATTTTGGTTGAAAGATCAGTAGTTCGGTAATATTCAAACTCCGAAATGTCAATAATAAATCAAAATATTTTAATTTTCTCTAAAAAATTTATTTCATCAAAATAATATCCCATATATTTTTTCCAATAAAATTCAATCAATTTAGGTAGTAATATTTTACTGGACTACTAGTTAGTAGTTAGTAGTTAACTAATTAGTCATCACTAATTAGAATTTAGTAATATGTATACATATATACATAACTAATATATATACCATTATATTATAAAAGTTTCAAAAATTTGGTAGGTAATCGATAATTCTGTAATGTATTCTTCGTATCCATTCCCAAACTGCTTTACCAAAAATTATAACCGGATATATTTTGATTTTACTGAATTCCATTTTATTGAAATCCGGAATCTAATCTAGATTGGATTGGGCGATTTTTCGGTTTTTTTTTCCAAAGTTTGAACAAAATGCTAAAAGCTCACCAATTTCCACCACCCCTTCTTCTTACGTTCCTCGACTTCCACACCCATCCGAGATAGAAATGCATTGCTCTACTAGCAACTTAAATTTCTTGCCATTTGATCTCCTTAAATCACCTATCCTTTAACCTCTGTAAACATACCTTGAAAACCAGACACGAAGTTCATCCTTCTATCTTCCCATTAACTCTAATTACCTAATTTCCCCTTCAAAACATCACAAACACCATCTCCATTACCTTATTCCTTACATGAAAAATTCATTCAAGAGGGTCTTTTTTGAGAAAGAAGTGGTGACGGTGGTAAAGAATGGAGAATAATGGCAATGTTGGGAGAAGAATATGACCGTGGAGCTATTTGGGTCATAGAATAGGTGCTAGGATTAAGAAGGGATTTGAGGTAATTTGGATAAAATTGTCTTCTTATTTTTCCTAAATATTTTTGTTACTATTTTGTAAATTCAAATTAGAGTCCATTACTTGCATTAACACAAAAATGTTCGACTCATTGCCTAAATGTGGTCATTCTTGTCATTTTGAAGCATGAGGGGAGGTAAATGTAATATTTCAAACCTAGAGGGTACTGTCTCTAATTGTCATGAACGTTAGGGGAGGAATTCCGAATTATCCCTCTATCTATTGATCCACAGTGTACACTGGCGATCGAAGATAAGTTCAACTGACCAGATACTGTACTCGCTTATTTGTTCGAGATGACAGCTTATGATTCATATATTTATACAGGCGGTTGGGAGGTGCACATATATGTATTTAAAAAAAATATATGTGATATGTTTTTATTTTTGTTTTGCGGGGATGTCATTGATGAAGTTGTTTCTAGATTTACAGGAGGGAAGAACTTCGACTCGGCTCGTTGAATATTAAGGATCATTGATTATCATCCATAAACTAATGGACTAAATCATCTGTATTATAATTTTTAGGAACTAATATAGCAATTTGTTCTTTGTTTCGACTGCCTTCCAATAAAAATAGTAAAGACCAAGAAACATCTTCCCCGAAATTGCAAATGACCTTTTTTAATAGGTTATATTCGATACACTCAAGTTTCTTCATCTCAAGTGGTCATGTTTGAATGTATGACATATTAATCAATATTTCAAAACTTTCTTTTAAAAAATCAAAATTGATAAGGTGCTTTAATGGCAGTTTTTTTTTTTTTTTTTTATAAGTGAGAGGTTTTGAATTCAGAATCTATTACTTATAATCCCTTTCACCTCAACACCAGTTTAATCAACTATATTTCTGCAAGATGCCTTTACATAATCATATAAACTTTGCAAATAATAGACCATCTGAATATGTTTAAAATGATAGAAAATGAACTTGAGTACAAATAGTAGATTACATATAGAGGAAACTTTCTCGACAACCTCTAAATTATTGCCTTTCTAAGGTTTTGATTCCCCATTTATAAACAAAAAAAATGCATAGTTTAAGGACTTCAGTAAATTTTGGCTGTTAGAGATGAAGGAATTAGTGGCAAAATTGACCAAACAAAAAAAAAAAATCCACGAAAACAATCTATAAGGTCTCGTTGACTGATTATTTCATCAAATTAGGGCTAAAGAAGATGGAAGATGAAAGAAGAGGAAGAAACATCAAATTCCATGTTATTAGTTGATTTTTAATTAAATCACAGGCTGATTTTCTGTTTGATCGATTTTGCCCCTAATTCCATTACATTTAACGCCCAAAATTGACGAAAGTCAATAAACTAATCATTTTTTTTAAATCTAAGGGTTTATTTGTGACAATTTATAGTTGAGGGATTAAAATCGTGCAAAGTGAATAGTAGTGAATAGTTTAGGGGTCTCAAAGTTTCCTCCTACAAATATGGACAAAAATACCGTAACTAGCAAATGAAACTGACCTTCTGTTTCACAGTTTTACACAGGCTGAAAATTTTTGAATTTTTTTTTCTCACATACTACCAACCATAGTATGGCTTAAAATTTTACTTTGAATCCTTAAATTATATGTGCATTGTCACTTTTGTTCTTAATTTTTAATCTTGGACACTTTGAACCCCTGTAATAAAAAATTCATCAATTTCAATTCTTAAAGTTCAATTTTGGACACTATCCTTTGAAGTATGAAATCCCATGAGCCCCTAAATTTTAAGAATTTGTAAATGTAACCCATCTTGTCATAATAATTTAATATTTTCAAAACCAACTTTTACTTACCCCAAATCCCCAACTTACCTCTTTAATTTTGCAAATATGAATGTTCCGGTCTCCATAATTGGTCTTCGAAAAAATAAAAAATGTTTACAATGGCCCCATCAGAAGAGCTACAACGTATATTTTATCCTATGCAACTTCACAAAAGCATCTAATATAAGAAGTAATTCGAAGCTAAAGCAACGCATCAGACGTGCCATCTTTAGGAGATCATAAGGTTTACTAAAAATAAGAGACAATCATATACAATAACGTAACTGAGTTTGCTAGGACTGCATAAGATAAAATTTTCGTCAGAATTAAAAGAAACTATGATCATTAGACAAGTGAAATGTAAAACATAAGAATAAGAACAAGGTCGATCAGTGGTTTTTTTTCCCCTTGGATCAGTGGGTGTTGGCCAGACAAAGATGTGCCTGTTGACTTATTCTTTAACGATCGAAATTTTTTGCAGTCGACTAATCCCATCTAAGCTGAAAAATGATAGCTCCAAGATAGGTCAATAATTGTTCTTCACCATTATTCTTTTTTTTTTTTTTTTTTTTTTTTTGAGGATTCAAAACCACCACTATTCCTCACAAACATGTAAACTGTCTAAGTCCTTTTCAGTTCAATTTTTTCCCTAATGGCAATCAGATCATAACACAAGAAAGTTGTTCAATGGTCACTCATGCACTAGCAGTGTCTCATAAGAAATTATGTCTGTTTATCATAAATTTATGAAGAAAGAAAACTAACATTGTCAACCATCATGGCTCAAAAAACATTCTTTTTTTAAAATCCATTCTTCAATCATATATGCATGAAAAAGATCTCTTCCAGAAGCAATTTACATGTCAAAGCGCTAAAGAACTCCCCCCACCGGATAGAAACTGACCAGAAGCAGAAAAAGAAATAACAAAAGAAAAGAGTGAATAATTACGTAAAGAACCTGCATGGGAGCAAATTGGAGGCCATTGGTCCATTGGAATAAATGGCATAGTTATCAATGTCGGTAGAGTTGACTACAAGCTTCAATAGTCTACATGCAATTCAATTGAGTCAAATTGACTTTGAATATTTATATCGTATTATTGTCATTTAATGTTCCCGCCACATCTCCCCAACGGTTCAAACGCGCTGCATTACCATGCATTTTGCTATCAATTCTTCCAGTAAGACGGAATGCTATATAAAGGCAGGCAGTCCAAGAAGGTTGCAGAGCAAATCAAAGTGAAGTGTTATAGATAGTGTTTAGCAATATGGGTTCTTCTCAAAAACGATTTTGTGTATTTCTTCTTCTCTTCAGCGTTGTTTTTGACTTAAGTATAACTGCTCTAGGGGATGGCAAGCTTGAGAAAGAGAGGTGGGGTGATGATGATTGTGGATTTGGTAGGAGGGGCTGCTTTGGTAGGCGTGATAGATGGGGAAGAAGATGGGGTGGTGGAGGGTTTGGTGGAGGTGCAGGTGCTGGAGGAGGTATTGGAGGAGGACCTGGAGGTGGAGTAGGTGGAGGAGGAGGTTTTGGAGGGGGTGGAGGTGGAGGTCTAGGTGGTGGTGCTGGGCAAGGCGGAGGGATTGGAGCAGGGGGTGGCGTTGGTGGGGGTGCTGGTGGCGGTGTTGGTGGAGGCGGAGGATTTGGTGGTGGCGGAGGTGGTGGTGTTGGAGGTGGGTTGGGCCATGGTGGAGGTTTTGGAGCTGGGGTAGGTGCAGGAGGAGGACTTGGTGGTGGTGGTGGTGGAGGAGCAGGAGAAGGTGGAGGTGGTGGCATTGGAGGTGGCCTTGGTGGCGGATCAGGTCATGGAGGCGGTTTTGGAGCTGGTGGAGGAATAGGCGGGGGTGCGGGGGGTATTGGAGCAGGAGGAGGGGGTGGAGGTGGTGGTGGTGGTGGAGGCGGAGGAGGCATTGGCGGCGGTTCAGGTCATGGTGGAGGATTCGGAGCTGGAGGTGGCGTAGGTGGCGGACTTGGTGGAGTAGGTGGAGGTGGAGGTGGAGGTGGTGGTGGAGGAGGAGGGGGTGTTGGGGGTGGTTCCGGACAGGGAGGAGGATTTGGCGCAGGTGGTGGAATAGGTGGTGGCCTTGGAGGAGGAGCAGGTGGAGGTGGCGGGGGAGGAGGAGGAGGTGGTGGAGGCATTGGAGGAGGATCTGGCCAAGGTGGTGGATTTGGTGCAGGAGGTGGCATAGGAGGTGGGGCCGGTGGAGGTGTTGGAGGTGGTGGAGGATTCGGAGGAGGCGGTGGTGGAGGAGTAGGAGGTGGATCAGGGCACGGTGGTGGTTTTGGTGCCGGGGGTGGCATTGGAGGTGGAGCTGGAGGAGGTTTAGGTGGTGGAGCAGGCGGAGGTTTAGGAGGTGGCCATGGTGGAGGATTTGGTATTGGCGTAGGGGTTGGGGTTGGCATTGGCATTGGTACTGGTAGTGGCAGTGCAGTTGGAGTGGGCACTGGTTCTGGTACCGGAGGCGGCGGTGGCCGATAAAGAAGTTTTCCACGGCAGTTATGCTACCAAAATGAGTTTTACTATTACTCTATCCTGCGTGCATGACGCATCAAGTCTCGCGCAGTGCTCTTTTACTTGTGTCAGGAACGTCTTCGGACATTTTTCAGTTTATGCCACAGCAAATGTAAAATGTTCATGCTTGTTCAATGGAAACACATCTCATTTGATTGTCTTTCTTTTCTTTGAATTCATTCTCTGCCGAAAGAAATTGGAGATAAAAGTTGTTGTTTTCTTGAATAATGTTGCATGATCATCTAAACTTAATTCTGAAACACATTTGTCTTCCTTCTTGAACCAGTCAAGAAATGGAGCTGCTGCCGGAGTTTGGATTTGAAATGGTCATAGCTGCCGTAGAATGACAAAATCCTGAGCTGATTTAAAAGCAAGAAAATATGTTTTGTGACAGTATTAAGAACTTATTATATATCTTCCAGATTCAGTAATTCTCTTCTCCTTGCTTAAGTTTTAGGCCCTCAATCTAGCAACTTATACAATTTTCTTCTTCTCTCAAATGTTCCTGCTCATCCCACATGAAAATTCTCTTGGTTCTCTTATGGGAATCCTGCTTCAATATCACTTGCTATCTTGAGAAAGTTGTTAAATAATGGACAGGATTTTGGTTTTTCTTATCAGTCTTATACATATACCATTTGCAGATTCAGTTGCATGCATATGATGAATGAAAGAAATTAAAGTTTGGATAGACAGAAACATAGATAGATAGAACTTTTGGGATAATAGAGAATTATTTGAGCAATGCAATATGATAAAATTGAGCTTTCAACACCTGAAAATAAAACAGATAATCTTGAGATTTGGACCTGGCATTCTAAACTTCAAGAGACACCAGAGAATATTTTTGCTAAAATTATCAAAAGAAATAGGACTTTAAATATGGTTAGCAATAATCATATAATACATCACCTTTACTAATTATAATGTGTATTTAAATTCAAATAATGCCAATGGCTGACAAAATTAAACCTGGCATCTCTAGAATATAAATTCTCAAAAATGAGAAAAAATAGGTCAAAAAAAGTTAGATAGGTGATTGAAAATATGCTTCACATGCCCTTTCCAGTTGTTTAGGATTGGCTTCTGTAAAATACTTTTGGTATGGAACTATTGCTGTTTTCTATACATAGATTGAGAAATTAGCTGGAAGAGATTGGAACAGAGGCATTGAGAATTAAAGCCACATATGAAAATGAACCAATCTTGAGGATTGGAAAAGGTGCAATCAACCTTAGTTGTCCTTTAGAAATAAGAAGTAAATGTTTCATACATTCATAGTAGTGAAAAATTCTTTACACTAATAGGTCTAGATATAAGTAAATGTATCGAAGTGGAAAATTTAATGTGAATGAAGAATATGTGTCATGAGATTAGATCCAGTCGTGTAAAAAACTTTTTACACTGGCACAAGAAGAAAAAACATTAATTCTAGAAACAGTAGATGTTTTTCAAAGAAAATATAACATCTACGGGCTAATTTCAACTAAGAACTTGCAAAATAGAAATTACATAAGAATTTTTGTTAGCAACAGTCAGAGAATTTTATTTATCTATTATAGCATAAAGTGAGATATATGTGCAGTAAAATTATATACACTTGATGAATTTTAATTCTCACAATGAAATATAGCAACATTTACAATTAATGATAATATAAGAAGGGCCTAATTAAGCAGATGGGTATTAATGACAAAATTTCCAAAAATACAATCTTAGACGTGCAGGAACTTTCTCCAATTTTATTTAAAAACCAAGGTTAAAAAAAGAAAAGAAAAGAAAAGAAGAAGATGATAATGAAAGTAAAGTCTTACCGCAGGTAAAATGTATACAACTTTTTGGTAAAATACTGAAAGTAACACATATAGTACACAGTTTTCTCCATGATGTTTTCTATTTTTTTTTTATAGGCTCAATTGAGCCTATGAGACCGATGGGGACAGAACCACCATCGGATCAGACGGGTGCACTACACGCCCGTTTGGATTTGAAGCAGAGCCACAAGAGTGGCATATTTGGTGAACCCTTGCCTCCCACCCCACCAAAGCCTTAAAGGGCTTGGTGGGCTTGGTGGTGGCCACCAGCCCAAGAGCTGGTGGTTCTTCCAAACCTTTCTAGAACTAGTGAATATTGAATAATGAGAATTTGGAAGAAAGGCTTTTTTTATTTATTTATTTTTTGAGGAAGAACTGCTTCAAATTTGTAAAGCTTACCAGTAAGTTAGATAAAAGTCATCAGTGGTTCTCTTATATTAATGGAATCAATCATGTGTAGCCACGTGTTTGCTGAATTAAACTCCTTGAAAAAGAAACAAAATAACGAGTAATTTTGAAGCATAAGAATAACTCATGTGATAACATGTTAATAACTAAATTAACTAAGAAACAAAAAAAATTATTAATCTATATGAAAAAAAATTAAATATTGCTATTATTTTTTGCTTCAGGCTGTGGGGATGGAGAGTGAAAATGAGTTCTGGATCAATGAACTGAATGTTCCGACTAGTTTTAGTTTTTATAGTTTAAAAATTTTTCTTCTACTTAGTAGCCAATTAATTAGCATGTGAGTTATTACTTCTTAATTTTTGTGGTTTAAAGTCAGCTATTATTTTGCTTCTTTATTCTGAAATATAATTTAATGTACATATCACTAGATATGATTAAATTCTGTCACTAATTAGGAAAAATTCTTCAAATGTCCTAAATATGCTTTAAATTGGATCTATTAAGGATCAAATTTGTTCTTACCAAAACTTTGGGAACTAAAATTACACATGCATTAAACATTGAAGACTAGATTTTCTTTTGTCAAAAATTTAAGGAGTAAAACTGCACAAAGACTAAACATTGCAGATTAAAACCGTATTTTCTTCGAAAAATTTTGTGTCCAAACACACATTCTTAAGGCCCACTAAATTAGTTAAAGACTAGAGATGTGGTTGTGTTTGGATGTACCATTATTTGGCAAAAAATATTTGTTTGCATCACAAATATATTTTTAAATATGTTTTTATCTTTTTAATTTTTTCTTTTTATCTCACATATATCATATAACACAAGTGTTACAGTAATTATTTTAAAAAATATTTTAAATAATCTTCTATACAATCACTCTTGTTGGTTGATTTCTTGAAATATTTATCTTCAAGCATGCTTGAACCTTGAAAATTTTACTGGCAAAAGTAGGTAGGTTCACGTTGAGGTGATGAAATAACTATGGATACTTAAGAGTTCACAAATTATCTCAATACACGTGACATAAATTTTCAAAATGAAGACAGAATAAAACTTTGCCTCCCAAGAATGATCATCAAAAGTAGAACAACACTTTTATAATACATCCACAGTTCTCTCAATTTTTTTTTCTTTTTTTTTGCTTAATTAACTTTGGTCCTTTAAAGTTCTTTCATGTTCTTAATTTTATTTTTTCATTTACATTTTAGTGGAAATTTTCGAAGACCATTCTAAATACAAGAGAATTAGGAACTTTAATTGGTGTGAGACAGGGAAACTCAGGTCCATGCAACAATTGATTGATTGTGAGTGGAGTGATTCAAAATCTTATTAAATTTGGTGAAATTATTGAGAAATCAATATGTAAGGGTGCATTCGAATCTAATTGAGCTCTCCTGCTAACCGACAATATGTAACATCTCATCTCTTGAACGAGTGGCAAATTGATGATGAAGGCTACTTACCTCCACAGAAGTCAAATGAATCGCTGGTTCCGTCAAGACAACTGTAAGTTTGTAACCTTCACAGCAAGTTGACACCGACACGGTCCTAAAGGAGGATTTGTCCTCGGACCCCTTAACTTTTGCAAAATTTGCATTTTATCTACATTAATTGCCCCCAAAGATGTAAATTAGAGGTGCAAACGAGTCGAGTCAGAGTCGAGTTTTTGGTTTATCGAGTCGAGCCTCCAGTTAATTTCATGCAGCTCGAACTCGAGCTTGAGTTTAAAAAATTAAAAAAAATAATTTTTATTTTAAAAAAATAATTATTTTTATTTTTAAAAATGAATAAAATAATAATTTTTTAATAAATAATAAAATATTAGAGATATATATGTAATTTTACTATTAAAATAAAAAATAAAAAAATATATAATCGAGCTCGCGAGCAAGGCTTAATATTTTTGAACTCGATCTCGACTTAATTAGCTCGAGCTCGACTCGAGTTTGATATTGACCGAGCTCGAGTCGAGCTCGTATTCAAGCGGCTGCAAACTGTACAAATTCTCCTTTTTATCTACCTTCCCCCTAAAATGATTTGAAACTTTATAGTGATCCAAGTACAATGATATCTCTGAACTAGTACAAACCAATCGTAATTATGCTTCTAAAGAAAATTTCCTCCTTTGATGCCTGATGCACACCCTGCTGATTTCTTTATCAAACTTAAGCAAATTAAGCATTTATCCAAACCCTTCACTAAACATATATTATTAGTTTGTGTAAGCCCATTTTTCACATTCTTGATCTTCTCCACCGGCTTAGGTTACATTGCTGTTCTCACGATTTTCCTAGAACAATGTCCATTTTCGAGCCAGTACATGATTAAAAAAAAATTCATATATTCAAGTAGAATAAACTAGTTTAATTGCAGAATAAATGCTAAAACAAATACAAAAAGTGTACCGCAAAAGTTGTATATAACCTACTTTCCTTAATTCCTGAAACGTTATTTGTTTTCTTGACCGTACCATGGAGTCCATGGACCTTTTATATATGACATTTGGATGTAATTATTACATTCTCCATTTGACAATAGAATCCAAGGATAACATATTAAATGAATGATATTATAATTTTGAATTTTGTAGTCAAGCAGATGCTTATTCTAGGAAAAAAAATAAACAAGAATATAAGGCATGACAGTAACGTGTTTTACTCTTTTTTGGGCATAGACATAAACATAGTTAAGATTAATGGGAAAGATGGCATATATATCAACTATTCTTACTACAAAAAAATAAAAAGGGATAATGGAGCGACATGACACCATTGAGATTTCAAAACGTAGGTAAAAAAAAAAAAACCATGATCAGAATTCACAAGATTGATTAGGCTTGAAGGCCAAGTAAAGTGCACAAGAATAATTGTTGGCTAATATTGGAGAGTCTTTTTTATCCATTACACCATAAAGCTTTATATTGTTCTGTAAAATACTACTAATCTTTGATGGACTTAAGTCACGAAATGAAAACTAGCAACATTTATATTAAAAGAAGAGAAAAATGCAATTTTGGTACCTAAACTTTGACGCATGAGCGGTTTTAGTCCCCAAATTTTGGACAAAAACAAATTTGGTACCCGAACTTTCAAATTTTGAGCACATTAAGTACCCTTGACAATTTTTTCCCAAATTGTTACCGGAAAAAGCCACGTGTCCGGTCAAAAATGCAGTTTTGGTACCTAAACTTTGACGCACGAGTGGTTTTAGTCCCCAAATTTTGGACGAAAACAAATTTGGTACCCGAACTTTCAAATTTTGAGCACATTAAGTACCCTTGACTATTTTTTCCCAAATTATTATCGAAAAAAGCCATATGACAGTCACGTGTCCGGCCACAATTGTATAAAAAAAGGCCCAAAAAATATCAAATGCCATTCTAATACTAAGTATTAAATTTAAGGACTAATAGCGTAATAAAGAAAAAATCCAAGGACTAAATAACATCACATGAGTCAACAAAACCCAAGAACCGATACAAATGAGCTCCAATTCTAGACAAATTTTGTGACTTGATTCTTAGATTAATGAACTGGAATTGGAGCTCATTTGTATCGGTTCTTGGGTTTTGTTGACTCATGTGATGTTATTTAGTCCTTGGAATTTTTCTTTATTACGCTATTAGTCCTTAAATTTAATACCTAGTATTATAATGGCATTTGACATTTTTTGGCATTTTTTTATACAATTGTGGCCGGACACGTGACTGTCATATGGCTTTTTTTGGTAACAATTTGGGAAAAAATAGTCAAGGGTACTTAATGTGCTCAAAATTTGAAAGTTCGGGTACCAAATTTGTTTTTGTCCAAAATTTGGGGACTAAAACCGCTAGTGCGTCAAAGTTTAGGTACCAAAACTGCATTTTTTGCCTTTTTTAATTCCATTTTGGCCGGACACGTGACAGTCACATGGCTTTTTCCGGTAATAATTTGGGAAAAAATCGTCACGGGTACTTAATGTGCTCAAAATTGAAAGTTCGGGTACCAAATTTGTTTTCGTCCAAAATTTGGGGACTAAAACCGCTCGTGCGTCAAAGTTTAGGTACCAAAACTGCATTTTTCTCTTAAAAGAATGAAAGGGGATAGGACAGATCCCAACACTGCCAAATACACAATTTCTCGACCTTTTGTGTACCCAATTTTTCCCCCCTTTTGGCAAAGTCACCTTGTACTAGGGAGGAGGGTGGTTTGGCACTAGGATAAGGGCAAATGATATTTTACATCCCAAAAGTTTGGGAGCTGGACCATTTTTCCTTTCTAAAGTTTAAGTGAAAAAACAGTTGGGCCCTGTAATTTTAATTTTTGAGCAATTTAGTACAATTGACGTGAACCAGTTTGGACGGAAAAAAGTTTAGAAATAGTTCATTTAATTCTTCAACTTTTTTGTGCAAAGTATCTTTTAGTCCCTAATGTTTTAAATTTTCTCATTTAGTCGTTTTATTTTTGTTTAACACCAAAGTAGTCTTTATTTCACTTCTTTCCTTCCACCACCAAGCCCAGCGTTGCCAGTGGGCATGGCCAAAATTTTAACTATATATCCTCTTTTAAACTGTTTCCTTTCCATTTAATTTTTTTTTGCTTTTTTCTTTCTTTTTTTGTTTGTACTTACCTCAACCATTTTTCCTCTATTATTTTTATATAATTTATTCCTTTTGCTTGAAATAGAAAAGGAAGAAATTATATGTAAAAGATTAAGATTACTCTTCTATACATCGTCAATGTATCTTTTTATATAAGCGATTGAGTTCGCCTAGTTCCTCTTGAGTGTTAACGATCTGGTAAATCACAGCGACATCCCCGACTACATGACTTGATCCTATACGACATCACCAAAGAGTGGTAAGAAGAAACTATAGAAGGGCGGAGGATGAGTTCTGCTGGGGAAGATAAAGAAAATAAACTTTTCTTTTTAACCCCAAAGTTTCTTCATAATGTCGTTAAAACCTCAATTTGAAGGACAATGTATATTTATTAAAAAAAATCTGACTATTCTCCTTTGGCTGTTAAATCAAATGGAAAACTAATGGATTGAATTTAATCATGAACTATAGGATTAAATGGTAAGTTTTCAAGTCACAGGGAGTTAATGTGCACAATCGCTTAACCTCAAGTAGGTTTTTTGTATTTAACCTTTAAAGATTTTATAACAACATATTTTTCCCAAGCACAAGTAACAATCTAGCTAGATGTTTAAGAAACAGAAAGGGATAGATTCCGATGCAATCTTTTGTAGGATCTTACCATTTTAATCACAAAATTTACAACAGAAACGTTGTTGCGTTGACAATCTCTCTGTTTTTTTTCTCCTTTTTTTTATATGTTCATATTGTTGAATTATCAATCACTGGTAACTTGTCAAGCAACAACATCAATTCAGGCGGCGCTGAGGTCCCCGACCTTATGAGTTATAACGTTAAATTACATTAAAATCAAGTATCTGTATGGAATTTGAGTATATCTGAGTTAATTTTCCAGCCACATCGCAAAACTTTACCCCTATAAGATGACGAGTCTTGGAGCCATGGACTGCAGCACAGCAAAATTAATTAAGTAAACTTCAAAGCTTCGAGCAAAAAATATGGGTTTCTTTCAAAAATGGTTTTGCATGTTCATTCTTGTCTTGGGCGTTGCCTTGCACTTGAGTGCAATTGCTCATGGCAATGGCGATTGTGAATTTGGTAGGAAAAGGTGCGCTGGCAGGGGAATAAGAGCTAGAGCACTTCTTGCTGATGGTGGAGGGACTGATGGGGCTGGAGATTTTGGTATCATCACTCGCTTCCCTAGATGACTTTTAAATCAAGAAGTTTTTGTTCCTTCCATCTTATCAATTTATCATTAATTATTCCAACTTGCATTATAAAGGCATAATCCTAACACAAAGATCTCAAATCGGGTATGATTTGTTTTAATTTCATTTTTTAAGTAACTTTGGAGAATGGACATATTTTAGATATCAATTCACATTTATATATATAATTTTTAGATGTATATTTGATTGCAAATCTAATATTTTTGGAACATTTTGTAAGGTTGGTTGAATATAACCAAGAACTTAATTTCAATATTTTTGAAACTTATAAAAATATAGAATAATTATGACATCATACTGACTTCAGCCGATTTTTGAGAGCGGTTTAACTGATCCTACTAATTGACCCTTGACCCAAAAGTTTAGTCGAGTCACCATTCGATCCGAGTTTAACACCATTGATCTTGACATCTTATCATATGAAAAGGAAATATAAGAAAGAAGGTAGTTCGTTGCTAATTAAGAAGGAAAACATTGAAAATTAGAGAAAAAAAATATTAGTTGTGTTTGGACAGGGATAGTTAAAAAAATTGTATTATCAACCAAGAAAAAAGATAGATGGTTCTAAAAAATATTAGAGAACCTGGATTCAAATCCTTCTTTTCTCGTTCCCGCTTCTTCAATCTCACTCCTTTCTTGCCTACATACGGTGTGTGATTTGGTTTGGCTGGAAAAAATGTGTCTGTGTTAGGAATCTACTAATATATAGAAAATACTCCAGCTAGACTTTAACAAGCTTAGAAAAGCAGGTTCAAACACAAAATTGATTATTTTTTATATTCAACTTCATTAATTAATGTGCATTCTGAAAACCTTGGAAGTTTAGCTGCTGGGTATTTTCATACACTCGGTATTTCGACATGTACCTGCTGTAAAGAAAATTTGAGAGGCTAGAACAGCGAGGAAGCTCGAAAGGGACGTGAAGGGGGACACAGAATTAATGGCGCATATAAAGTGAATCAGAGAGAGGACTGGAAAAGGTGCAATTAACCCGAAGTAATTTTAGCCCATGCATTTAGCGCGGGATTTTTTTTTTATTAGCTGTGAATTTGTATAAGATATGAATAACTTAAGAAAGAAATATCAGCAACATTCTTGTATTGTTGTTCTATTTACTTTAGAACATTATTGTATTTTGGATGTTCAAATATCAGATTAATTTTTAATAACTTCTACAGTTTAGTTTATTATAATGTGATAATATCCATCAAATACTGCAATGCCGAGAAAAAAATTATATGTATTCTTTGACATAGTAATTAAACAGTTACAGTGATTATATATCTACTATCTACAACTATGTACTTTTTGAATTGAATATAGAAGATGTATCAACCTATTTTCTCACAAGCGAATATTTAGTTTCTAGCAAAGTTAATAGATTATACTGAACAAAGTATGGATAAGAAAAAAATTCAAATTTGTTAAGAAAAAAGTTAAAGTTATTACAAGAGAGAAACGATGAGAGAAACCCAAATACATTTTCTCTTCAATTAGATTTAAGGTTAAAAATATAAATAATTATATATTTAATGAGAAACCAAATAGATAAAAGTTGTTGAATGAGGCTCAAATAGAATAATAGGCTAAGTATCTGGTTGCCCCATCAACTCTCTTTAATTAAACATACCACCTTGGTGCTCTCAGACATGCACGCGCACGCACACACATATATATATTTATAGAAATCGTGGAATAAAACTCTCGAGAATCTTAAATAGATTTCTCTTTCATTTATTCGCTTAAATTTATTCTTTTTCCAGCCTTACTTTTATGAGTTAATTTTTCCTGCGCAATCATTTTGTGCCACCTGATTAATGACACTATAATGTTCTTTACCTTTTACCACTTTAAAAGATTTAGAGTCATTTTTTTGACAATTAAGAAGATCAACAATTAAGGAAGGGAAGACTGTTTTGGCAGTTAAGAAGTTATATTAGATTACCAAACTTTCATGAATGAGGTATTGCAAGACTATGAATCACTAGCGTACAATGGGTTTTTATTGACGGTACAGGAAATATTTTTCTTTTCTTTTTTTTTTTTAAATATGTTTCATTGGAATTTTCTGCCTACTATTCCATAGACAGAAATGCTTCAAGCCGATGACGCTGGATTACTTTTTCAAACGTAACGGATCAAATGGAAATGGGGCAGGCAACGCCCCTAAAGGTTGATGGTCATGATTTGATTAAAAAAATATAAAATCCAAATTACATCTTATATATAGATTTCAATCTCCTCCACAAAATTTTGTTTTATAATTATAAGTTATTGAAATCGAGTTACATTTCAACAAATGAAATTAGAGAAAAATAGTTCGAAACGGTTTTTTTGGTGACTGTTCGGGCCTTGGTACTAAATCAATGATTGTTTACTCAAAAGGTCAAATGAAGCCTCCCAATTGATCACCGGCTCCATGGTCTGTACCAAAAAGTCGAACAAAGACTGGCAAGTTGACTCCACTGATCACCAACACCGTCCACAGATGATGATGTGCGGAAAAGAAAGACATTTTCTTCGGCCTTTACACTAATTTAATGTTCACCAAATTAGTTGAGCATCTTTAATACAAATGTTACAACGAAATCTTACTTATATAAAATAATCATGGATAACAGGATAATAGTCTACAGCATTTCTCAATACATTGGTTCATACCAAGGGAAAAAAAACACAAACACACACACGGACACAGATTTATGATGAACCCATCGTCTTCTATGTAAAAAAAAAATGCAATTTTTTTTCAATAAAAAGTATAAATTAAAAGAAAAAAGAAAACTATTTACTTCATCGCTTTCAATTGCCTTTTATCGATCAACCACACCCGGACTTATTGTTGATTAGATTTGTTTGTCCACCTTAAATTTTGTTGCTTTGGAACCAACTTTAATTTACCTCAAAACAACTGATAAAAAATAAACCACACCCGGCATCACAAGTTCAGAACAAAAAAAAAAAGAAGAAGAAGTAATCCCTCTACTTTCTGAATAGGATAAATTAGTTCTCAACCAAGAATAGGTTTTGTACGTCATGGCCATTATTCTGATTAGTTTACATGCACAAATTTGGATATACATTTGGAGATGTTATCAAAATTAAAATACCGAAATCATGTCAAAAATTCTCAACCAGATATATAGGCCAGTTTGCCAATATCCCGAGTCAAGACTTGTAATGCATTGTAGTACATTATTACTTGCTAATTGTAGGTACAAATACTTGATGGCATGGCCTATCATGAGTCCAAGACTAGATCAGAATCTTTCATAGACATTTCATACTTTTTCATTTGTTTTATGCCATTAATCAATTCTCGGAGCTCCATCACAAGAGCGAGCAGATGTGTAGGTGTCTAATAGTAAAGTACGCTGGAAGAGTTGGGTACCAATCCATGGCTGTGAATTTTAAGGGCAATCTATACTAAGTTATCACCTCACCTCTACACCCACGGAAAATTTTAATAGATTTGGTTTTTGTGCAAACAAAGCTCTAAATATTTGTACCAAGTGGGTTAAATCTTGCACAATTGGAAAGGTATTATGCAAGTTATGGTCAGTAAAAAATAAGAGTTGTATTCTTGAAATTTATGCATGAGAAAAAGCGAGTTAGTACTTACTGATTCACTTTCAGTAGTATTGAAAATATGCTCCAAAGATGCATCAGAGATTGACTTTGGCAGCCATATAATCAATTTAATGGCTCCCGACTTCCCGCCACATCTCCCCAACGGTTTAGACGCGTTGAGCAAGAATTTCACATGCTTACATTAATGGTGGATTGACAATCTTAGCAATCTTGCATGGAAACCTGTATAAATGCCAAGTCATATGGTGCAATAGAGCAAGCCAAAGTGAACTCCGAAGTGTAAACCTTGTTAACAGTATGGGTTCTCCTTCTAGAAAATGCTTTTTTGTGTTTCTTCTTCTCTTGAGCATTGTCTTAGACTTGAGCATAACAACTGCTGGTGATGCCAAAGTTGAGAAACAATGGGGGGAAGATGGTTGTGGAATTGGTAGGAGAGGCTGTGGTAGTAGGGGAAGGGAAGGACGAGGGTTAGGTGGAGTTGGAGGAGGTTTTGGAGGTGGTGGAGGTGGAGGAATTGGTGGTGGTGCAGGAAAAGGTGGAGGGTTTGGAGCAGGAGGTGGTGTTGGTGGTGGTGCCGGGGGTGGAATAGGTGGCGGAGGAGGTTTTGGAGGTGGTAAAGGTGGAGGAGTTGGTGGTGGTGCTGGTGAAGGTGGAGGGTTTGGAGCCGGAGGCGGTGTTGGTGGTGGTGCTGGGGGTGGAGTAGGCGGTGGAGGAGGTTTTGGAGGTGGTAAAGGTGGAGGAGTTGGTGGTGGTGCTGGAAAGGGTGGTGGGTTTGGAGCAGGAGGTGGTGTTGGTGGAGGTGCAGGTGGCGGAGGAGGTTTTGGAGGCGGTAAAGGTGGAGGAATTGGTGGTGGTGTCGGAAAAGGTGGAGGGTTTGGAGCTGGAGGTGGAGTTGGTGGTGGTGCAGGGGGTGGAGTAGGTGGTGGAGGAGGTTTTGGAGGCGGTAAAGGTGGAGGAGTTGGTGGTGGTGCTGGAAAAGGTGGAGGGTTTGGAGCTGGAGGTGGTGTTGGTGGTGGTGCAGGGGGTGGAGGAGGTTTTGGAGGCGGTGAAGGTGGAGGAGTTGGTGGTGGTGCTGGAAAAGGTGGAGGGTTTGGAGCCGGAGGCGGTGTTGGTGGTGGTGCAGGGGGTGGAGTAGGTGGTGGAGGAGGTTTTGGAGGTGGTAAAGGTGGAGGAGTTGGTGGTGGTGTTGGAAAGGGTGGTGGGTTTGGTGCAGGAGGTGGTGTTGGTGGAGGTGCAGGTGGCGGAGGAGGGTTTGGCAGTGGTGGAGGTGGTGGCATTGGCGGTGGGTCAGGTCATGGTGGTGGACTTGGAGCAGGAGGAGGAGCAGGTGGAGGCCTTGGTGGAGGTGCAGGAGGCGGCGGTGGCGCCGGTGGTGGTGAAGGAGGTGGTGTTGGTGGTGGTGAAGGAGGTGGTGTCGGTGGCGGTTTTGGCCATGGTGGAGGTGTTGGAGCAGGTGGTGGAGTAGGAGGTGGCATTGGAGGTGGAGCTGGAGGAGGTTCTGGACATGGTGGTGGATTTGGTGCTGGAGGAGGTGTAGGAGGTGGAGCCGGTGGAGGAGTTGGAGGCGGTGGAGGATTCGGAGGAGGAGGAGGTGGTGGTGGAAACTAAAACATTTCTGCTGGGATTAGTTCAACTTTGGTCCTTTGTTTTCTTGAATGTTGTATGTATTACCACGA
Source organism: Coffea arabica (assembly GCF_036785885.1). Taxonomy (NCBI): domain Eukaryota; kingdom Viridiplantae; phylum Streptophyta; class Magnoliopsida; order Gentianales; family Rubiaceae; genus Coffea; species Coffea arabica. The sequence goes on along the minus strand of NC_092318.1, from coordinate 42,690,925 downwards.
CCCTAGTCTATGGTTCGATGGAGCTCGTTGATTTCCTTGGATTAGTTGCGTAATATGGAAATTTTGGATAAAAGGACGTAGGTCCTGTTAAATAAACAATTAATGCCCTACTAAACGTTTCCTTGCTCCCCTTTCATGCAAGATCTGCTACTGGTCTTCCTTCTTTTTTCTCTTTCGAAACATCCATTCTGGTTGACTCGTTTGAAAGCGAAAAGGTTTCACAATTACTGAAGTTAGAATAATAAACTCAAATAGTAATATAGTTTGAATAATATCATAGTACAGTAACATGTTCCCAGAATTATTAATTCTCATGGCTTATTCAAAGACAAATATATTAAGCAAGACAAAAGTAAATTGTTCTTCTTCTTAAGCAGGGCCTATGGCCCATTAATAAATTGTTGCTATTAGCTCTATGAGACTCAATTCTCGAGTACATGCGAAATATTTGGACCACATTATGGAAGTCGAAATGAATGAATTCGATGCATTTTGCTGAAGGAAATTGTTCAAAAAATTTTGACTACAACATGTATGATTTCAATTCTAATTCCTATTAAAATGAGGAAACAGCCTAAAACATTATTTCCTTGGGTGCAATTATTTGAGTTCACAAATGACATTCCTATATTGGCAAATATAGGACGTTGAATGTACAGAAAGACATAGATTTGATTGCCACTATAAGTTAGCTTAGTTGATAAAGATGGGCCAAATTCTTACAAAAGGTCGTATACTCGTTGTCAATATGAAAGTTGTATTGGTGGATTGACAATGTGAAAATTGTATTAGTGGACGATCTGTATGAATGTTTGTAAGCGATATGTGGTCCCGAATGCATGCTTTAACCAATTGCGGTGATTGGAATCAAACCCATCAAACCTTTTCATTATGAAAGGGAAAAAAATGGAGATGGATTTGATTAGATTACAAGAATTAGGAAGACCCTAAATTACAGCCTCCACTGCCTTTAGAACACCCAAAAATCTTGCTAGTATCTATCAATTTTGTCTCTCACTCTTTTCAATTTACAATTGAATACAGTAACAAAACACCCTATATATGACCCACAATATTCGATAAATAAGAAACAACTAAACTGGACAATAAACTACTGAATAAATACTTAATCTCTTAAATAACCAAATTACCAAAGCTTACACCAGAACAAAAACTTTTAAACTAAAAATAGGAAAAATTAACTATTAGAAGTTTGCTTTAATTATCTCAATTGTAGTTCTACTACCTTTAAGCCAAATCGTGGTGCCATACTATAATTGAAGCCACTTTTGCAGTAGGAGTACTCCCAAACAGTCCCACAATTCTTGTCATAGCACTGTAGCAATATAGAACTTGCATCTGAGCTAGCCAGACTACGTATTAGGAACCAGCAAGCGTCTTTCTCCTTATAGTTGCTTTCCCTTCCCACAAATTCTGGGTTTGTTGCACCCTAAAAGGCTGTTAGGCACCAAAAATTACCCTAATATCTACCTTCATCTTTTATTTTTATTTTTGGTTCTATCTTCATGATTAAATACAAATAGCGACCATGGACAATGTAACAAAAAATAGACTAATTTGGAAATTTACTCCACAAATAGTCTTACACTCAAGGGAATGTAACTTGCCCTTAATAAGACCAATCGGCTATTTTTCTTTTCTGTTGAAAATAAAAACAAATAAAAAGACCGCGATTCATAACGCTTTAAAATGAATAATTTCAGAAATCATATACGTCGAAGCAGATATATTTTTACTCATAAATTACTGGTGATGCTTCTTACTTAGAGTCTGTTTGATAACATAAAAAAGTTCTGAATCTGACCTTTTTCAGACATTCAGATGTTTTGAGTGTTTGATAAATGAAAATCCATTTGCTAAATTTGTTAAGTAGTGCTGAACTTGTGTGTATTTTTTTCAGCTAACTGAATGCTTAATTCTGATAAGAATCAATAGAATTACTTCACTTATCTTATCTTATCTACCAAATCTACCATTATTTATTAATTATGTTCAAAATTCTTATATAATTAAACAATCTAATATTCTCTATCTAATGATTTTCTATTTCTCTTTTCTCTCTTTTGAATGACTTTCACTTCTTTTCTATACTCCTCATATAATATAATTCATCTTTTATATTAATTTGATTTAAAAATAAATATGGTCATTTTCATGCCTAATTTTCATCTAATTAAATCATAGGTTCTATTTCTTTTTTGGGTGAAAAGATATAAGGGCAAAATTGTCAAATTTAACTTATTAAGCGTTCAGTTATAAATGTTTATTAAACAGTATAAATAGGTTTAGCATTAAAATTCAGACATTCATATATTTCTTTTCAGTGCTTAAAATTCAACAAATTAATTGTTTCAGTATTCAGATTTCAGAATTCAGATTCAGTTTTATCAAACGGAATCTTAGTCCTAAATTGGTCGTCCTAAACGGAACCTTAGTTTTAACATAGACGAATGAGCATCACTCATCATCAGCATGGGAGGACAATCGTTAGTACTACGTAGATTTTGTATTATGACTGAATAAGATCCTTGTTTGTCTGTTTGTTTGTTTCTTGCCTTGAAAAAAAAATCCTTTTTGTTATCTTCAATTAAAAAAATTGGAAATGCACCAGGTTAAGCGAAAAAGTTAACTTCAATCCTTTGAGTCAGTTAATGTAAAGATTATGCGTTTCTCTCAACGATGATTTTTTGTTGCTTCTTCTCTTGAGCATTGCCTTGGACTTGAGTGCAATCGCTCGTGGCAATGGTGATTGTGAATTAGAGTTCTTTTTGGAGCTAATAGAAATTTTGCTGTTGCTTCTAGTGACTTAATTGACTTGAGGCTGCAGGAAGCAAGACAAGATTGTTTTGGCAATTAACAGGTTATAATGGATTAGAACATATTAGGATCACATATGTTATAACTTTGAGAGCTACAGGCGATTATGAACCACTATAGTATTTCGTAATTTTTTTTTCAAAAATTATTTCATAATCCTGCTATAAGTTTGTCTCTAAAATTATAGATATACCTATCTTTGAAAAGTAAACAGTCTCATGATCTCATAAGATTCGAAAATTGCAGATGCAACTATAGTCCAAATAGATTACCAACTTTAATGAACGAGTTACTGCAAAACTATGAACTAAAGGAAACACTTGCGTTTTTTTTTTCTCATTTTTCAATATGTCTTATTGGAATTTTCTGCCGACTATTGTCAAAATAAGAGATGTAGGAGATTTCGCAGCCATGCTTCAAGTTGATGATGCTGGATGATTACTTTTTCAAAAGTAATTGACAAATGATTCTATATTCAAAATGTCAAATAAAGACTGCCAATTGATCACTGGTTCTATAGACTATATATAGTCACCATGCCCAAAATTAAGGTCAAACAAATACTGGTTAGTTGACTTCAATGAGCTTATTATCCAATGGGAAAGAAAGACATTTTTCTTCGGCATTAGGACTAAGTTAATGTTAACTAAATTAGTTGTAAGATACACCTTTACTAAATGTTACGAAGAAATTCTACTCATATAATAGTCATGGATAACAGGATAATAGTTTACAACATCTCTCAATACACGTAAATCTTCACACACACACACACACACACAATTTTGACGAATCCATCCTCTTATATGTAATAATGTTAATGCCATTTCCTTCAATCACTTTCAATTGACTTTATAAACCAAAAACCTCCCCGAATCACAAGTTCAGAACTTAGTTCTCAACTAGCAGTTGTCTTTAATCTCTTTGACTACTTGAGCCATTTTAGCCGTCAAGAGTAACATCTTTTACAACTTAAAATTGCGTTAGTTGTTTTCCACAACCATAATTGTTGTCTAAGGGACAATTTTACGTGAAATTACAACTCCGAGAGTTATAGAAAATTCCCTTTGTAAAGAAAAAAAATTATTAGCACAACCATTGCAAAGTTTGTAATTCAATTAAAAGGTACATTTGAAAAAGAAATGATGCCAAAGTGATAGCTCTAGAGTATCATATGTCAAAATCCCCCAAAAAGCAAAAAAAAAAAAAAAAAAGTGTCTTAACCAACAAGAGTGTTGTATGTCATGGCCATTCTTTCTATTATTTTGCAAGCACAGTTTTGGATATATAATTGGAGATGTTGCCAGAATTGGACAGAATACTGAAATCGTGTCAAAAAATCTCAACCAGAAATACGGGCCATTTTGGCCATCCCTAGTCGTCACAAGACACGAAATGCATCGTTGTTCAACAATGGAGTTGTAAACAGCAATGTATGACTCTATGCAAAGACTGCTGCCTTCTCAATGATCTCAGCGCCAAGGACAAGAGCAAGAAAAGGGAAAAAAAATATTACTACTTGCACATTGTAGCATGGTAAAAATACTTGATGTCATGGCCTAGCATGAGTCCAAGCTAGATAAGAAGTTTTAAAGACATTTCATATTTACTATTTGTTTTATGCCATTAATCAATTCTTTGGAGCTCCATCTCAAGCAGATATGCAGGTGGCTAATAAATTTGGTTGCTGTGCAAGCAAAGCTCTAAATATTTGTGCCAAGTGGGTTGAAATTAACTTGCGCAATTTGAAAGGTAATATGCAAGTTATGTCTGTAAAAAACAAGAAGTTGTATTTTTAAACTTGAATGCATGAGAAACACCGACTCAGTAGTACTTTTTAGTTTTTTGTCAACAGATTGGAAAATATGCTCCAAAGATGCATCAGAGATTGACTTTGACAGTCACTTCATTAATTAATGGCTCCCGCCATATCTCCCCAACGGCTGTGACGCGTTGAGTAAGAATTTCTAATGCTTACATTAACGGTGTATTGACAATCTTGGCACTTTCGCTAGTCAGGTGAAGCCTATATAAATGCCAAGTCTTGGGGTGCAATAGAGCAAATCAAAGTGAACTGCGAAGTGTGAACCTTGTTAGCAATATGGGTTCTTCTTCGAGAAAATGTGTCTTTGTGTTTCTTCTTCTCTTGAGCATTGTGTTAGAGTTGAGTGTAACAACTCTTGGTGATGGCAAGCTTAACAAAGAATTGAAGGAAGATGGTTGTGGAATTGGTAGGAGGGGTTGTAGTGGTAGGGGAAGGGAAGGACGAGGGTTATTTGGAGTCGGAGGAATTGGTGGTGGTGCTGGACAAGGTGGAGGGTTTGGAGCTGGAGGCGGTGCTGGCGGAGGTGCAGGTGGCGGAGTTGGTGGAGGAGGAGGTTTTGGCGGTGGTGGAGGTGGTGGCATTGGGGGTGGGTCAGGTCATGGTGGTGGATTTGGAGCAGGAGGAGGTGTCGGAGGAGGCATTGGTGGAGGTGCTGGAGGAGGAGGCGGCAGCGGCGGCGGTGGTGGAGGAGGCGGCGGCCAAGGAGGCGGTGTCGGTGGCGGTTCTGGCCATGGGGGAGGTTTTGGAGCAGGTGGCGGAGTAGGAGGTGGCGTTGGAGGTGGTGGTGGTGGTGGTGGTGGTGGAGGAGGAGGAGGCCTCGGAGGAGGTTTTGGACATGGTGGTGGATTTGGTGCTGGAGCGGGTGTAGGAGGTGGAGGCGTTGGAGGCGGTGGAGGATTCGGAGGAGGTGGTGGTAGTGGTGGTGGATTTTAATTATGTCCATGCAGGACTAGTTCAAGTGTTGTACTTTGTTTTCTTGAATCCCATGTCTAAGTATTACCTCCCTGGCCTATAAATGGTGGGGTGGAGCTCGTTAATTTCCATAAATCAGTTGCATATTATGGAAATCTTGGAAAAAAAAAAGTACGTATGTCCTATTAAATAAATAACTACTGCATGATTTTCATGCCCTACTAATTAAACACTTCCAGATTTCCTTGTTCCCTTTTTGTGCAAGATCTGCTAATCATCCGTCATTTTATGCACTTGCGTAACGAGACCTATAAAACCCGATGCTCAGCTCACTGATTTCCGTGAATCTAATTTGACAAATATTGTGTAAATTTGGCATCTAACATATTTTACTTCCAAATTGGTTTCTAGGCAGAATTATGTTACATATGGGCTTTTGTCCTACTTTTGTTCGCTGGATCATGACGTGTATCTCCACTGTTTCTTATTCTTTTAATTTGAATGGACAAAAGGTGGGCTATATCAAACCATCTAGAGGTCTCCGTCAAGGGGATCCCCTATCCCCCTACTTGTTCATTATATGCATGGAAGGGCTGCCCAATTTAATCAAGAAAGCTGTGGATTCTAAGCAACTAACGGGCATCAAAGTCTGCAAAGACAGCCCTATGATCTCTCATCTCTTTTTTGCAGACGATTCTCTTTTGTGTTGCAAAGCAAGCAAGGAGGAGGCTAAGAAGGTAAAGGAGATCATTCAGACTTATGGACAAGCCACGGGACAGGTAGTAAACTTTGATAAATCAGCCATGTTCTTTACTAAAAATACCCCCAACAGGATTCGAGGAGAGATTAGGGAGGTTTTGGGCAATATGAGGGAAGCCTCTAGTGGGAAATATTTAGGATTACCTATGACTATTGGGAGAGCTAAGAATCAGGTTTTTGGGTCCCTGAAAAGTACCATCATTAGCAAACTCCAAGGATGGAAACATAAAGTGCTTAGTCAAGGGGGTAAGGAGATCCTAATCAAATCTGTCATCATGCCCATGCCTACCTATATAATGTCTTGTTTTAAGCTCCCTAAAGGCTTGTGCAAGGGTATTAGTGCAACTATTGCCAGGTTCTGGTGGGGCGGGGGTGGTCTAGAGAACAAAGTGCATTGGGTGAGGTGGAGTAAGCTTACTGAAGTTAAAGGGAAAGGGGGATTGGGCTTTAGAGATTTAGAAGCCTTTAATGTTGCCTTGCTTGAAAAACAAATTTGGAGAGTTGTTACAAATCCGAATTTGTTAGTAAGCAAGGTTCTGAAAGCTAAGTACATGAAAAAGAATGACTGGCTTGTTCAAAAGCCCCCGAGCACAGCATCTTGGTGCTGGAAAAGTTTACACAAGGGAGGTGAGCTGCTTCAGCAGGGCCTATACAAGAGGGTAGGAGATGGAAGGTCAATTAAAATCTGGGAAGACAGATGGGTAGCTAGATCGTGCAATGGGAAATTAACTACGGCAAAACCAGCAGGGTGTCAACTTGAGTGTGTCCATGAACTAATAGAGGAGGGTAGGTGGAAGACTGATACTTTGCATCGCTGGTTTAACATAGATGATGTGGAACTCATAACTAACATCCCTCTTAGTCTATATGAAAGGAAAGACAGATTGTATTGGTTGCATAGCAAGTCTGGTGTTTATACAGTCAGAACAGGCTACGTTATTGCCAAAGGGGGAAGGGAGACTATGAACCACAGGATAGCACCTGACTCTGAGACTAGCTGGGCAATTAGGAAGCACACGGTGTGGAAAAGATTGTGGGGCTTAAATATCAAAATGAAGCTCAAGCATTTTTTATGGAGGTGTTTGCAAAATGGGCTGGCTACTAGTGAAGCTCTCTACCAAAGAGTTGGGAAAGGAAGCAATCTGTGCCAATGTTGTGGTGAGGCTACGGAAACCATTGAACATGTATTCTTTTTTTGTCCAACAGCTCAAATGGTTTGGAGGCTAGCTCCGGTGAGTTGGGAAGGGATAGTTGAGCTACAATGCAACATGTGGAGGTGGTGGGATGCTGTGATGGAATCAGCAAAGGTGGCCCAAGGAATGGACCGCATCAAGTTCACAGTAAATATCCTTTGGCAACTCTGGAAGGCGAGAAACAAGAGAGTATTCCAGCTGGAGAGCGAGGATGCAAAAGTGATAATTGACAAAGCCTAGCAAGAGTGGATCGAATTTGAAGAGGCAACTGTTCCTCAACCCCGAGGATTCGCTTCAACAGAGCAGGAAAGATTGAGTCAGCATAATTGGGAGCCACCAAAGGATGGAGTAGTGAGAATTAATACGGACGCAGCAATCTCAGCAAAAATGGTCAGGACCGGATTGGGAATTGTTGCACGGAACTGGCGAGGAGATCTAGTGAAAGTCCGAGGGATTAGTAGAAGGAAAAAAGGGGAAGCTGACACGGAGGAATCATTAGCAATCCGAAGTGCGCTGGAAATGGCTCAAGCTGTAGGATGGACAAAGATAGAAGTCCAGTCGGACTGCAGAAACGTTGTGAGCTCGATTAATGAAGGCAATGTTCAGGATTGTAAGTTACAAACAATCCTAGAAGACATTGAGGCCCTAAAGACTAGTTTTGACAGTTGTATTTTCTCTTTTGTTCCCAGAAGTGCGAATGGCTGCAGTCATGCAATGGCTCAATTTGCAACCAAGGTGGTTAAAACCATTGATTGGCAAGCTTCATTTCCAACATGGTTAACTGTTCTTGCTAGAAAAGATATGGGGGTAGTTACCCATTTTTGTAATTAACCCTTGTATTTTCATGTGTTAATATCTATATAATGTTATCGTTTGATTAAAAAATATATATTTTTTACTTCCAAAAGGAAACTTTTTATTATGCGTAAATTTTACTGAAGAACCAAAATGATGCGAATTTACTGAAACATTTGGACCTCGTTTGGCTCTTCAAAATTATACCAAAACAGGCTTATTAATTAATTCCAATCTTTTTGTTAAAACTGATTTCATTGACAGCTGATTTTGTCTCTACCGTGTGCTATTTCCTTCGGTTTGATGAGAATCTGGAGCTTCTCGTCCAAGTGCTAAATGTCCTTCTAGACATTGGCCTTCGTTTTACAAAAGAAGAAAAGGTGGAATAGGTTTAGTATTGATCTAACGTTTATAATCTAAACAAAATTGCCTTTACAATACTCAAACTTTCACTAGTCTCTCTTTTGCCTCACGCTCTTTGCAACTAAATACAATAACAAAAATTTGAAAACAAGAAACAAGCAGGAAATAAACTACCAAATAACCGCTTAATTTCCTAAATAGTTAAATTACCAGAAATTAGATTAGAACAAAAACTTCAAAATCAGAATAGAAAATATTAACTTTCAGAAATTTGGACTAATTATTAACTTTCAGATAGTTATTCTACAACATTTTAAGCCAAATCCAGGGGCCATTTTTGCCGTAGAAATACTACAAACAATCTCACAATTCTTGTCAAAGCTTAAATCCAATTATCTTTCCCCTCAAATCTTGATGCACCCTAAAGGCATTTAAGCTACCAGAATCGCCCTAATATTTACCTTCATCAGTGAAGTTCTTTTGGGTTCTAGCTTCATGGCTAAATATAGATACCAACGGTAAACATAAAACAGAGTATTTCAGAACATGTTTGGAAGATAATGGTAGGAAAAATTAAGTCAAAAAAGGAGACGTAATCTCACAGTAATACCAAACCTTTATTTCTCTTTTCTCATGCAAAAAAAAATAAGAAAAAAGAAAAAAAACCATGAGTCTTAAGCTTGAAAATAATACTTTCGAAAACCATATACTTCAAAGTAAATACAGATGCACTCATATAAAAACTAACTGGGTGATGCATCTTTTTCTTTTTCTTTTGTGAAAAGGTAATGCATCTTAGTTATTCCTAAATTGGTATAAACTAATTAGCATTATTTGTTAGTATTATTTTCAATTAAAAAGTGCAAATGCATCAGGATCCGCCGCTTTTTTTCCCATAACGGCGATCAGATCGCCAGTATGGAGATTTTCCGTGGTCGTTGACATTGAAATTTGATCTTGTCAAACGTACATTAATGGATATTTATGTCAAAGAAATTTAAACTTGACCAATGTACGTTAAAGTCTAATTATTCGACAGTATTTGACAATGGCTACATTTTTTTTTATTGACAGTATAATGGCTACATTTAAGTAGCTAGTAATCCTTCCATCCTAATAATTGGCTTGGTATTGTTTTAATAATGAATCTTTTCTACGCTTCAGCGTTAGATGAATGACAACTATGCAAATTTTGAATTTGAAACTCAACTTTTGTACACATATCATGAATCTAACGGTGATTGTGTATACATTGTCACTATTTACTCTTGTTTTAATATTTGACCTCAACAATTGTAGTGCCAAATGCATATTGCATTAGACAATATAGATCATAAAATAGTAATTTTAAAATAATAAATGCAGATATTAAAATTGTAAAAAAAAAATCTATCTCTACACATAGTTTTTAGAGGTTTAAACATTTTCTTGCAACTTTAAGTATTCCTCTTTGACCCTCAAAACAAGGGTAAAAAGATACTAACCTCTCCAAAAAGGAAAAAAAAACACACACGCGCTTACACTTGAAGCCTAATAAAACTTGCTAATTGCAGCAAATAACCAATACTTTCCAACAAAACACGCTCTATTGATGAACTTAACATAACTTCAAATGACTACCATAGATTTTCTTTTTCTTTTTCTTTTTCTGTGTAAATTTATTTTAAGTTATCTATTTATTGAACTACTACAGAATCAAATTTTCTTCAAATTTCAACTTTACCATTCATTATCAAAATGCTGGAATTTTATCATTAATTGCCCTCAGCAATTGCTCTAACAATTATTAAACCCATCATCCGAGATATACCTAGTTTCACTTAATAGGATACAAACTAATAATAATAATACACTTGCAAAAACAAGTAGAAAGGTTTAAAGGGGAAGGCCATTTACTTCAAGAACGTGGATATAAGAAGAAATTTATGGCCGATTGGCCCCAGTGACCATAGTTTCCATATGCATTAATCGTAGCGTGTCAATTTGGAGTAAAATAACTTAGTAAATCCTTGTCGGTGGAATTGAAAACAAGCACAAGCGATCCATTGGATTTGACTTTGAATATCTCTTCATTTAATGTTCCCGCCTCAATTTCTCTTATCTCCCCAACAACTCGAACGCGTCGTACAAGCCATGCAACAGTGCATGCATTAATTACGTAGTGAGAATTGAAAGCCCTATTGCCAACTTACTACTTTTGGTAGTACCTTTAAGGAATTAAGCCTCTATATATACCCACGTCTAAAGGCCAGTAGAGCAAAGCAAGTTTGAATTCTTGTAAGCATTATGGGTTCTTCTCAAAAATGGTTTTGCGTGCTTCTTCTTATCTTGAGTGTGGTGTTAGAATTGAATGTAGTTGCTTTTGGAGATAGCAAGATAGAAAAAGAGACGTGGGGAGATAATGATTGTGGATTTGGAAGGAGAGGTTGTTTTGGTGGTGGACGTGGTGGATTTGGAAGACCAGGAGGAAGAGGTCCTGGATTTGGAGGTGGACGTGGAGGTGGTGGAGGTTTTGGTGGAGGAGCTGGAGGAGGTCTTGGTGGTGGAGGTGGAGTAGGTGGAGGTGGCGGTTTTGGTGGTGGAGGTGGTGGAGGAGTTGGGGGTGGTGCAGGTAAAGGTGGAGGGTTTGGAGCAGGAGGTGGTGTTGGTGGAGGTGCAGGAGGTGGTGTAGGTGGAGGAGGAGGGTTTGGAGGAGGTGGAGGTGGTGGTGTTGGAGGCGGTTCAGGTCATGGTGGTGGATTTGGAGCTGGAGGTGGTGTAGGTGGTGGTGGAGGACTTGGTGGTGGTGCTGGTGGAGGAGGAGGAGGGGGTAGTGGTGGAGGCGGTGGCCTTGGAGGTGGTTCAGGTCATGGAGGTGGGTTTGGAGCTGGTGGAGGTGTAGGTGGTGGTGCTGGAGGACTTGGTGGAGGTGCTGGAGGAGGAGGTGGTGGCGGTGGAGGAGGTGGCATTGGTGGTGGCTCTGGGCATGGAGGAGGGTTTGGAGCAGGAGGTGGAGTAGGGGGTGGCATTGGAGGAGGAGCAGGTGGAGGTGGAGGCGGTGGCGGCATTGGAGGTGGTTCTGGCCACGGTGGTGGATTCGGTGCAGGAGGAGGTGTTGGAGGTGGGGCAGGTGGAGGATTTGGAGGTGGTGGTGGTGGAGGAAGAGGGGGAGGATCAGGCCATGGTGGTGGTTTTGGAGCTGGTGGAGGTGTAGGAGGTGGAGCTGGAGGTGGTGGTTTAGGAGGTGGCCATGGAGGTGGAATTGGTGTTGGGGTTGGAGTAGGCATTGGCGTAGGGGCTGGTGCTGGTGCTGGCAAGGGCGTTGGTGTTGGTAGTGGTTCCGGCAGCGGTGGAGAAGGTGGTGGACAGTAGAGATGCTGCTGCTTATAAACCCAGCCATGCAGATTCAAAGTTTCAACCCACATTCTGCTGTCAAAACTTAAATGAGAGCTACTTTTTTGTCCTTTTTTCTTTTCTTTGTTTTCTGCTTAAGCTGCAAAAAGTATACCAGTAAAATGAATATGTTCTCGTGATTAATTGTAATATCATTACTACAACTAAAGCAATGCAATGCCATTTTCTTCCGTATCTATACAAGATTTAATTATTCGATGCAGATTGAACTATGAAAGTCCACTGGAAAATGGCAGCACAATCTTGTAATATAAAGAAAAATCTCACACTACTACTCTTTGTTTTCTTTCCAAACTTGAGGAGGAAATGGAAAGAAGAGCCCAGAAAGAGGAATGGAATATGTAACAATAGAACTATGGTTTTGACGTGGGTAATAAGAGTTCTTAACCATGATTTAAGAAGCAAGTGGAACGTATAGACAATTGATATGTATAATAAGAGTTTCCTTACGAACAATTTCTAGGAAAACGTTATTTGCACTTCTATTTTTGTTAATCATACTTTCACTACCATTTTAATTATATATTTTTCATATATTAATTTATATGATAAAATAAAGAATGAGACTGCAAATAACAAACTATGGAGTACAAATAACATTTTTCGAATTTTTATAATGCTAATATTGCATCTAAATGTATTATCAAAGAAAAGTTACTTTTGAATGTAACGTATGCTTAGATACTTTTCTTTCTGAATAAGGTGTTTATGAGCCTCATATTGAGATTAAATCTTAATAATAACATTGCAGACTCCTTTCAGGACCTATTCCGGAATTATCTAGTGGCAAAGTGAACTTTAGGGTGTGACTAAAAAAAGAATGCGAATTCAATTTAATGTTGTGAGATCTTAAGCAAATCGTTCATAGATACATTTTGCTGCAAGCAAAATGAATGCTGCTTTTTGCACATCAAAAAGATTAGATAAAGTTGCTTTTGAAGAAGATAAAATTTTTCCCAATTATCACTCTATTTAATTCTTGGGACGTCAAAGGCATCAAGAAGTGCAAGAATCCTTTGTTGGTGACAACCTTAGCTGCGGAGTACGATGTCTCTGCATATTCATATCAACTTTTTCTCTTGACCTGTATTTGCCATACATTGGGCAAATCTGAGTTTACAATTTATTCAAAGAAAAGATATACTAGTTACTTTTGAACCCATTTAATATGGAAAGCTGTCCCAGTCTTAACTATATTAATTATTTCGAAGAATAATTCATGGGAGTCAAAAGCAGCAATTTTTTTCTCAAAATTTTTCAAAGAATTAATTGAGTGTGTTTGGATAGGAAATTACTTCAAATATTATTTAGAATAAATACTGTAATACTTTTTGGAATGTGATCTATATGAGATAAAAATGTGATTGAAAATATAAAAAGTTGATTAGAAATTGTGTTTGTGATTACGCAATCGAAATAATATGCTTTGCTTATAGGGACCTTAGGGATCCTCACACATCTTCTTATTTTACAGGCTAATATATATTTTATAACTCATACTATTTCCATATGATTGTTGGCTTGCTATTTTCAGATATAGATGTTATTTCCTCTTTCTCTTTTGCTTTTTTGGATCCAATGGACTGACTTGTTACATTGGAACGAAACCAGGTATCGCAACACAAACAACATCTAAAACAAGAAGAGATTTGAGAGAGGATAACTTTTTTATATACTGTCAGTGTATAATTTTGTTTTTTACACTAACATATTTAGATTCCGTTACATATATGAATTCAAATTTGAAATCTAAATTATGTGCATATAACATATATCTAAAACTGTTAGTATAAAAAATTTACTACACTGTCAGTACATAAAAAATTAATCCTTTAAGAGATTCTAGTGGTTCCCGTGAACTTTGGAAGACTTATTTGGCACGTTGAGACTCATTTTAGCTAGATGATTAGCACAGAAGTTTCTTTTTCTCCATGGGTGTCAAAAATAGATATTTAGTTCTTAAGTCGATCGTCAAAGACTGTGGAATAGTTAATTACCTTGAAAAGTTTCAACTAATAGTAATCTTTGGACTATATTACTACATGCCAGTCGTTTTCATCTTAAGAATAGTCCATAGGTTGCTATATTATGTTCCCCTGTGACAGAGGATCTTTGTCATAAGAAGTGGTTCGATGTCACCGTCGTTACAAAAGAGTAAATTTTATTTACATGTGGGAAGTAAACGGAAATTATGAACTTTTCATAGTGAATCCGCCCTACTTTTATTTAATTAGTGTAGTTCTTTTTTGTTCTTAGTAAACCATGATGATAGAAACCATTAATTATTGTATCATGCAATAAGGATTAGTGGTTTATATTGTCATATCCAGTACAAAAATGAATGTAGACACAATAAAAATTAGTAATGGCAGTAGAGTGCAATGTAGACACTATAAAATAGGGATTAATCTTACATACACGGTTAGTATATACACTATCACCCTTAAGTATATGACATATGTGCAAAATTTGTTCCTGTGTCATCCATCCAACTGTAATAATATATATACTGACAATATATAAAAGTTACTCTAAAAATAAATGTAGACATTAAATAATAGATGTAAATATTAATACAAAAATAGGTAAAAGCACAATAAATTTTCTGTCTCATTAAAATTTGAGTCCAAAAATTTGTTGTAATTTTTAATCTTATTGTATTAGTGTCTACATTTACCATATTACTGTTTACATTAGTATTATATTAGTATTTATACTCTATTCTGCTGTAGTCACCCGTTCCTTGATCCATGCAATAATACTTGTCCATGTCAAATACGTCCAAATGGTTGGAGTTTCAAACACTTAATGGGCATAACTAGGTGATGGCAGAGTGTAAAAATAAAATTTTGACTAGCCGAATTGTTTAAACGAGCTAAAGCACTTTTTCTCTAATCAACATGGTTACTTGATCGGGTCGAACAATTTTTAGTTCACTAAAGTTAAAGTTTATTCAGATTTTACTTATTGATGTAGTGACGTTATAAATTTTTAACAGATTAAAGGTAAAAGATTTAGTTAAAAGGAAAAAGGGATTTAGTTCTCTAAGGCGCAATGTAGAAAATGAACAAAACTCGAGAAAATTAAGGGGTGCAGTAGAGAATTGTAAAATTTCAGGCTGTGCTTGGATTAAGTGTTTCTAAAATATTTTACCATAGGCTTTATTAGCTAAAAATAACTTTATATTTTTTTTTTGGAGTGTTTTTTCAGTTTTTTGAGTAGTTGTTAAGCATTGACACCCTTCCTGTTCCTCGCCATTCCGGCCAACCATTGCCTGCCGCCACTTTCTTTCCTTTCCCCTCCATGACCCTGCCTAGAGTTCAAATCACGTTTCCCTTTCTTCCACCAACATCAAGCTAGCAGCAACCCCTCCCCTCCTCACTGATAGGGTATAATTTGTTAGTATTTTTATTATTAATTTTCCCTTTTATCCCTGACAAATATTGTGTTAATTGCTGATATTTACTCATATTTGGTATTTGGAATCAATTTCAGGAATGAAGCAGAAAACTACAAAAAAGGAGGGACTTTGTGAAAAATATGGAGACTTCTAAGGGTTTCAATCCTTGGGCCCTTGAATTGGTGGGGGACCACAAGCTAGTGAAAAACATTTGGTCATTTGGGCTTCAAAGAAAGCAACGTAGAGAGACTTGAAACAAGAAGTACTTGGGAGGCTTTGTCCATATGTGTGGGGACCACCTAGATAGCTTTTAGTCATCTTTCTTTTGTTGCTTTAAAAGGGGACAACGGACAGAAGCAAAAGATATCTAGGGCTTTAGTTTTAGTTTTTTAGTTTAGTTCTAGTTTTCTTTCTTTGGACTGGCCTCTGGCACACGCCAGGTATTCGACAATATTCCCCAACGGGGAGATTTTCTCATGAGGCGTGGTTAAGCTTTTCTAGTCAAGGGGACAACTGACGATTTGGTTCGACAATTACTGTGAGATCGAATCTGTTTTAATTATTTTCTTCATTTATTGGTATTTATATGTTCCTTGATTTTAATTGCTATGGCCTTGTGTATGATTGATTAGTGCGAAATAATTAATTATTCATATAGGCTATTTTTGCTAAATATGGGTAATTGAATCCGTAATTGTTCGTTATCTCTACCTCAGTAGCAACTGGCGTAATTGGATTTATGTCAGGGGAGCATATGATCTAATTTAAACAAACTCTCGTAGCGTGTTTGTTGGTTAGGATTGGGCCTTTCTAATTATTAATGCAATCTAGAAATTAAATCCTACGGTCGTACCTAGGGTTATTTTTGGGTTAGAGAAATAGCTAACGGTCGTACCTTAGCTAACGAGAAATTAAGGAAGGGTTGGTTGTTTATCGCGTGCATGACAACTATAACTAATCTATTGCTAAATGTTGGAATTATTTCTGCATCAATGATCAGTGCATGAACCATTTCTGATGTGTACCCTTGGCTAGAGTTTTCCCTTAATTATTTCTCTTAATCAATTATTTTCTGCAGTTAATTTATTTAGTTAGCATTTAATCCAAAACCCCTCATACTTTGGACTCTAGAAGAAACGAATTATCCCTTGTCCCTGTGGATTCGACCCTACTCACCGCTATATACAAAATCTGTATTTTTCTCGAGTAGGTATTTATTATTGCACAGGTTCGGCACCTGTCAATTTTTGGCGCCGTTGCCGGGGACTGGTGCCAGATTAATTTGTTTCTTTTTGAGTTCATCTTGTTTTTATTTTTTTTATTGTTTATTTATTTTTCTCTTATTTTTTTATTATAGTTTATGGCTTCTAACACTCCGTATTTTGGTGATAGACTGGATTTTGTTTCCGGGGAAGGCGATGAGACTAGTTTTTTTTGCTAAGTTTGC